>NC_134016.1:20938389-21253389 GCF_040712315.1 Castanea sativa
GTCTATTTCATTCATGATTGATAACGTGCACAACGTAAATTTCAGAATTTAAGAACAAGATAGCGTACCTTGGTGTGGAGAAATTCAAAATAAAGATTAGAAGCACTTGGGAACACTTTTAATCTTCACTCCAATTCCACTTTACGCCCAAGATGTGTGGTCTCTCAATCAGTTTTTCAAAGGGAGAATGAAAGTGTGTCTCACACTCTCTCACACACCGTTTCTTTTTCTTTTCTAATCTCTCCTAATAAAAATTCAGTATGTTTCTCCCTTTATAACTAACTGATTATCTAATTGGGCTGGCCTATTGGGCCTTTCCAATTGGGCTTTAGTGTGTGACTTGGAGTGGGACCAAAAGGGACCAATAAGACACTAGCTCCAATGGGCCTTGGGCTTTTCCGTCAACTCTTGACAAGTCCAAAGTTACCATTAATTATATTTAATACCACTATATAAATATAATTGCACTCTAGGCCTTATTAATAAATTATATCCTAAGACTTTATTATACACGTAACCCCTTCATAAAATATTCGTAGTAACACAAAGTCATAAATGTAGACTGCCACTTTGTAAATTACTACATCTTATCCTTGAGTACCCGGTTTAATTCTTTAAAGTTATTCATTTTATATTTATGAAATCCAATTTCATAAATATATACTTTAGTAATTTCTTACTAAAGTGGTTAGGCCTAACTCTCTGAATAACTGAACCCATTAAACTTATCTCAAGGGAATATTTTATATCTCCATCAAGAGACTATGAATTCCATCTTGAAAATATATGTTCCATCAACACTAAATGTGGTTGCCCAACATACTGAGGTTTTGACCGTCACTTCAGATCTCACTCCTGATATATCAAAGCAACCTACACTTCATGATCATGTCCATTATTCTCTCAGGATTAAGAGTTCATGCAAATAGAAGTCGTGAGATTTATTATTCATTTGACAGTCATTAGGAGAACAATAAATCTCACAGTGGTCCTGCTCAATATGTTTTAACTCTTAAAACATATCAACATATCAACTAGAAGTCTTCACTTCCATGATCAAGACAAATCATCGTAGTTGACACGTTATAGTCTTCGCAGATGAAATGCCCAATTTCATCACCGACTACGAACTATTAATTCTGAGTTTACAAAGAACTTGTGATTTACATCTTCTGTGACTTTTCACATAAATCACATACAATGCATCGCATGGACTA
This sequence comes from Castanea sativa, assembly GCF_040712315.1. Lineage (NCBI taxonomy): Eukaryota > Viridiplantae > Streptophyta > Magnoliopsida > Fagales > Fagaceae > Castanea > Castanea sativa. The sequence goes on from NC_134016.1 coordinate 20,939,607, forward strand.
TATGATAATGTCCCATATTCATGTTACCATTATTTTGGATAATAATAAAATAACTTTATCAAACACAATATTAAGTCATACATCATGTCATACATAATATCATACATAGTATCATACAATAGGATTTAAGGGCACAAATCCTAACAAAAACTAGAAGCTGAACTACTGCAACCTTGAGCTCATTGAAAGCAAGAAGGGCTTTGTTTGTCCAATGGAAGCCATCCTTTTTGAGCAAATCAGTTAAAGGCTAGGCCATAGCCCCATAATTCTTGATAAATTTTTTGTAGTAACCTGTAAGACCCAAAACCCTCTCAAAGCCTTAGCATTTTGAGGAACTGGCCACTGTTGCATGGCTAAAGTCTTCTTTGGATCAGCTTTAACCCCATTACCAGAAATGATATGGCCTAAGTACTTAACCTCAGCACACCCAAATACACACTTAGATTGCTTAGCATATAACTGATGTGATTGCAAGGCTTCTAACACAAACTTCAAATAAGAAAGGTGATAAGAAAAATTGGAGCTGAAAACCAAAATATCATCAAAGAAAACTAGTACAAATTTCCTCAAATAAGGCTTAAAAATAGCATTCATAAGGGCCTGAAATGTTGAAGGAGCATTTGTTAGTCCAAATGGCATTACAAGGAACTCATGTGACCCTCATAAGTCCTAAAATCTTTCTTAGGCACATCCTCAGGTTTCATCTTGATTTGGTGATACCCTGACCCTAAATCCAACTCGGAAAAAATGGTAGAACCTGCAAGTTCACCTAGCAACTCATCCACCACAGGAATTGGAAATTTATCCTTAATGGTGGCCTTATTGAGTGCTTTATAATCAATGCCCATCCTCCAACTACCATCAGCCTTTCTAACCAGCAAAATAGGTGAGGAAAAAGGACTTTGGCTTGGTTGTATTGACCCAAGTTCTAACAATTCATTAACAGTCTTCTCAATTTCAGCCTTTTGGAAGTAGGGGTACCTGTAGAGGCTTTCACATACTGGTGGAGTGCCATCTTTTAACACAATCTGATGCTCATGGCCACGAATTGGAGGTAATCCTGTTGGCACTTCAAACACCTTGGAAAACTGGGCCAAAAGGTTTGACAAAGCAGCAGACAGCAAGGGCTGATCCTCAGAACTAGAACTGGTGACAGTAGCAATGTGGAGAACCAAGCCCTTCTTTTCACCCTGAGGAAACAAGTTGTCTACCTCTGAAAAACTTGAAGATGACAGATGTAGACCTTTTCAAAAACACCTTATTGCCCAAATAGCAAAACCTCATGGTCAAAAGCTTAAAATCCTATACAATAGCACCCAATGTGCTCAACCACTGAGTGCTAAGAACCACTGCACACCCCCTAGATGCAACACATTGAAATCCACTACAAATGTAAATCCTTGGATATTAATAGTCACTCCATGACAAACCCCTAAAGTCTTGATAATATTGACATCAGTTACCTTCACCTCTAAAATTTGAGAAGTATCCAATTGTAATTGTAAGGCAGGCATTTCTGTAGCATCTAAGAAGTTGTGTGTACTCCCAGAATCTATGAGAGACACCACTTCTTGATTCTTAATCCTCCCTTTAACCCTCATGGTCTGAGATGAAGGATTTCCTACTAAGGCATACAAAGTGATTTCAGTAGGAGAAACCACGGCCTCATCTTCCTTCACAAGATCTGAATGTCCCATCACCACCCCATCCTCTTCTAATTCAACCAATTGTAAACCAGACTTGGGATCAGTTTTGTGATCAGCTTCCAAATCCCAACCATCAAGGAAAAACAACTTTGCTCCCTTGCACTTATGTCCCATTTGCCATTTTTCATCACATTTATAACATAAACCTTGCTTCTTTCTTTCCTCCATTTGGGTACTAGTTTACCTCTGTAATGGAAGTCTAACCCTTGTATCACCCTTTCCTTCAAATTTAGGTAAACCCAAAATCGAAGGTTTACCACTATCAATCACCGTCCTACTAAAACTTTTCTTACAACTCAATAGGTACTCCTCCTTGATTTTAGCTAAACCAAAAGCTTCATTAAGAGATTTAGGTATTAACATTCGTACTGGCAACCTAATCTCATCCCTAAGCCCACTCAAAAACAACTCAGTTTATGAGACTCAGACAATCCAGCAATTCTATTTGACAAAATCTCAAAGTTACCTTTATAAGCAACCACCGTAGAAGTTTGTTTGAGCCTAGTGAGTGCCTCCATTGGGTCATCATATGATGTGACACCAAAACGAATCTGAAGGTCTTTAACAAAGATTTCCCAGCTAGCAAATCCCCCAGCTTGTTTAGCATCCTGGAACCAGATTAAAGCTTCCCCATCAAGATGCTATGAAGCCATGACTACCTTCTAATGTTCTGGAGTACTATAATAAGAGAAGAATTGGTTTGTTCTATACACCCAACAAGTTGGATCTTCTCCATGGAAACGAGGAAACTCCAATTTCAGATTCTTGATGGAATGAACAACTAAAGAATCAAGATTGTTGGTATTGCTGGTGAGAGCTCGTGATCCAGAATTTGGGGATTGTTGTCTTTTCTCATTGTTCTCAGCCATCCTTTGCATGAACACATTAATGGCTTGTAGTTTTTATGAATCTTTTGTAATTCATGGTCATGGGTCTCTAAAATCTTGGTCAAAGTTGTGATTTTTTCAGAGTTTTGTGAACTTGTGCGTGTCTCAGTCATGGTGGTGATTTGGGATCAAACTGCTCTGATACCAATGTTAAGAACTGAGTCAGGGTAGGGAATTTAGAGTAGGTCACTTCAAGGGGACCTGGGCCTCCATAGCAGAAACATAGAGGAAGAAAGGGAAAAACAGAGGAGAAGAGCAGAGAGAGAAAGAGTGTGTTTAGTCACAGTATTATTCATCAAGGTCCAATACAATTCAGTAATTCCTCTTATATCAATCAGACCCTAACTACCTTCACTAACCCCTCGGTTAATATCTAACTAACCAACTGTTATTATCTAACTAACTAAATGTTTCCCACTAACAGGTAACAGGGCAGTAACTAACAATACAATAATTGTTGTATCACAATATTAATCTATAGCCCTCATACAAGTACAATATACAGATGCCTAACAAGTGCGACTGGACCATGTAGGTTTATCACATATTCCGCGAAGCTAGTGGTTGTGTGAATGCTTTAGAAAAAAGGGGACACCAACAACAGTGCCTTTCGGAAGTCTATGATATCTATCCATCTTTTGTATATGCACCTTTTGTATGGGATATGGAAAACCTCGGAACTAGTAGACTTTGTCCCTTGAAGGTTTTAGTGCCTGTTTTTGTATAAAATTTTATAAATTTAAATAATACACCCTTTTTTTATAATAAAAAAAAGCTTCTCAAGTATCAAAAAAAAAACCAAAAAAACTATTTTCATATTATGGCAAACTAGTTTAGTACATCGCAAGGACTTGTCACTTTGAGACACATTATAGTACAATCCCCACAATTTTGATAGCAAGGGACTCAATTTTCATAAGATTGTTGTCATGATAGAACCGACACTATGTAAAGCGACCTCTTTAAGCAATTTTTTTTTCCAATGGGGTATAAGCAAGTAAAAACATATCATATGACTTTAAGAAAAACTTTATGTAAAGGGTGTTGGGAAAAACTCCATAAATAATTCGTATTTATCTTATTTCCTCATTATATGAATCCAAGAAAAACTTTCAGCTTTCAATTAAAATCAATCAACCATAATATAAAAAAGAAGAATTCAAAAATAACCCACACGAGAAGAATTCAAAAATAACCCACACGACCACCGTGCACCCTTGGCGCGATGATCACTTTACAAGTATAAATGTTTGTAGGGTGTGGGGGCAAAAGCTGGGGCTCAAGTCTTTAGAAGGGGACTTTAGATATATATATACTTAAATTAGGCAAGAGTAGAATTTCTATCTTGTATTAAAAAAAAAAAAATCTCATGAACACAATACAAAAATTTACATGAAAACCCTTCAATGTGAAGGAAAAGTCATTTGGTCCTAACTTTTGGCTAAAGGGTTAAATGTTTTGAACAATTGAACCCTCCTAATTTTGCTCCTAACTGGATCTGGAAAATAAAAGCTCCCCAAAAAACAATTATCTTTGTATGGCTCTACTCCTATAATAGCATTCCGGTTAGGAAAGTGTTGGGTTCAAGGGGTGTTTTACCTAGGATCAAGCTTGCCCCCTTTGTCTCAACCACTTGGAAACAGTTAACCATCTTCTTAGAGAATGCCAATTCTCGGTTAGTTTTTAGAATCAACTCGGCCTCCCCTTAAAGGTTATCCAATCCTTTGGTTTCCCCCTCTTGGAATGGCTCCACTTGAATGGTACTTTTGACAACATCTCAAGGCATCATCGCATTCCCTGGAAAACACTCTTTTGTTTTGGGCTCTAGTCTCTTTGGTTAAATAGAAACTTGATTGCTTACCAAGGATAGCAAGCCAGCTCCCCCATTGTCAAAGATTGTATTGCTAAAGTTCCTAAATATCTCTTCCTCACTCAAATCTCTAGTACTCGTAATCACAAAACACTTCTCTGTATCTTTTGGGTTAAGCCAAGTTTGGGTTGGCATAAACTCAATATTGATGCCTTTGTCCTACCCTCCTCAGATTGTGCAAGTGGGGGAGGCCTTTTTAGAGACTCGAATAGCTCCTGGGCAAAAAAAATTTCCAAAAAAATCAACACCAGAAGCTACCTCCTTGCTAGACTATGTGCCTTACGGGAAGACCTTATTGTGGCTAATGTTAGAAATTGGGCTGATTTTGAACCAACCCATAAACCATGGCCTATGGATTGTCCACATAAGTTATCTGATAAGTAAGTTTAAATTTAAACTAACTGATATTGGTATGAGTTATCAATATCAGTAGTGGAGGAATTTAAACTTAACAGATATTAATATGAGTTATCAATATCAGTAGTGGAGTAATTTAAACTTAACAGATGAGATCTTTTAGGGATCACATATATCTGATAGTAAGTGAATCTTTACTAGTATTTAAAATACTCCTACATCAGTCAGATTAATAAGAGATACAGTGAATGAACATACGTATAGTTTTTGAGTGCTCTCTCAAAATAAGCCATTTCTTTAGGACACCATCTACTGTTTCCTAGAATTTGAAGCGTGGAAATTAAGACAGATTCTAGTAACCTCTCCTACGACTTGGAGGTGTTCCATAAAGGAGATCATGAGGAGTTCATAAAGCAAGCAAAGAACAAGATCCAACAATTTGGTGATCAGTTCAACCAAAGGTATGTGTTTATATGACCTCTAGTAAAGTATACAACTATTCAACATTGGTATCAAAGCCATTTTATGCTTGTTTTCACTCTTGAATGATGCCATGATATCTGATATATGTAATCCTATATGCATGCTAAAATTAAAATTTTAAGTAATTTTTAATTTTCAGATCTGTAATTTTTAGAAGCATGTTATGGCATGTAGAGAGAGAAATAAAAAGCTGTAATTTTTTGAATGTTTACATGTAATCTGAAAAACTGTTGTTATGAACAGTAAAAGAAAATGCATTTTTCACTCATTTAAAATTGTCTTGTAGTAGTTTACCATGCGTGTACCACTCTGCTTAGTGCTTGACTGGTTATCCAGAAATTAAAGCAATGAGGCCCGCGTTGGTGACTTGGTGTATTAGTTACACACAAGTTCTTATACTTGTTGTTTCCTTCAACAAGGAAACTGTGCAATGAAATAAGCCACACATTCAGTGGCTATGTGGGTCTGACATTATTGTTTACAAATGCTATGTGGATTTGTTTACAGTAGTTTACAAGGATAACTTTACAAGATATGGATTTTGTAGTTATTGCTTACGTAGCAATAACTTATAAGTTATAATAATACAGAAAATTATATGAAAATCAAATGTTATAACATGCACAGTGGGTTTTCTTATTATATTATAAACTTTCTTGTTTATTAGACCTCTTTTTCTAGTATGGCATATATTTAATACATGTAATTGTGGTGGCAATTTTTTTTAACTGTGATGTTAAAATAAAATTGTGAAAATATGAGAAAATTGTGAAATTATTTTTCTAATTTTTTGTATAATTATGCATGGAATTTATTTAATTTTTTGAATTAATTTATGATGTCTTTTTAACATATTGTGATATGATTGAATTGATATTATATAAATGCATTGATGAATATGTGTCTAAAGGGTTTATGAGACTCTTTGGCTCATCTCTATAGTTAGAGATTGTATTGGTAATTTATACAACATGTATATTTTTATTTATTGTTATTGTGGATGAATAAGACAATTTTTGAAATTATTTGGTAACGTGACATCCCCAAATTTTTTTTTAATTACAAATAGAATCTTTGTAGTAGGGTACTTGAATATGTAATTTTTTGGGCCAATGTTTTTGGCAATTTTTTTTGGGCCATTGTTTTTGGCAATGTAATTTAAGGCTATGTAATTTAATTTTGGAAGCCATGTAAGGGGAGGTTTTTCACGATTACTTGTAATTTTCAAATTTTGTCTTAGCATGTTGTATGAAATTACAAATAGGGCTTATAGTGGAGCCCATGCACAATGTGTTGTGCACAAAGATGTATGTACACATGTTATATGTATGATTTAATATGTGGATGGTGTGATGTTTTATTCCTCACAAAATTTTATTTAAAATCAATTAGATGTGTTATTCCAATTTACATAGTGAGAGATGATTATGAGCTTAGCGAAATTTTCGATCTCACTATGTAGAAAGGAATATCATGGTCTAGTTGGATTTTTGGAAATAAAATTTAAAAATGTATGTGCTAATCTCAACTTGTGTAATGAATGTAGTGAACATGGCCACTAAGAATGTAGTTGTTGATCTAACTAAGAGAGAGAAACTAGATGGAACCAACTTTGATATGTGGCATAGAAAAATTCAATATCTACTTAATGAACAAGAGGTCCTTGAAACCCTAACCATTGTGATGATGCGACCTGAAAATGGGAATACTGCCCAACATCGCTATGACTTAGAGACCTATGAGTCTTGGGTTAAGAAAGATCATTGTGCACGCTTCACTATGCTGAGTAGCATGCACAATGATCTTATTGGGGAGTTTGAGAACTATCCAAATGCCCAAGAGATGTGGAACCAGCTTAAGATTTCCTATGGAGGGACTTCAGCAACTATTTTGCGAGCTCTTACTTTGAAGTTTGAGAAATATGTTATGGATTCAAAGCATAGCATGGCTGAACATCTAAGAACAATGTCTACATTGATCCGTGACCTAAAGGCTGCTAGCAATAATCTTTCTAATGAACAATAGGGCGTAGTGGTGATATGTTCACTGCCTGAACCTGCTTGGGGACAAACGAAACTTGTTTTGACACATAGTGAGAATATCAAGACTTTTGTTGATATTTCTTGTCATTTCGAGCTTGAGCCAGAGCACATGGGGGCACACCTAAACACCCTCTTTGTCACCCAATCTGGGTAGTAGAAGGCATTCAGGCCTAAACGCAAAGGACAAAGAAGGAATGCCAAAGGAGCTGTTAACCTTAGGCCAAAAGAAGGCAAGATAGCAAAGCACCAAAAGGGAAAGTGTGCTAAGAAGGACAAGGAAAAGATCAAGTGCTGCTACAAATGTGGTAAGAAGGGTCACTTCACTCGTGACTGCACTAAGTCGAAGTAGGTATCCATTCTTAACAACTCTACTATTACTTATGTTTGTACACATGTTTATGTTGCTCATACTATTCCTAGGTGGATTGTAGATTCAAGAGCAACCAAACATATAGCCAGAGATATAGTTGGGTGTGTGGATTACAAAAAGATACCAATAAGCACACAGTACATTATTTTGGGTAACGGAGCTCAAGAAGAAGTCATAGGAGTTGGAACCTAATAGCTCAAATTGAGTCTGGGACATACGTTACTTCTTCATGATGTGCTTCATGCACCTGGTGTCCAATGTAATCTATTGTTAGTACTTAATATGCTTAGACTTGGATTTAGTTTCCATTTTGATGGTCCTTAGTTGGATTTTTATTTAAATAAAACCTTGTATGTACATGGTTATTTATCTAATGATTTCTTTATGTTGGATTTAGATCATTTCTCTTTTTCTTTTATTGCTCATAATGATGATGTTTCTGATTCTGTAATGTGGCATACTAGACTTGGACACATAGGAAAAGATAGATTGGCTAGACTAGCTAGAGAAGGCATATTGGGGTAGTGTAAGCCTACCTATGTGTGAACCTTGTCTAGCTGGAAGGCCTATAGGAAGACTTTTGGTAAGGCTCCAAGGGCAACTCATCCTTTGGAATTAGTCCATTTGGACATATGTGGACCTACGAATGTTAAGGCACACCATGGTGCCTCTTATTTTCTCACATTTATAGATCATTCACGTTTCAGTTATTCTATTTGATGTCCCATTGCTTTGAAGCTTTAGATTGCTTTAAGCGCTTTGTTGCAGAGGTTGAGAATCATAAAGAAAGGAACCTAAAGGTTTTTCAAATTGATAGGGATCATGAATATTTGTCTAAACAGTTTTAGGAACTGTGTGAGGAAAAAGGGATACACATGCAATTGACAATTCTTGGTACTCCACAACAAAATGGTGTTGCAGAAAGAAGGAATCATACTCTATTAAAGATGGTTAGATCGATGATGGCGCAAGCTAATTTTTTAATTTCATTTTGGGGGAATGCATTGTTGACTGCTGCCTACATCCTTAACCGTGTGCCTTCTAAGATAGTTCCCACAACACCATATGAGTTATGGATTGGTGCAAAACCAAATTTAGAGAACTTGCAGCCTTGGGGTTGTGCAAGTTTTGTTCACAGTACTTCCTATAAGTATGGGAAATTGGGCCTTAGAGTAGGTAAGAAAATCTTTATAAGATATTCAGAAAGCTCAAAGAGGTATGTAATGTATGGTGAACATTTTGATGGTGGAATGACTGAGATAGACTCTCGTGATGTCAACTTCGTTGAAAATTATTTTCCAAGCATTAATGAAGCAAAACAAGATCTTCAGCTTTATGAGTTGCAAGAACTTAAAGGTGTCATACCATTTTTGGGTGAGGGTGGAGAATCACAATTTCATCTTGAAATCGCCAAAGATAGTGGGAGTGATTTGGCTCCTAGTGAGAGCAAATTGCTAGATAGTGACACACAAGGATCCAAGGTACGTAGAAGTGAACGGGGAGCTATTCCTCGTCGTCCTTTTGAGATTGAGGGGGAATCTTCTATTTGAGACTCACTAGACCTTGATGAGCCTGCTTCCTATGAGGAAGCATTAGCTTCACTTGCTTCACACGAATGGATAGTTGCTATAAGGGATGAGATGGATTTTATGGCAAAGAATCAAGTTTAAGAGTTTGTTGACCTTCCACCTGGGCGCAAGACCATTGGAAACAAGTGTGTTTTAAAAATAAAGCGCAAGGCAGATGGATCAATTGACAAATATAAGGCTCGTCTCATGGCAAAATGCTATACCTAAAGAGAAGGGATAGACTATGAAGAGACTTTCCCCAATAATAAGATTTGTCTCTATTCACCTTATTCTAGCTATTGTTGCACATTTGGATTTGGAACTCTTCCAAATGGATGTAAATACTGCATTTCTCAATGGAGAACTAGATGAGGAGATCTATATGGATCAACTTATTGGCTTTGAGGTCAAGGAACAAGGGCGCAAAGTGTGCTACCTTAAGCGTTCCATTTATGGCCTAAAGCAAGCGTTTAGACAATGGTATTTAAAATTTCATAAGGCTATTATTTCAATTGGTTTCGAAATAATGGAAGAAGATTGTTGTGTGTATGTCAAACGATCAGGAAAGAGTTTACTTATCCTGTCTTTGTATAGGGATGACATTTTGTTAGCTGGAAATGATATGCAAATGATTTTCACCACCAAAAGGTGGTTGTCCTCTATTTTAAAAATGAAGGACATAGGAGAGGCTAATTATGTGCTTGGAGTTAAGATTTTCAGGGATCGTTCAAAGAAGCTTCTTGGTTTGTCTCAAGAAACTTGCATAAAAAAGATCTTAAAGCGATTTCATATGCATAATTCGAAACCCATAGACATTCCAATTGATAAAGGACATACGTTAAGCCTTGAAGTTTGCCTTAAATCAAAAAGGAAAAGAGAGAAATGGCAAGAGTTCCCTATGCAAGTGTAGTTGGAAGTTTGATGTATGCTATGTTGTGTACTCAACTAGACATCTGTTTTGCAATTGGAATGGTTAGTTGTTATCAAAGTAATCCAAGACCTGTTCATTGGCAAGCAGTTAAGAAGATTTTTCGATACCTTTGTGGGACATTGGACCTCATTCTATGCTATTAGGGTGGAGATTTGAGATTGAGATGAGCGCAAGTCCACTACAGGTTATGCATTTCTACTTAGTGGTGCAGCTATCTCTTGGTGCAATAAGAAACGGTCTTGCATTGCTTTATCTATAATGGAGTCTGAGTTTGTTGCTTGTTCAAAAGCAGCACAAGAAGCTATTTGGTTAAAGAGATTTTTCCAAAGCCTAAGGGTGACATCTCTTGCAGATGAAGCTGTAAAGATGTATTGTGATAGTATGACAGTCTTGGCTTATGCTAAAGATCCTAATTATCATAGCAAAAGCAAACACATACAAACTCGTCATAACTACACTCGTCTTGCTATCACAAAAGGAGAGGTGATCCTTCAACATATCTCCACTAGCAGGATGGTAGCTGATCCACTTACTAAAGCCATTGCTAGAGATTCCTTTCAGGCTTATGTTAGGAGTTTGGGACTTTGTAGGATTTGATATGTTTTTGAATACCTTATGGACATTTATGTTTATTCATATTTTATGCGATAATGATGTTATTCATTTTGATTCATCTTGTGATGTGATTGATATTGCATACTGAGCACACATTATTTGAGAATATGTCACCAGGCTTAGATTGGTCTACTCACATAGACGATCACCCTAGTTCTTGAGTAGTGAGCAGGATGAGACATAGTGATCACTTCATTTTTCTCTAAATCAAGTAAGTGATCATCTTGACACTTAGGGAGGCATGCAAGATAATATAATGAATGTCACCTTAGCTAGGCTAAGATGAGACTTATGGGAGTTGTACTTGAAGTGTATCCATGACTTCATGAAGCCTAAATAAAGCCAAATGTGAGATCTTGGACAGGAGCTTGATGTGTAACTGTGCTGATAAACTCAGGTTGGTTGCCTTTGTGGCAATTGGACTAAGATTTGTACGGTGTTTGAGTGTGACAAGCCTAGTTGAGTGGGTGCTCCACTGTAGCATACAAATTATACTATATGTGCTATAGCCGACCAATTAAGGGAGCGATTGTATAGATCCCTACTTTGTCACTATGTGAGCCCTAGTTGACCATTATATAATCCATTCTGTGCCTTTGTTTCGACCTAGAACTATGTCATGAAGTGGATGTTTGATGTTGTTACTTTAGCATGTCATCTTAGGGCCATGACATATACAATCTCGCAGAGCATGTCTAGGAAAGCGGTCAAGTGTGAATGAATTGACACGAGTGTCTAGGGAAGATTATTTAGAACACATCATTTCTTTTATTGCTTATAGCCCGCACGATTATGAGGAATTTATTTTTCAACATAATCATAAGCATATTATATGGTATAGGATCAAGTGTTGCTTTGAGTTTCGAACTCATGAGGGATTAAAGAAACTTGATTGAGTGTGATCAAATAATCTGGGGCATAGACGAGATATTATAAGTGATGTACTATGTTAGTTTAGATGGTGACTTAATATAGTACTCCTACCCTACACCTTCTTGTCAGGTCGCACACTCTATTTTTTTGTATAAAGAGAGGATTGGACAAGAGATTGAGAGGAGCTAGTTCTTACTGTAGTACCCAGTGTGGACGAGTGGGAGATGTTAGAAATTGGGCTAGTTTTGACCCAACCCATAACCCATGGCCCATGGATCGTCCACATGGGTTATCTGATAAGTAAGTTTAAATTTAAACTAACTGATATTGGTATGAGTTATCAATATCAGTAGTGGAGTAATTTAAACTTAACAGATATTGATCTGAGTTATCAATATCAATAGTGGAGTAATTTAAACTTAACAAATAAGATCTTTTAGGGATCACATATAATTGATAGTAAGTGAATCTCTACTAGTATTTAAAATACTCCTACATCAGTCAGATTAATAAGAGATATAGTGAGTGAACATACATATAGTTTTTGAGTGCTCTCTCAAAATAAGCCATCTCTCTGGGACACCATCTACTGTTCCCCAGAATTTGGAGTGTGGAAATTAGGAGAGACTCTAGTAGCCTCTCCTGCAACTTGAAGGTGTTCCACAAAGGAGATCATGAGGAGTTCATAAAGCAAGCAAAGAACAAGATCCGGCAATTTGGTGATCAGTTCCACCAAAGGTATGTGTCTATATGACCTCTAGTAAAGTATATAACTATTCAACATGCTAAAAGTTTAAAAGTGGAGAAACTTATTATCAATGTGGATGCTCTTAAAGTTGTTAACCTTCTCTCTAACCCAAATGCCACTAATTAGCTAACGAAACCATTGTGGATGATTGCAGGAACATTCTCCAAGCTTTCCAGAAGTTCAACTTGCAACACTGCTACAAGGAAATGAACAAAGTTGTTATCTTTCTCACTAAGCTAGGTCATAACCAATTTGATCCTTTTGTTTACTATGTAACCCCTACTTTTGATATTACGGTGGTCTTATTTGCTGACTCTAATGTTGTAAATGTACCTGTCTCACTCAGGTCTTAACTATTTCTAATTAATATAATTTTCCCTATATTTTACCAAAAAAAAGAAGGAAAAATCATTTGACTAATATCTTCCACTAATTCAAAAATCATTGGCACGCAAATAAAAATTAATTCATCACTTAATAGTTGGATTTTGATAAACATCAACAAATAACAAGTTTGCATCTTACCAATGTGGAAACAATGTTTAGCAAATGTGGAAACAATGTTTAGCAAATATAGTACCTAAGTTTATCAAAAAAAAAAAATACAGTACTTGAGGCAACCAAAGAGAGAGAGAGAGAGCATATTGTGTGTTTACTAAAATTTTTTTTTTCCCCTTTGGGTAGTTTTTACAAACAAATTTGTTATGCGACTGGGTTCAGCGGTATCTCAAGTCTTAGAGACTTAGTTCCAAGAGTAGGAAAGTTTGAAATCCATGTAAAACTCAAGTTTTTAAGACTCGAGTTCCTTAAAAGGAAATTGACTCTCTAATATTTGAGTTCATTCTGAGAAAAAGGATGGAGCTATATACAAGAATGATGGAAGAGATAACAGTGTACATGGGGCTATGACCAAAAGTCTTCTTCACCATCACAACTCTGATGGTTGTTGTTTACACAACAGTGTGTGGCATGTTTGTTGCTCCTAAGGATTTCAATAAGCCTACTATAATCACTACCTCTGCCGCAACATCAGCAACAACTTCAACAACAGTTTCAGCAACTTGCAGTTGAACAATTCCACCAATGAAAAACTTGTTCATTTGGGAGATGTAATTAAGTAACAATTCAAAGCTTATGATGGGTCTGACCCTAATAAGCCCATCGTAATGCCCATCAAAGGTCAGATCTATGATGTCTCTAGCTCCAAGCATTTAGGCTTTGTTTGGGAGTTCATAGAGGAATGAAATTGAATGATCATAAGGGAATGAAAATGAATGGAATGGAATGGAATGTTTTTAAGTAAGGGAAAGAAATGGAATGGAATTAATTAACCTTAATTGGATGTTTTAAAATAAAGGAATGGAAAGAAATGAAAATGAATGGAATGTAAGTAATCTTATTTGGGAGTAACATGGAGGGAATGGAATGAAATCATTTTATGACCATATTACTATTAGACCTCCTATTTTAAATTAAAGGGTTGAATATATAAGGGTATTTTGAGAGTTTTAGCAAAAAATTCATTAAATCTAAATTCATTTCCTCCCATTCCTCCAATTTCGGGGGGAATGAAAATTTGAGGTTTGAAGGGAATAGAGAGGAATGAGTGTTCCCTCCTACCCATTCTATTCCTCCCACTTAAACCCCAAATAAGGGAATGGACTTTCCATTCCCTCCATTAAAACTCCCAAATAAGGGAAGGGAAGAATATTCTAAAATTATTCTTTTCATTCCTTAACATTCCATTCCAATCCCTTCTCCCAAACGAGGCCTTACCATTTCTCTAATCTCTCTCAATTTTTTTTAATATTAATAGAATCCCAACTTAGTAAATAAACCCAATTTATTGTATTAGGCTTAAAGGAACTAAAAAAACTCGAGTCTAAGACTTGAGTTCCATGTGGATTTTTTAATCCCTTAGCTCTGCCAACTATTGGAACTTGAGACTTAATGACTTGAGTTCTTTTAGTGAACTTAAGACTCTAAGACTCGAGATGCTACTTAATTAATACGTTTGCTTTTTGGTCATATAAGGAAATTGTTTGCAAAAATTGCCCAAATGGCAAAAAAAAAATCTGTGTATTTACTAAGTTGTTTCTAGGTTTTTTGTTTCAATGGAACTTGACATTAATTAAGAGTGTCAATTTTCACTTAAACTTTTTGCACAAACTCGACATTAATTAAGAATGTTGAGTTCCACATGTCAATTTTTACTTTAAAAAGCCACATTAGTCATTGCCCTAGTAGTAAAACACACATGGAACTCGACATTACTAATATCGAGTTCCATGCAAAACTCAATATCACCAATGTCAAGTTTTAAAAAATGGTATTTTGTTAAATAGTTTCAAAATGGCTACATAGTTAAAAATAAAGGTTAAATAATATTTTTTCCCTAAAATATGGTACTTCAGAACTGTAGGGGATTCTTATTTTTATTTTTTAATAGAGTTTCAATATATGACGTCCACTTTTGATAATTATGTTATTTATCACTAGTTTCTAACTTGTGCAATGCACGGGATAGTTAAATAGAAATTAAATATAGTTATATTATTTAAGGTATTGAGTTGAAAATATATGAAAATAAAACAATTTGTTCAGAATAAAAGCTCACAAAAAAAGATAAACAGTACAGTTTGTCACATTTTTAATCACAACACTTGTAGAAACCTAAAGCAATATAATTTCATAGAGGTAATAGATCGCAAAAGTAATACATGTAAAATTTTATAAGCTTAGAAGAGTAGGAGTTATCAATGCAAGTTGAAAATTTCTTTTATTATGAACCTGTTTGATCAACCTGTTTGAAGTACCGAAAATTACCTTTGTGGAGGATAGGGCCAAAGCACCTGATGTTGCATGTTCTGAGAATACATTTTTTGATAGCATTGGCTTCTATTGCATCACCTAAATTAGGGGTTTAGAGACAGGGTCACATGCATTAGTTTGAGCAAATTACATTCTAAGCCAGCTTTATGGAATCAGAATGCAGCAAGTTGTGAAGGTCCATATGATTTACCCAAAGGTGTAGAAGTAGCATGGGCATTTACATAATCCACCTAGTTAGGATGAAGGCCAGATTGCAGATCACAAAAAATTGAGAATATTAGAACAAGCCACAATTATCCTTTAATGCACATTGGCATAAAATTTAACTTAATCAAAAGCATTTTGTTGAGGCAACTATTAGATCAATCCTACAAAAGAACTATTTTTAAGTGTCATACTAAGATGGCAAATGAAAAGAGTGAAACAGCAATGAAGTTAGTCACCAAGACAATTAGCCCTGTACCCAACCATTATGACCATACATCCACCAAATTTTATGTGTTCTCATGTGAAACTGATCGCATGAGATTTGGATGGGTTAGAACAATCATTTAAATAAATTTTAGGCACATAACAATTTATTAGATTTGAATACATATCCACTAATAGTCTGCAACATCCTACATATATGCTGCCACCACAAAGGAGTACCAAAAAAAAAAAAAAAAGAATTGATCTACAAGATATATTGATCTACATATATGTATCATTTTCACAATTAGCTAATGATAATATATGCATATACAAGAATACACGTGCATGCCAACAGTTAGTTTACATTACATAAAAGGTTCAATGTAATCAATTAGATTGTTACCTGACTTAAGGCACTCTTCATGGCCAAAATGGCACCTCTTCCATTAGTACGTGGCTGAGTAATGTGATATGCATCACCAACTATATTATAATCTTCAGAACCCAATAATCCACAAAAGCATTATAATGAGAGATTTAATGGTTATTTTTTTCCATGATAAACGACTTGACATCCCATAGCCACGAATCCCTGCATAGATTTTTGCACCTCGGTTTCTTTTGCATGCTCAAGTTCCTTGTCACGCCCCAAACCCAAGTAAGAGCTAGGCACGTGACAACAGACATCCTACAAGTGTGTAAGGCCCTCGTAACAATTAAAGAGTTCAAGAAAAATTTCATCAATAAACTTAAAAATATCCTCAATAATGCAATTCTCAAAAGATCTCCAAATATTAATCTTCCAACATCAAAATAAAAATAACTAAATCTTTTAAATCTAAAGGTCTACACAAATGATAATCTTAAACATAAAAATTCAAATCCTATTCCATTGAATTCCTAAACATGACTCATGTGCACATCACAGCGGAAGCCCAAACATATGCTACTCTTCCTGATCAAAATCTAAAAGGAGAAAGAGGGGAGTGAGTTGACAACTCAATAAGTAACCAAAATTCTAATAAGTTCTATCCAGCAATAGGTCTATAAAATAATAAGATCTAATACAAATCTTCAAAAGTTATAATATGCTATGGGTTTTCAAAAATAACTAATGAATTTTCATAATCTTAAAATATACGTTGCAAATAGATCACATACTTTAATCTTACAATCATATCATAGATGGTTTAGAAAGTAGTTAGTTTTCTATATATCAAAAGCTATAACTTACAATAGGTTCCAAAAATACATAAGCAGTTTTAATGGCTGAAAATAGTTAAATATTTAAACGTAATTCATATTCTTAACAATCTTATGACTATGGTCACGCTATATCCTCGTGACTAGGCATCAGAATACCAATGAATAATTTCCATTGGTTTGGGTATCAGAGTACCAATGCATAACTCCCATTGGTTTGTGTATCAGAATACCAATGAATAACCCTCATTGGCTGGGTATCAGAGTACCAATGAATAACCTCCATTGGTTTGAGAATCAGAATCAATTCATAGTCAGACTATCCATAATCATATATATGAAGTCATATTTTCTAACAAAAATATATCTTATTCAAATGCATATACATATAATCATATATTCAATATTTCAATACATTTGTGATATTTCTATATTCCTTACTTTATAGCTAAAACCAATTAAATAAAATAAATCTTATATTTAATGCTCATATATATTTGTGGAAATTCTTTATTCTTTACTTTGAATTAGTATAGCTAAAAAAACTTAAACAAAATACATCATATATTTAGTAATCAGATATATTTATGATAATTCTTTACTTGAAATTAGTGATACAATAGAAATAAAAATTTTAACAATTATAAAAAAATTTTCAGTAGTTAAAAATACATTAATATAAGCAAAATAAAACCCAATTAAGATAAGGTTACTTACCTCAACTAGCTCACCACAAAGAACTTCTCCCTAACACTTTTTCTAAAATCCTTAGATATCACATAACAATTTTAAAACACCATTTATTCAATAATCAAATAATAAGAATAACTTGCAAGATATTTGACCAAAGGAGAAACTTCTGAAGTTCCCAATAATTCCTCATTATTGACTCTTCTACGGTTTCTCTACGACTATATTCCACATTCTATCATTTGTATGAACTTTGTTTAAAATTTGTTTCATGCAAAAAAAAAAAAAAATCCAAAGCATTGTGAAATATAAGACTCTCCTCACATGATCATTTGGGCTAAAAAGTCAAAGCATATATAAGGATTGAATGCTCTATAAAGCCGAGTTCAACCTTTAACAAAAAGTCTCTACCTTTTATCTCCATAGACTCTAAATTTTAATAGACTATTGGACTAATGGTGGTCTAACCTATAGTCCACTGTTTCTTATAATAAACGTTTACAACAAGTAGTATGCGCCCAAAGCAATTCCATGACCAACAAATCACCCGAATTAAAGACATTACAGAGAAAGACGTGTAGTGAAAAAAAAAAAAAAGGATTTTATCGCCCAAATTCCAACCCTTCTCCGTTCACACTTACATCGTAAAACTCGTATAAATTTTTAGATCATTCCGCTATTGTCCAAAATACCAACATAAATATATATAATATATATATATATATTCTAATTCCAAGTACCGCTTAGATTTGACAAGAGAGAGATTCTTAGATTCTTACCTCAATTGTGCAGTCAAACATTTTCTACTTGAGTATTTTAGCTAGTCTCCTCCCTCAAAACATCTGTCAGTATACGCTGACTTAAATTAGACTATATAAAACTAGAGTTTCAACCATATTTTCTAAAAAAACCTTTAGTAATATTAATTGTAACAATTGACCCGTAAACAAATTTACTTAAATACCCCTCCTTTTAATTCCTTTTTTTTCTTTTTCTTTTTCTTTCGGGTATTACATTCTCCCCTCCTTAAAAGAAGTTTAGTCCTCTAAACTTGACATACCTAAGTCCTCCAAAAGAAATGGATATTTCTCCTTCAATTCATCTTCGAACTCCCATGTAGACTCTCTCATAGATTGGTTCCTCCATTGAACCTTGACACAATATATGGTACGACGCTTCAATTCTTGCTCCTTCTTGTCCACAATTTTAATTGGATGCTCTTCATAAGTTAAATCATCTCTTAATTTTAGAGGTTCATAATCCACTACATGGCTAGGGTCTGGAACATATTTCCTCAACATTGAGACATGGAAAACATTATGTACCCCTGATAAAGAAGGTGGTAAGGCAAGCCAATAAGCAACTTTACCCGTCCTCTCCAAGACTTCAAAAGGTCCTACAAAACGAGGGCTCAACTTACCTCGAAAACCAAAACTCATAACTCCTTTAGTAGGTGAAATCTTCAAGAAAACATGATCACCCACTTGGAACTCTAATTTCCTCCTTCTAAGGTCTGCATAACTCTTCTGCCTACTCTGAGCTATCTGGAGCCTCTCTTTAATAACTTGAGTTTTATCTACTGCTTGCTATATAATCTTAGGACCCAACAATCTTCTTTCTCCAACATCATTTCAACATATAGAAGACCTACACTTCTTGCCATACAAAGCCTCATATGGTGCTGCTTTAATACTTACTTGGTAGCTATTATTATATTCAAACTCCACCAAAGGTAGATGTTCATCCCATGAACCTTTGAAATCAATTACACAAGCTCTCAGCATATCTTCCAATGTTTGTATAGTTCTTTCTAAAAGTCCATCTGTTTGAGGGTGAAAGGCTGTGCTGAACTTCAAGTTAGTACCCATTGCCTTATGCACGCTCTCCCAAAATTGAGACACAAATCTTCGGTCTCTATCAAACACAATGGACACAGGAGCACCATGCAATCTCACTATTTCATTCATATACAATCTAGCTAACCTTTCGAGTGAGAAATCCACCCTAATGGCCAAAAAGTATGCAGATCTTGTCAACTGATCCACAATCACCCAAATTACATCCTTAATAGTAGGGGTTCTAGGCAACCCCGTCACAAAGTCCATAGTAATGTCCTCCCACTTCTGTTCTAGAATGGGAAGAGGTTGCAAAAATCCAACTGGTCTTTGATGCTCCATCTTGACTTGTTGACACACTAGACATTGAGCAACATATTGAGCAATCTCCCTCTTCATGTTGTTCCACCAAAAAGTCTCCCTTAAATCCCGATGTATCTTAGTGCATCCTAGGTGTATCGTGTAACTCGTGTTATGAGCCTCGTTTAGGATTTTTGCCTTAAGGTAGAGATCATTTGGTACACAAAGCCGATTACCAAACCTCAAGGATCCATCCTCATGAATGCAAAACTCAGATTGAGAGCCTAGATTTATCAAAACTCTTATCTTTTGCAATTGTGGATCATTACTTTGTGCAGTCTTTATCCTTTCAATCAAGGTAGGTTGAACTCTAAGGTTTGCCAGATGTGCCTTTGCTTCATGAAACCATACTTCTATCCTCATCTTTCTCAAATCTTCCAGGATGTGTTTTCTGTAGTCAACAATGCTGCCAAATTTCCTGTAGACTTCCTACTTAAGGCATCAGCTACCACATTGGCTTTTCCAGGATGGTAACTAATAGTCAGGTCATAGTCCTTTAATAGCTCCAACCATCTTCTTTGTCTCATATTCAACTCTTTTTGAGTAAAGAGGTACTTGAGGCTCTTGTGGTTAGTGAATATCTTACATTGTTCTCCATACAAATAATGCCTCCAAATTTTAGTGCAAAACCACCGTAGCTAACTCCAAGTCATGTGTGGGATAATTTTGCTCATAAGGCTTCAATTGTCTTGAGGCATATGCCACTACCTTCCCATGTTGCATAAGAACACACCCCAAGCCTTTCCTAGAGGCATCACTATAAATGGTGAAACCTCCACTTCCTGAAGGTATGGTTAGAATGGGTGCTGACACCAACCTTCTCTTCAATTCCTAAAAGCTTTCTTCACACTTTCCGGTCCACTCAAACTTAGCTCCCTTTTAGGTCAAGTGAGTCAAAGGCATGGTTAAGTGGGAAAATCCTTCAACAAACCTCCTGTAATAACTAGCCAATCCCAAAAAGCTGTGAACCTCTGTCACACTGTTCGGTCTATTCCATTCTACTACTGCTTCCACTTTCTTAGGGTCAACAATCCCATCTTTAGATACAACATGCCCAAGGAATGCAACATTGTCTAGCCAAAATTCACATTTTTTAAGCTTTGCATACAACTTCTTCTCCTGTAATAGTTGCAGTACAAGCCTCAAATGTTTCTCATGCTCCTCCACACTCTTAGAGTATATCAAAATATCATCAATAAAAACCACAACAAATTTATCTAAGAAGGGTTTAAACACCCTATTCATCAAGTCCATAAAGGCCACTGGTGCATTGGTTAAGCCAAAAGGCATCACCAAAAATTCATAATGGCCATATCTTGTACTTAAGGCTGTCTTGGGCACATCAGTAGTCTTAATCTTCAATTGATGGTAACCGGAACGAAGATCAATCTTAGAGAAAACCTGTGCTCCTTGGAGTTGATCAAACAAATCCTCTATCCTTGGTAAAAGGTACTTATTTTGCACTGTCACCATATTCAGCTCCCTATAATCAATGCAAAGTCGCATGCTCCAATCTTTTTCTTTACAAACAACACAAGTGCTCCCCAAGGGGAAACACTAGACTTGATGTAGCCTTTGTCAAGCAGCTGTTGCAACTGTTCCTTTAATTCCCTTAACTCAACAAGTGTCATTCGGTATAGGGCTTTAGAAATTGGGCTAGAACCTTGTAATAGGTCAATAGAAAACTCTATCTCCTTATTTGGTGGTAACCCTGACAAGTCTTTTGGAAATACTTTTGGAAACTCTCTCACTACTAGAATTTCCTCCAGCTTCAATTCACCTTGTTGTGTGTCTCTCACGGTGGCCAGATATCCTTTACACCCTTTCCTCATCATACGTCTAGCATGTAAAGTTGAAATCACCCGTGGAGAAGTATATGCCCCACTTCCCACAAAACAGAACTCAATCTCACCAGGTACTTGGAAAATTACCTTCTTCCTATGACAATCAATTATGGCATAATGGGCAGCCAACCAATCCATCCCAAAGATTATGTCAAAATCCCACATCTCCAACAATGTTAGATCTGCAAGTAACTCTTTATCTGCTATTTTGACAACACAAGACTTGCAAACACTATTAGTAACTACTACACCCCCAACTGGGGTATCCACACATAATTCAGACTCCATAGGCTTAAATTTAAAATTATGTTTCTTTGCAAAATGAGTATATATAAAGGAGTGAGTGGCACCAGGATCAAACAATGCATAAGCATAAGTTGTGGAAACCGGAATAATACATGTTACCACAGCATTAGAAGTATTATAATCCTGTTGAGTGAATGCATAAACCCTTCCTTGGATCTTGGGCCTTTGGCTTGCTCCCTGATTCTATCCTGTTGTTGGTCTTGGAATGGTCTGACCTTCCTTCCGTTGGGGACACTCAGCAATCCTGTGTCCCCTTTGTCCACATGAGAAACATGCTCTAATATTCCAGTGGCAATCCTTATCTGCATGAGGCCTACCACATCGAGAGCACTTTGGCAGTGCCTTGGTATCAGTACGTGGTGTTCCTTGTTTCTTGGCTTGAAAGCTAGAGCTTTGCTCTCCTTGCCTAGGTCTCTTCTTCTAGTTGTTATCTCTTTCTGTTTGAGCCTCATTAAGCCCCATCTCCACTAATAAAGCCTTACTCACCACTGCCCTAAAGGTAGTCAACTCAAAGGGCACAACTCCTTGCTTGATTCAGAACCTTAATCCATCTTCAAATCTTCGAGCCTTAGTTTCTTCATCCACCACCATTGTCGGAGCAAAATTTAGCTAACTTGAAAAATTCTGCTTCATACTGAACAACTGTCATGTTATCTTGTGTCAGCTTGATAAACTCTTTTTTCCTTCCGAAAACGGATGCTCTTAGGAAAATATTTCTCATAGAATACAAACTTAAATAACTCTCAAGTCCAAGGCTCAGTCTCTTGGCCGCGTTTGTCTTCTTCCAGCCGCCACCAGTCATAAGCATTTCCACGCAACATATAGGTTGCATAAGCCACTTTCTCACCCTCAGAGCATTCAAGGACTCTGAACACTTTCTCCATCTCAATGATCCATTTTTTTGCTTCCATATGCTCAGTAGTCCCCTCAAAAGTTGGAGGAGACAACCTCTTGAATTCAATCATCCCACCATGATGACCTCGGCGTTGCTCCATCATCCTAGCCAGGTTATCTCCAGTAGTGACCTGTTGTTGGATCACTCCAACCAAGGTCTGCATCATCTGGATCATCTCTGGTGGTTGGCCTTGGTCGTGCCTAAATTCTCGGTTCCCATCTTGCTAATTCCTACCATTGCCAGAGTTGTTGGGAGTGTTCCCAGTGTTTTTGTTGCGAGGTGGCATCCTAACCTCTGTTCATTATGCACATGACTAACTAACATATTATCAAATTTCTAATTTAATAATAATAAATAAATAGATCAGAAACTCATTTAGTGTATATATCATACGCCGTATCCCCAAAGGCCTAATTTCTACCCCTCTCACCGTTTAGTTTCATAAATCAATGCCTAAGGATCCAACCTAGAGCTCTGATACCATAAATATTGTCATGCCCCAAACCCAAGTAAGAGCTAGGCACGTGACAACAGCCACACACTTATAAAGTTTACACCCTACAAGTGTGTAAGACCCTCTTAACAATTAAAGAGTTATCCTCAAGAAAAATTTCATCAATAAATTTAAAAATATCCTCAATAATGCAATTCTCAAAAAATCTCCAAATAATAATCTTCCAACATCAAAATAAAAATAACTAAATCCTTTAAATCTAAAGGTCTACATAAATGGTAATCTTAAACATAAAAGTTCAAATCCTATTCCATTGAATTCCTAAACTTCACTCATGTGCACATCCCAGCGGAAGCCCAAACATATGCTACTCTTCCTGATCAAAATCTGAAAGGAGAAAGAGGGGGGGGGGGGGTGAGTTGACAATTCAATAAGTAACCAAAATCCTAATAAGTTCTATCCAGCATAGGTCTATAAAATAAAAAGATGTAATACGACTCTTTAAAAGTTATAAAGTTTCATAATCTTAAAATATACATTGCACATAGATCACATATTTTAATCTTACAATTGTATCATAGATGGTTTAGAAAGTATTTAGTTTTCCATATATCAAAAGCTATAATTTACAATAGGTTCCAAAAATACATAAGCAGTTTCAATGACTCAAAATAGTTAAATATTTAAACGTAATTCATATTTTTAACAATCTTATGACTATGGTCACGTTATATTCTCGTGATTGGGCATCAGAATACCAATGAATAATCCTCATTGGTTTGGGTATCAGAATACCAATGAATAATCCTCATTGGTTATGTATCAGAGTATCAATGAATAACCCCCATTGGTTTGGGTATTAGAATCAATTCATAGTCAGACTGTCCATAATCATATATATGAAATCATAATTTCTAACAAAAATTTATCTTATTCAAATGCATATACATATAATCATATATTCAATATTTCAATACATTTGTGATATTTCTATATTCCTTACTTTAAATCAATATAGCTAAAAACCAATTAAATAAAATAAATCTTATATTCAATGCTCATATATATTTGTGGAAATTCTTTATTCTTTACTTTGAATCAGTATAGCTAAAAACAATTAAACAAAATACATCATATATTTAGTAATCAGATATATTTATGATAATTCTTTACTTGAAATTAGTGATACAATAGAAATAAAAATTTTAACAATTATAAACAAATTTTCAGTAGTTAAAAATAGATTAATATAAAAAAAATAAAACTTAATTTGGATAAGGTTACTTACCTCAACTAGCTCACTACAAAGAACTTCTCCCTAACACATTTTCTAAAATCCTTAGATATTTTATAAAAAAAAAAAAAAAAAATCCTTAGATATCAACTAACAATTTTAAAGCACCATTTACTCAATAATCAATTAATAAGAATAACTTGCAAGATATTTGACGAAAGGAAAAACTTCTGAAGTTCCCAATAATTCCTCACTATTAACTCTCCTATGGTTTCTCTATGGCTATATTCCACATTCTATCATTTGTATTAACTTTGTTTAAAATTTGTTTCACAAAAAAAAAAAAATTCCAAAGCACTGTGAAATATAAGACTCTCCTCACATGATCATTTGGGCTAAAAAGTCAAAGCATATATAAGGATTGAATGCTCTGTAAAGCTGAGTTCAGCCTTTAACAAAAAGTCTCTACCTCTTATCTCCATAGACGCTAAATTCTAATAGACTATTGGACTAATGTTGGTCTAACCTATAGTCCACTATTTCTTATAATAAATGTTTACAAAAAGTAGTATGCTTGCGGTGTGATGCAGTTATGCCATTTTGCGGGCAGTTTTGGTGCGATTTTTTCAGAGCAATTCCATGACCAACAAAGCACCCAAATTAAAGACATTACAGAGAAATAGTGAAAAAAAAAAAGGATTTTATTGCCCAAATTCCAACCCTTCTCCGTTCACACTTACGTCATAAAACCCGTATAAATTTTTAGATCAATCCGCTATTGTCCAAAATACCAACATAATATATATTCTAATTCCAAGTAACGCTTAGATTTGACAAGAGAGAGATTTTTAGGCTCTTACCTCACTACCGCGCACCCTTGGTGCTGTGGTCACTCTACAAGTATAAGTGTTTGTGGGGTATGGGGGGTAAGGGCAGGGGTTTAAGTCTCCAGGAGGGAGCTTCACATACATATACACTCAGATTATGCTAAAGTAGAAATTCTATCTTGTATAAAAAATAAAAAAAGGCTCTTACCTCAATTATGCAGTCAAACCTCCTCTACTTAAGTATTTTGACTTGTCTCCTCTCTCAAAACATCTGTTAGTATACGTTGACTTAAATTAAACTGTATAAAACTAGGGTTTCAATCATATATTCTAAAAAACCCCTTAGTAATATTAATTATAACAATTGACCCATAAACAAATTTACTTAAAACCCCTCCTTTTAATTCCTTTTTTTTTTTACTTTTTCTTTTGGGTATTACACTTCACAAAGAAAAAAGATAAATACCAAACCAAATGAAAAACAGTGAAAGTTACTTGATAAGGATAGAAAGAAAGGGGGAAAAAAAAATCTAAATGTTCAAAAAAGAGATGTTTCGACTCACTTCCAACACCAAGACTCTGGAGCCTTCTCCTATCCTGAGTTCAATGTAAAATTTAGACAGAAAAATGTAGGCATATCAAAACAAAACAAAGCATAAATTTGAAAAATAGGGAAGCAATGAGAATATGCTTACAAATAAAAGTCCATCATCAGTTCATTATTTAATTAGAGAAGTAGATGGACTCAAACAAATAAAGTCCATCATCAAAGAATGAAAATCTATCCAAAACTCAATCAAATCAAATCAGGATTATAGATAGACGCAACAAGTACAATAGGGACTCTGCTCTCATAGGTGCAACAATGAAAACAATAGAGTTAGTTCGTGTAATATGCAGCTGGCTTTGTACCTAATGAACTTAGCCAATAGTTCTTTTGCAGTTCTCATGAATGTGTTCAAAGCGAGATTTTTATGTCTTTGTACAATCACATGGGTTTGTTTAAACAAAATTTCATATACGCTCAATGCGTAAACAAATTTTTTATAATTTGATCACAACGCGGTTGCTACAGCCTACATCAACCAACAGTATTCGAGTTGGACAAAAATCCTCTACATATTAAAACCATGAATAAAGATTCATGACAAAACCAATAATTCAATTTCCAATCTATTACAGATATAAACCCCCAAGAGATATCTATACAGTTTACACAATCAATTCTGATTTTGCACAGCCAAACACAACTCTCTGCTGTAGAATCAATATCGGTTTCCTGCGTGTTTTTCATGGATGTAATTTTGTAGTTAGGTTTTCAAAACTTGCGTGTAGGGTTTTGTAGTCAGTTTCTCATAACATGACTGTAGGGTTTAGTTTTTTGTAGTCGGATTTAGTTTTCGTGTGTTTTATATTATATTTTATTATTATTGGGTTTTAGAAATATAAAATCAGAATTTTTAGAGAGATAGAGTTTGAGTTTGAGTTTAAATTTGGATTAAACAAAAATAATTTTATTTAAATATTGTGCTGATATAAAAAATTGTAAGAGTTTCAGAAAGTGTGAGAGTTTCAGAAACTTTAGATATATATATATATATATATATATATATATATATAGATTAGTCAATTTATGATATAAGTAAGTAACAAACCCAAATGAGTTTGGATTTATTCAGGCTAAAAAAGTAAGCATGGTTGGGCTTGCAAAAGGCCTAACCCATTTGACAATGAGACGAAAAAGAATTTTTTTTTTTTTTTTTGATAAAGAAAAAGAAAGGGTTTTGATATTTAATTTTAGATTTATACGGGGTGAGTGGAGGGGTAGTTTAGTTAACAACTTTTTTTTTCCCCCTCCCAAATCGCCTATTATTATCGCATTCGTACAACGCCTGAGAAAATTTTCAACGCTTTGGTTCAGAACAACTGAACAAGCACTACGCTACGGTTTGGTTTCAACTACAAGAACAGTCAAACTAGATTTTGGGGTTGTATCCAATGTGTTTACTTCTATTTCTAACACTTTGATCAAAGCCCAGGCCACGAGTAAGAAGAATTATGTCTATGGAGGGTGCACTCCAGGTGCTCGATCAAATGCCTATGCCTCATTTGGTTACTTTTTTCGTAGTGTAAGTAAGCCGAACCCATGACTATTCTTTGTATTTAGTTCACAGATTTGGTTATAGTAGGCAGAAGAATCATTCATCATTTATTGGATGGATTCTTCTTCTTGTACAAACAATACTAACACCAATAATAATAATAATAATAAGAAGAAGAAGAAGAAGAAGAAGAGAGGCAGTTGTTATTGCATGATCTTGCCTCCTCATCCTCCTCCCAGTAAGAAAAACAAATCCGGAAAGGCAGCATTGCTTCATCTCAAACCTCTCATCTCCACATCCGAGTCTTCATCCCACTCTTCCCTTTCCATCTCTCTTGAGCCAAATCGACCCTTCACCATTGGTCGCAGCACTCGCCACTGCAATTTAGTCTTTGAAGACCGCCGTGTCAGCAACCAACATTGCCTCATTCTCTTCGATGCTTCCCTTCTTAAGCTCTATCTTCTTGACGGGTCTTCTTTGAATGGAGTTTTTGTCAATGGGGTTAGGATTGGAAAACCCGAGGAATTGTCTGCAGGCGATGAGGTTCTCCTTGTTTGCGCCAAAAATCAAGGTCTTTGTTGCTCTCATCTTCGCATTGGTTTTATTATTCGAAGCATTGTTTTTGAGAATAATGTGGAAGAGGATATGCTAGTACAAGCGTGCAGCAATAATCGGAAGATTAACAAAAGGATTGTCGCTTATAATCCCATAATTGGAAGGGCATACTCTCTTCTAACTCGCTGTAGAAACATATTACAAAGCCATGACCCCATTTTGCATTTATGTGATGCTGCTAGTTACAATGACAATACAACTGATATTTCATCATTGAATTCTTTGAGCAAAGACAACAATGCTCCTCATTTTGATGGAGTTGTGCCGAATATACCTCGCTGCAATTTTGTTCCGCCACCCGGGAAGAATTTTTATTTGAATCGCCTTGAATTTATGCATCACACTCCATTGAGTCATCAGCCTGTTGTTTCCTTGCTGGAACTTCTATACCCTGTGGAAAGCCTCTCACGATTGTTTATTGCGACATTTACAAGCGACATCTTATGGTATGATTACCCTTATCTTTCCATACTTTGCCTTTTCTTTTATTATATTATGTTGTCTAGTCAAGGCTCCCACCTCCTGAACTTTTAATGTTTTGAAGATAGTGAGCTCAGAGTTTATTTCTGTTACAGATTTGGTGTTAGGCTTCTAATTGTGTCAATCAAAGTCCCAAACTTATGAGATTGTCTCAACATGAAACTCCTATCCATATTTGTTTATTCATTTCTGTTATGTTGGGTAGTAACAAACTATAGAAAAACTAGAAATTAATGATAAAATTTTATGTTTCACCCAGCTAATCAGTTTTTATTTTTTTTGGTAATCACTTTCTCACTCCAAGTGAAGTTTTCTACTTTTCTTGGTTTAAACTTTAAACAGACCCTTCTCTCTCTACCCTTTCTATTCAATGGCTAACAATTTGATTTCTGAACGAGCCCTAGGTGAAATACACAGTTTAATCAATGGTTTCCTACTTTTAATTTTTTAATTATTACCTAGACATAAATGAATAACAGAGATGAACAAAGACTTCAAATTGAAATGCTTTCTTAAATTTGGGACAATTTAAAAAATTAAAAACCTTGGATTTAATCTAAAACAAGGTATAAACTCTATGCGTTTTTATGTATACGGTCCCTTTCTATTTCATGAGTGATAATGAATTTCATTGAAGAAAGCGCAAATAGGGGGCGCAACCCTAGTACACGGGATGTATATTGAACCTTTTTTTTTGGGTTTAAATTTTAAATAATGCACCCGTTCATTTTGGGTGTATATTGCTGTTAAGCTCCTTTTTTCTTTTGGTTTCCATTTTTATATTATGTGTTAACTCCTGTTGCTTTTCTGTTTATTGTTTCGAAGTCTAAGTAAGGTTTCATGATAGGTTTTTATCATATTGTGAGATTCCTTTCCATCTGCCAGTTACAATTGCATGCCATAACACTGAGAGATGCTGGAGGTCAGGCCCTGATAAAAGATCGTCTATTCCATACCCGGAATTTCCAAACTTAGTTGTAGTGTAAGTGTCATACTCTTGTTCTTCATTCTTTAAAGAGGAAAGATGTGTGCTCAGATGCTAATGGGCTCCAGCTGATGTCATGATTTTAGCAGCATGCCAAAGTGTATCTTTTATATTAATAATTTATACTTTTCTAATGTAGTCCATGGTTGTAATAGGTATCCCCCATTCCCTGAGGCTATAGCTTTTGGTAAAGACTGCAAGAAACAAGGCATTGCTTGCCATCATCCAAAATTGCTTGTTTTACAAAGACAAGATAGTATTCGTGTTATCATTACTTCTGCTAATTTAGTGGCAAACCAGGTGAATACTAAGCCAAGG
The DNA here is from genome assembly GCF_040712315.1 of Castanea sativa. Lineage (NCBI taxonomy): Eukaryota > Viridiplantae > Streptophyta > Magnoliopsida > Fagales > Fagaceae > Castanea > Castanea sativa. Next base: position 20,969,451 of record NC_134016.1, read on the forward strand.
ATCTTTTGATTTATGTTTTATGAGGTGTTTGTCGCATATGATTTGCTAATAACTTTGCTATGTGAAACGAAAGACCGTACTATATGTCAAGTACTTTGTGGCTGCTTAACAAGAATGATACCGAATTTGAATGTCTCTGTGTATATGTACACTTATTGTTGAAATATTCCTTGTAGTTAATCTCTTGAATGTTTTTGCCCGAGATTTTTATGGACGATTTGTAAGCCATTAGCTATCTCAATGGAAAGTTTAACTGGATTTGGTTGTGCCCTTTTTGTTTGATGCAATTATTTTGTATGTGTTTGCCTGATCTGGCCAACTGATAGGACTATGTTAAGGGTCAACTGCACAAGCATCACCATATGTTTTTAATTTTTGTGAGGAGCAAGAAAGCCAGTGATGAAGAGGATAGGATTATCATATGTCTTAAATCATGCAACATTATTTTTTGTTGCGTAATGCTCAAGTCTTTCAGGTTAATTCAAATGTTAACATGCAATGCATTAAAAGAAAAATTGGAAGACAAGAAACTGGAAGAAAATAATAATGGCTAAGCTCCAACGTTTTGCATTTGATATGTGCCATTTCTGTTTGCAGCATGCTAGAAATTTCAATAGAATGTGTGGTTTCTTGCTTTCCAATTTGAAGGAAAGCCTTTGGTTATGGAGGCTGATTTATATTTTTGCACTTCTATTTTCTCATGTTAATTTTAGTTTGAGTTATCTTGGTAAAAACTGTTTTATTATTTATTTCTATATGTGTTATCTTTTTTATAGTGTCACTCATTGGTTGTTACGAATTTTCAGTGGAACAGAGTGACAAATACAGTTTGGTGGCAAGATTTCCCTCGCACAAGTTCACCTGACTATTCATCCCTTTTTAGCCATATTTATCATGGGGATACAAATAAAGATTCAAAACCTGATTTTGCTGCTCAGCTGGCTGGATTTATGGCATCGCTTTTGACTGACGTACCCAGTCAGGCCCATTGGATTGTTGAGTTGACAAAGTATGACTTTGGAGGGGCTAAGGGACATCTAATTGCTTCAGTACCCGGGATTCATTCTGACAGAGTTCCCTCTATGATTGAAACCATGCCATTCTTACCTGTGAGTGTTGTCATTTGTGTTGAGTGCGTGCTTGTGTTTCTTAATTATAAAAAGCTGATTTTATAATTGTTAAAATTTCCTTATTAGTTTAACTATACATGATTGATTTATTGGTTTGCTTGATTAGAAGATTCTGACTTTTCTTGTATATGAGTGTCTTCTTGGAAGTTGAACATCAACCTCAATCCTGCATACCAATCAAGCTTTTCCAATATTTTTTCATTCTATTGTATTTAAATCATAAGTTTGTCACATTTTATTTCTAAATGTGCTGTGCATAGAAAGGTTTTTTTTTTTTTTCATGACTGGAAAGACTTGGCCACTGTGTGTTTGAAGGATGTCTGATAAGATGGGTTTAATTGTTTCATTTGGCTCTCATGACAGGCTAATCAAGCATATAGTGTGAAATTCCTTGGTTTAGTTGAAGCATCTGTTGTTGGTTTAAGTCACCTTTTTCAAACTGCAGCAGACTCAAATGGTGCACAGCTTAAGAAACTGGCTGCTTTTCTGAGGAAATCTTGTGAAAAAGCATATGGGGTTTTGGAGATTCTTTTAATAAGAAACAAAAATGTGCCTGCAGATGCAAATGCTGTGAGCGTTTTTGTTCCTAATCCCAATGAGCACTCAAAGGGAGGTAAGATGTTCAATGCTTTATTAGGTACATGTCTACTATATAGTTTTATGCTACGGGATGGTAAATAGGAGAGGATGTGTGTATTTTTGGTTTGGTCTTCGAGTACGGATTTCATAAGGGAATTGTATTTGGCAGTGCTGAGTGCTTGAAAATTTTGTTTTATTGGCTCTTAGTCTACCTAGATTTTGTTTCTTCTCTCTCGTCTTCATGCTTGGTACTAATTTTTTCTGCCTGCAAAATATAGGTGGGAAGAGAGAGAGAGGGGTGTGGGGGGAGGAAGTGGTGTGTATGTGTGTTCTGTTTACTATGGCTTTCCCCTGTTGTTCTATGAAACTAATTTATAATGATTAAAAAAAGGGTTCTCTGTTGCGTGTCTATCATGATTTTGGGTGTTTTTCCATTGCACAATAACAATAGGAGTATTGGATATAATTTCTCAATATAATAGGCCTATCACCTGTAGCCATTGGGGGTCGCTGTAGGGGAGGGACATTAATAACTTGACTGCTAAATGCTTATCATTATCTTAATGTAGTAGGTATTTCTTGTGTATGGACTGCTCTCTGGTGGGGCTTAGTTGCAGTAGGCATCGATTAGAAGATAATCTGGGATAAAGGAAAAAGCGCCTCTGAGGTGTTATGATTTCCATGCTGCCTAAGATTTAGGTGCTATTGTCCCCTTGAACGAGAATAACATTAGAAAGCACTTGCCTTTATCATGACTGAGGCTCTCACATGGCACTAAAGAGAAGCTGATGCAGGGCAATGAGAACAATTGAACGGTAAAATTAAAAGATAGGAAAATAAAGGAATATGATCTAGGAGACAGTACCTAGGCCTGGCTTGAATTCAACATCAAGCGAGAGAACCATTAGCAGTCAATTCCAAATAAACCAAAAGGCCATTTTTTTCATTTATCAAAATATCTACTAAACTCCAAAAGGGGTGCAATAGATTGGTTATACAGGGAGAACTAAACTCTAGTTCTAATTGGCGTAGGAAACCCTAATTTCACAAAAATAACATTGCTTCCAAAAATTAAACTACTAATAGCCTAATAAACTACTAGGATTTCACATAAAAGTACAATTGACTGGAAATCATAGATAATACTCCCTCCGTCCTAATTTGTTTGTCCTGTTTCAAAAATCCAACTTTTTAAGAGAACATCATTTATTGTCTTGTTTGCTATATAAAAATGTATAAGTTTCCAAAACTATCCTTAAATAAATTTATCAAAAAAGGTTTTGGAAATAACGTAGAGGCATAATAGGAACATTAGTAAATTAATGGTTTTTAATTTTAAAAATAGGACAATATTTTGGAACATCCCAAAATGGAATAAAAGACAAACATATTGGGATGAATGGAGTACTAAATTTAAATAATGGGAAAATTACAACTTACCCACTTGTGGTTGTTCAAAATTTAAGTTACTTACCTGGAATTTAAAATTTGGTACTTTGCCTATCTAAGGTCCATTCTTTTAGGGGTCCGCAACCCACCTTTGGACTTTCTCTGTTAAAACCATAAAAAATATAACAAAACCAAAGAAAACAAGATCAAAGAGTGGCTTTGTAAAATTTAGAAACTTGCTCAAGAACTTCAATAGAACACAAAAATTATCCAATTGAACTATTCCAGCTAATGCTAACACTCTCTACAACAATTATACGTATCCAAAACCTACTAACCTTTCATGCAAATTAGAACAACAATACAACAGAACTAGCCAAGCACTAAAAATAATCACTAATCAGAGATAATGGATGAAAAATTGGACAAAATCAGTGACGAACAATGAAACATGAAACCTGAAACTCCAACGCCACCTCTCTATTCCTTCCTCCAACCCTCCATCTTTTCTCTTAACAAAACAGCAAACCCACTAAAAAAATCCCAATACGTTTCTCTAAACAAAAACAACAAATTCACTTAAAAAATCCAAACTTTTTACATCATCTAATGATCTAGTCAAACAAAAACAAAAATAAGAAGTGAAAGTACCCAGCAATAGCATTGTGAACCAAACAAATGTGTGTTTTGTGCCCATCAAAATTAGAACACACTCAAATGGAACCAAAAAAATTCTAGGTGGTCCTTGTAGCAGATTGTGCTGCAAATCCCTATTGATACTATCGAGGATGAGATGGTGAAGATACCACCTCAACACAACCCGATCTTCCCATTGCACGCCTTCAACAACACAAATCTAACCTTCATGTTGTTTCCCCTTCTAATGCCAGATCAGAGAAAGAAAGCAGAGATAGAGAGGGAAAGCTTGAGGAAAGAGGTGGAGCAAGGAGGCCCAACACGGGTTTGGGTCGGCATGGGAGAGATTGGGTTTTAACAGATGGGGGGGAAGGGAATGCCATTGCTGTTGGTGGCAGTGGTGACGAGCAACGGAGAACAAGCCTTTGAGGCCTTCGGCCAGTCCTGTTTGGCTGTGTGTAGGAGAGAGAGAGAGGGAGAGATATGGTTACCTTGTGAGAGAGATAAATGTCCTGTTGGTACAAATTGATATGATAGTGAGAGAAAATAAAACATCATCTTTACAAGCCCAAATTGTTAGTTTTTGTGTTCCATGGAAGTTCTTGAACCAATTTTTACAAAAAGCCACTCTTTGATCTTGTTTTCTTTGGTTTTGTTATGTTTTTAATAAAGAAAGTCTAGAAGTGGGTTACAAACCCCTAATGGAGTGGACCTCAGGTAAGCAAAGTGCCAAATTTCAAACCACGGGTAGACTACTTAAATTTCGGCCAAACCATAGATGGGTAAATTGTTAATTGCCCTTAAATAAAAGTCTTCTTGTGTCTTCAGCATCAGAAGCAGTTGCCTGAATAATTGAGCTCCCTTTGATGTGCAATAAAGCATTTTCTTTTTTGTGGTAAATGTAATTTTATTTAAAATTTATCTAATTCTAGTGATTATGTGGAAGTGGAGCCATGGATGATCTTACCCTAGCTCAGGATAGTTTTTCTTGTTAGTATATTTGTCATTACTGTTATCTTTATCTTTCTTCAGTGTGTGTTTAAAATTATAATTATTCATGTTGTTGGCTAACCAATTTCTTTGTTTCTTGCACTAGATTGCGTTCAGCTTGGCTTTCTGCCTAGAAATGTTGCAAAGTGGGTTTCTCCACTGTGGGATATTGGATTCTTCAGATTCTCTGGATATGTTTGTCCTAAAGAAGCCCTTGCAGCCGCTTTAGGCAGAAACAGTGTGAAAGTACAATTGATTCTGCATGTGTCTCAGGCATGCTATTTCTGCTATTTATTGAACATGTTATTTGATATGCGATTTGCAGCTTTATATAAATGGTGGCATTTTCTGTTTTTGAAGTACCTACAAAAGACAAGGTGTTGACTTGTGCAGGGGCCTCATTTTCAAGATATATCAAGAATGATGCAACCTGAACATGTGATTGCATTATGCTCTCTCATTGCTTCAGTTCGAAGGTGTTCAGGCCTATGGCGATTGCAGGAGGTAATGGTAAATTCTAGATGAGGTTTTTTGGAATGAAGAACAATGGGGGGCTTAGAAATCTTAGGAGGGCCGTGGATCTTCTCATTCCCTCTTCTCCCAATGCTCCTTTGCTATTGGTTATCGTGTCTTGCACAACCAGAGCAACAAATGTGATGACTTACCCCTTTTAATAGTTGACACAGAACATGTTTAAATTTTCTAGTGAGGCTTTGAAATAAATTGAATGGTTGGTTTGAGACTTCAAAATGGTGGCAAGTATCTTTAAATTTGTAAATCCATTGTTTCAGGCAATGGAGTTTTTAGATCTGGTGTCCTAAATAATTAAAACAACCCAAAGAATTTGCTTGATTAATAAGTTGGTTGCATCAATCAGTTCGGTTTGGTGAACCTCTATTCTGTTACATTATTTTCAGAAGACCTGTTATATATCTTCTAATTTGCTTCATTTCTAATAGGTCTTAGGTCAATATAGATGGCCAGAATCATTAGAGTCTGATTTTATCTATGGTAAGTGTATTTTGCACAATTTTAATTTTTATGCCTAAGTTTTGAAAAATATTTCCTTTCTAAAATTTTCTTCTTCTTTTTTAAGGTGCATCCTCTATTGGGTCATCAATGAATTCACAATTTCTAGCTGCATTCTCAGCAGCTTCTGGAAAGAGATCATTGCAATCCTTTGAGTCTGAAGAGTCCGATCCAGAGGTGACTTATTAACTTTTTTGATTTTTTATAGACATGCTTGACAATTTGAAGATACATTGATTTTAGCTGTTCACTTGTACTCTTGATAGTGGGGCTGCTGGAGTGCTAGTCAAGAATCAAAATGTCCATCCATCAGGATCATTTTTCCCACAATTGAACGGGTGAAAAATGCATGTAATGGAATCTTGCCTTCAAAACGCATTCTTTGCTTCTCAGAGGTATGACAGCTCTCAATAGATTATTTATCTGCTTTTCTTTTCACTATCCTGTTTATAAGTTGAGTATTAAATGGGTGAGTTATGGGTTCAAGGCCCACAAGATGCATGTATAACTTACCAAAAAAAATAAATTAAATTAAATGGGCTATGTTGGGGTTGAGTCCTGGTTGGTCAATAATCTGGTCTTATGGCTGCATTTAAAGGCATTGGCAGCTACAAGTTGGATGGGATCCTAGGAAAAGAGAGGGAAAGGGATATCATAGTTATCTTTATATCTCAAGCTTAATACTCCCATATACCTGAAAAAGCCTATATTAAAATTGCAGAAGATTCTCCTCCTTTTTGTTTATGCACCTACAAACTAATTTCCATATTGTCTAATCCATGATGATTAGTATAATCAACTGTTCATTTGATTGGAATATCCATAGTTATTAATTGTATCTCGCACTGATACATTAGTATGTTACATATAAGTTTGTACGTGGAATTTTCCATATTTCTCATAAGACTGACCATACAGCTTGTGTTCTAACATATAATTTACATTTATAATTTGATTATCTTTACCAATTTGTAAGAAAGAATACTGTAATGTAATATTTTCTCTGAGTTTCTTAAAATTGCAAAAAAGAAGAAGATAAATTTAATTAGGGGGTCTCTTTTTATCTGTTACATTTGTTTATCACTTTTATTGTTACATAAATTTAATGTGAATTTATATGTCCTCTTATGTGGCTGATCGTGATTAGTCTGTTAAGGATCTAAAGTCTACCCCAAAGTTTTGTGATTAAGGCTTGGTTGTTGTTGTTGAGTAATTATTAGGTAAATTGAAATAGTAGACATGGTATTCCTCACCAATAAATACAAGCCGAATATAAGATTTGACCTTTTCATATTACTTCTTAAGTCCATGTCATATTTTTATATTCAAAATCATGCATTTATTGGAGTGGACTACCATGTTATTTCACTTCTGGGGTATCTAATAATTTTCCGTTGTTATGTACATTGAGAGACTTTTGAATTGAGGGATAGATTCAGTTTTCAAAATGTTGAATTTTTTAACTTTTGGAACACAAAAATATGCTTAACACATCTTATATTTCGGAGTCTATTTTTTATTTTTAAATGAAGTATCTAAGTGCATATTAAAATACTTCTTCTCATTTTGTTTGTCCACCTTAAAAAATCCATGCTTATAAGGGGCATCATTTAATGCATTGTCTTTGAATTAAAAGTTATAAGTTTCCAAAATTGCCCGTTTTATGTTACACTTAAAGCACTGAAGTATTAACTTTTCAAATAAAATAAACAGTATTACGGTAATTTAGGAAAGTGATGAAAACTGTATCTATTGGCTTTTCAAAGTAGACAATATCTTGGGACTTCTCAAAATTTAACAGTGAACGAATCTAGGATGGAGGGGGTATGAATATGATAGATAGTTGTGACCACCATTATATTTTAGGTTTGTAAACATATTTGAGCAGTCTATGTCTAATGTCTTTCCTTTTAATCAGTCATACATTTTATCCTAAGTTTGTTTATTTGTAATTTTCTTAATAGAGAACATGGCAAAGGTTGAGGACTGCAAACATACTTCATGATGCTGTTCCTCATCCCCACAATAGAGTAGGGCATCCAATGCATGTCAAGGTAAGAATATTTCCTCATTTTAAATGAATTGAATTTTTGTTTTATTGAAAATGTTATGAATTTGGTATCTGTTTTCCTTTTTCTTTTTTTAATCTTTTGATGTGGCATTATCATGAAGGTTGATGCCTCGAAGAGGTCATGTTGTATTTATATTAGTACAATAAATAAGTTTATGGTTGAGAGGATGTCTTATTCTCCAACTATTATTTGTATGAACCCTAAACCATTTATCGACATGGCTACTCTTATGAAATTAGATTGGGTAACCTAAATAAGTCATGAGATGAATAAGGCAGCTGCTGGAAGAATGTGTGGCATAGAATGCTTGTTTTTTAGGAGTGTAATATAGAACCTTTTAGCATTATTGTGTAATTAACTTTGAATATTCTGGAACATAAAGCTTTATGCCCTTTTTTCTTTCATCGTAGCCATCAGTGGCAGAGCCATCTAATTTTTTGGCAAGGGTGCCCCCTGGTGAAAATTCAGGTTATATTTATGAAATCCTATATAGGGTGGGGGTTCTTCAAATCCCAAGGGGCCATTGCAACTGATAGGCCCAGAATCCTCTTCTTAAGTCTCATTTTAGTGACTGTACAAGAGTAAGATGATTTAATCCTGGGACATGAGTTTCCTCTCTCTCTCTCCTTTTAAAAGTCCAACGTACCATATTCCTTCTTATTTTTCCATGACAGCTGAAAATTTAAGACTTACTTTGCTTCTGCAAAAAGTAATTGATGAAGCTAGATATGCACTGCATCTTCGTTTATGATTATCAGTCATCATTTGCTTATTCTTATGCTGAATCTTTCATATACTTATTGGGATCTAGTTCTGTTCACCTGTCATTTTCTGTTGTAAGCACCGGTTTCCTTGCAATTTTTATAATCTGATCATCATCATCTTTTTATTTTTATTTTATATATATATATATATATATATATATATATATATATATATAATATGAAAAAAGTTTCATTAAAGTGCAAACCAGATCAGATTCAAGCTGTGATGCAGCAAGCTTGATATGATTAAGAAGGATGTCTTAAGTATTTTTGCAGAATTACTATTTATCCTGTTTTGGGAAGTATTTTTGCAGAGTTACTAGTAAGTCTTAAATCTTAATGTGAGTCAAGAAAGCTTATCTGACCTTTTGGCTTCATGCTTTTGGAATTAGGGATTAGTTATCATGCAAGCTGTCCTAGAGAATTCAGTGCTATAGAACTTAGATCTGGCTAATGTAAAGCAATCTGTGCTGATTAATTTATCTATTTGAGAGAATTATTGACGCAGGACAACCGGAACAAAACTAAAACAACAATAAAATAAAGGATATGACCTAGGAGTCAGCACTAAGCAAAAAAACCACTAGGAGTCAATACCTAGAGTGGACTTGGAGTTAGCACTAGATTAAAGAAAGACCAAACGGCCATTTTTTTTCATTCATCAAAATATCAACTATCCCCTCAAGGAGTACAATAAGTTTCTTATAAAGGATTGCTTAACCCTAGTTCTAATTGGCTAGGAAAACCTAATTGCCTTATTACAAAAATAACCTTGCTTCCAAATTAAAATACTAATAGTCTAATAAACTACTAAGACCTAAAACATAAAAGATACAATTGACTTGCAAACATAAATAATAATTTTTTTGCATCTCCCGCATCATTCTCCTCTGGTTGGAGAAAACTCGACCTCAAGTTCTAAAGCATTGAAGGATTAGGATGCTGACAAGTAACACTTGCTTCCAGTCTGGAATCACCTTAGGGAGCATAGAGAAAAGAAAAACCTTGAATTCCACTGTGTCAAACTCTTCTGGAATAACAAAATCAATGTGTGGAATCAACATAATCTTATCTTGAACCATTGGAAGCACCATGTTATCCACTTTCTCCACTTTAGCAAATTGTTTGTCTCCATGCACCATGGAAGGCTGATCAAAAGCAAATTCATTAGCTTCCAATATCACATCATGTGCACCCTCTAACATAATACTCTCTGTAGAAACCATCTCTTCACCTTGCTGCTCTTCAATAGATTCATTTCCTTGCACGCATGTTAAAGCAACACTTGTCGAGGCATGTGCGTTTATGTCAACATTAGGCTTTGGTGTTGCTTAAGGATCCTCCACAACCAAGATATCATCATCAATGTTGTCTTCTATGGGGGCAGCAATAAGTTCATTGTGATCAATTATCCTTGGTTTCCCAATTGAATTGGTTTGAATCTTCATTTGCTTCATCTGAGCAATCCTGTCTTGAATATCTTTCATGAGCTTTACAGATGATTCCTTTAATTCCTTGGTAGATAATTCCTTGATATTCAATTTTGCATACCTAACCTTTTTGATATTTGCAAAATTTATTTGCTCAAAGAAGTGCTCCATCCCATTCATCCAGTTGACAAAATCTCATGGATTAGTTTTACAACCATCAAAATACGGTGCTTCTAATATTACCATGATTCTCTAAAATAGTGCTTCAACAAAGAGTTGGCAGTTGGAACAAGAACCTGGGTTGCTGTGATGTTCTCTGGATAGATCGTTGGAATAGGCTGCTAAGACTATTCTCTCAAATATTTCCTGGGATTGGGCTGGTTGACATGTTCGGATTTTGTGGACTGGGTCTTGTATTTTTTTTTTAAAAGAAAACTGGTGTTGTAAAATGTGGGTTGTGGGCTTGTTAAGAAATGGGTCGGGCAAGGGTTTGTTTCTAAAATGGGTTGGTTAGAATTTTTTATATTTTTTATTTATTTTGTTGGCTAAAGAAAGTGGATAACCCAGAGGGGGCTGTACTGGGTTACCTTTGAGATCGGGTCAATGGGGTACTTGCGGCGGAACGACAGTGAGCAAGTGAAGGTCATGGCGGCACAAGGCAGGGATGGAAGGTGCTCATGGTGGGTCGCTGCAACTGGGGCTTGCGAGTGTGTATAGTGGTAGTCATGGTGGCAAGCAGGAACTGATGGAGAAGGATCGCCCTCGTGAGGAAGGGCAAAATTTGACGATCTGTGTCGGCGGCAACAGGACTACTTCTCTGTCTTCGTGGTTGCAAAGGGTTGGTGATTTGAGCGTGGAATTAGGATCTGGCAGTGGGGTTGGGGTCTTGGAGTGGCTGGGTTGTTTATGTTAATGGGTTTCAATTTGAGTTCTTTATTTCAGATGGGCTGGGTCAAGTTGTTCTTAGTGGGAAAATACTGTGGGGTTGCAAATTAAAAATGATCGGGAAGAGTTTGAACAGAAATAAGAAAATAGAAGTACGTGAAAAGAACATCCAAAGTAGGGATTGACTAAGGTGTGATTTCTGTGAAAATGGCTGGTTGAGGGCATGGTAGAAAGCCTATAGAACAATCGACTGATCCCAATTCTGGTGCCTCTGATGTTGAACAGTTGAACAACCATTTCTGAGATTATCCTCATTTGGGCAGTACACCCTGGTGTAAGCCTACTTGAAGCCATCCTCCACATTCTACAATAAGATACAAAGAACATGCCCACTGAAGCCTCAATTTTGTCCAACACCCTTCTATCCCACATTAGCAGTATGTTCCCTTGCTGTATGCAAAGCTTGTACCACCACCTAGTCTATAAAAGGGTTATCCAAAGGCTTCTAAGTTCTAACAATATACTGCTCCATTTTATGAATCTTTTTCTGTTGTAAGCAAACTAAATTACATTTCTACTCCTTAACCACATTCTTCACCACTGCTCTCTTGTTGCGGTTGTTCAACCCTTGAAAGTTCCATATAAGAATTTGCAGCTTCATAAAGACAATTTTATTATGCATGTCCCCAGTTCTAAAAAACACTATTCACAGCACAATGGGCTGATGTCATCCTTTCCTGCTAAATCGCCAAATGCACTCCCCAGAAACCATTTCAATAAGTTGATCTCCCCAACTTCGCAACCAAACAATGGTGTGATTATTGAGGGGCTCAGTAATTGTGAATGAAGCTTTCATCACCAGGCAGTACTCTAGGTTCGATTACAAACCCAGAACCACCTTGGAGTTAATTGGGGTCTTGGTTGACCCAAGGCCTAAGTCAATTTCGTGGTTCGGGGAAGGGATTGATCCACCAAGTGGACTGCCTGCTACTCTCTGGGTCTCCCTCACCACTGAGCTTTATCCCCTTGACTCTCCTTCGTCAAGATTTCGTTAGCCTGCTTGTCAATAGTTGACTCAACCTCATGTGTCATTCCCTCATTCTCCTCTGCCTTCATTGCTATCAACGAGCTTGTTTCCACAGTATCACTATTGGAACAAGACAACATCCCCAATATATGCTCAAACACCAAGTTACCCAACAAAATGGTTTGTCCTTAAAATTTTGGGTCAGTTTTAGAATCCTTAATCACGTGTTTCATTCCAGCAGGCTCACTAATTTTATTTGGGTCGTTGGAACAAGACAACATCCCCAATATATGCTCAAACACCAAGTTACCCAACAAAATGGTTAGTCATTAAAATTTTGGGTCAGTTTTAGAATCCTTAGTCACGTGTTTCATTCCAGCAGGCTCACTAATTTTATTTGGGTCGGTCTGGTAAGCCAGATGCTAGCCTTCCTGTTCAACTACTACCCCTAATATTTTGTTTTTAAAGAATTATATGCATGGATTCACAGTGTTTCTGGGGTTTAGAGGTTTGCAGTTGTACTTGTTTGCAGCAAACAGCCACTCTACTTTGTTTTTGCCCTTATGTGGGTAAAAGTGCAAAGCAATAGGCCTTTAGCACCCTTTGCTTCTAAAGAAAAATGCATTTGCATAAGTGCACTTTTTGGAGCTTTTTCAACAACCGTGGAGCACACATTTTTTTTTCATTTTTTATATAAAAAAAAAAAATCAGCTATTAGAGATTGGGGCTTGTTGCGATAGTTAGTGCCTTTCACCAAAAGCGACAAGTCGCAGTTTCAATAACAGGAATCAGCCTCTCCAAACTAAATTGGGGGTAAAACTGTCTACCATGACCTCTCTCAAACCTTGCAAAAGTAGGAGCTCTGTTCACTGAGTACGTCCTTAAAAAAAATATATCAGTTATTAAATGCAATCACAAGATCTTACTGGTATTAAAATATACTCTTGATTTCTTGTACACTCATCAATTTTGTGTAGGTTGTTATATACATAAAGATCACCCCTAACCTGTCCCACCACCACACAGCACCATATGGAAAACTCCCAAGCCAATGACAAGGTTTCTCTTTTCCCTTTACAACGTCTCTCTCTCTCTCTCTCTTTCTCTCTCTCTCTCTCCCTCTCTCTCTCTCTCTCCATCCAGTGGCTAGTTTCTTTTTGTTTTTCAAAATTTTTCTTGGTCTTTGTAGTTAACCCTGAAATCCAAACCACCCCATATTTTTTTCCTTGATCTTCCCAATTTCTCTTGAAACCCACTTTTTTTAAAATCTCCGTTTTCGTTAAATAAGAAATTTACTCATGAAAAAACAAATATTTATATCTTATCTATCAAATATCATGGTTGTGTATATTTTGTTAGTCACAATAGAATTATATAAAATGCTATCTTTCAATTTTGTTGGATTAGCTGATCCTTCCCAATGGGATAAGAGAATTCCTATTATTCTGTTGCTTACTATTCTCTTTGCTTCTCTTAATTGAAGAAATAATTACTTGATTGTCGTATTGTCCAGTAATAATTGCATCAAATTTACTAAATTTTTTAAAATTTATTTTTTATTTGCACGTTACTTCAAGTAGGTCTGCATTTGCACTTTGCTCCTTGGCTCCAAGATGCATTTGTGCTTAAGTGTGGCCCACGCTTTTACCAACACTGCCATACCCCCCAAAGGAATGTCAACCTTTTTTGAACACTAACTACTTCCTCTGATCTAGCGGTAGGCCAATTCCAGTGCCCATTCAAGGATAGAACTTGAAAATTTTGCAGAGGAATTACTTGCTGGGGTCATATTTGATTCTATGGCCATAGTTTTCCAGCAATTTCCCATCTAGATGCCAATGGTCATGCCACATGAAAATATGTTCACCATCCCCAACTTGATGCTTCAAAAGTGGCCTCACGTCCTTCCTCAAATGGAGTATCTTCCTACACCCCATGAGCTGTTATCCCTTCAAAAAGAAAAAAGAAAAGAAAATACACACACACACACACACACACACATGTATACAATAAAAAAATATTGAGTGATGTAAGTGTAACATTACTTAATGTTACACCAAATATAGCTTGAACCCAACACACACACAAACACAAACACAAACACACACACACAAACATATATATTTGCTACTATATACTTCATTCTGAAGTATTCCCCAATGCTGCTTCTTGGCACTGATTTCTTCACTGTCACTTTCCATCTTCATCATGTTGTCCTTTCTTCTTTAAAATGCTATATTTCAGTTTTATATGATTAGTTGATTACCTGATTGTCATATTTCATTAAGAATTGATTTCAAATTTACTACATTATATTTCAAAGAAAGTACGCCTTATTTCAATTAGGCGTGTCCTTGCAATTCGCCCCTAGGCTCCAGGATGCATTCGCACTTAACTATGGCCTACACTTTTACCAACACTGCATCACTGCCATACTTGAATACTAATTAATTCATCCGATCTTGCATTACGCCGAATCTAGTGCCCATTAGAGATAAAACCTGACAATTTTGTGGAGGAATTACTTATCGAGTCATATATGATTCTATAACTATAGTTTTCTAGCAATGCTATTTGGATGCAAATGGTCATGCCACTTGAAAATATGTTCACCATCCCCTACTTGAAGCTTCAAAAGCAGCCTTCTTTCCTCTAATGGATTTTTTTTCCTCCAACCCCATGAGCTGTCATCTTTTTTTTTTTTTTGGGTAAAATAATATTTCTTTATATGCTTCATTCTGAAGTAATCCTTAATTCTGCATCTGTGGCTGTGATTTCTTCTTTCTCAATTTCGGTCTCATCATGTTGTCCTTTCTTCTTTATTTTATCTACATTCTAAATTTACAACATCAAATCAGGTGCAGAAAGGATTCAGTTTCTACTTAATGTTTTAATCAGTGTGTAAAGGAAGAATAACAAAGCATATGCATATCATTCACTGCGTCAGTGCAATTACATGAAGTACAGTAAGAATGCACCTCTTTGAGTTGCATCTTTAACTTGAAGTTTGCATTTTATCTTATGTTCAAGTATTGATTCGATCCTCAAAATTGTGGTCACCTTTGTTGACATCATCTAATGCTTGTAGACATTGGTGTATATAAAAAGTAAATGCTAATGTGTAAGCAGGTGGCACGGAGACGCTTCCAGTCTAAGATGGATGCACCTTCCTCTGGTTGGGTTTACTGTGGGTCACATAATTTCAGTGCAGCTGCTTGGGGACGACCAATTTCCAATTCAGCTAGTCAAGGCAATAGACTTGAGAAGGTCAACTCTTCTTTGGGTTTGAGGCTTCACATATGCAACTATGAACTTGGGATCATATTCATCTTTCCCCCAACAGAGACGAAGGGTGACATTGGCGAAAACTGTACAAACTTGGATGATGTTGTTTTGCCTTATGTTGTGCCTGCTCCAAAATATGGTTTCAAAGATAGGCCAGCAACAATGCAGGCTATGAGGGAGGCGTTAGCTGAACTTACTAAGCAAGAGAGAGAAAAATTTGCAGAAATAATTGCTACAAAAGAAATGGTGGAAGAGATCTTGGATGAGCAGGAGGAGGAGGAGGAAGCAATTGAGGAAACTAGTTATGTTGTAGAGGAGAAGGAAGATGAGAAGGCTTATGCGGAGCAGTTGTGGAGCCAAGTTGACTCATCACAGAGTTGCTGATGCTGAATAATTATTGAGGGAAAGAGTTTTGAATCGCTGTTAGGAGCATAATTTACTACTGATCAAAGTTGTCAAAATCGGGATTCTACGTAGGATCGTTGAAGGTAGGTGGGATCGTAAATCGTATGATCGGATCGTAAATCGTCAGATCTTACATGTTTTTAGATTTAAAGCAAAAAACACATTGATAATGACTTTGTATGTTGAATAATCACGTAAATTATAAATTCATTCATAAAAAAAAACTAAGATTTGCATCATATGATGTAATTTGCATGTCATATATCACTAAGTCTATATTAATGAAACAAATATATTTAAGTTTTGATCCAATGTATCTAAAAAGTTCAATAAATGTTTAATTAACAACCAAATACCAAAATATTTATCAAAACATATGGAAAATATTTTTCAAGTTCTAAGTTCCAAGTTTGAAATCTAAAATAAGTTAGCAAATGGAAACTAGTCAATTGCAATATGAAATTTAAAAGCAAGATGAATATTAAGGTAAAGTGAATATTTAATTATTCTCATCCTAAGGTTCTTATAACTACCGTCTTAAATTCCTAATCATCATAATCCATTTTATCATCTATGTAGACATTATATATTTGTATACTAGAGCTATAAAAGGCATAAAGATACAATTTCATACTCAATTATTCAAGTTATACTACTCAGCAACAATTAAAAAGCATACTCAAAAAAATCAATATACAAATACAACTGGACAAGCATAATTGATAAAATTATATATAAAAAAATATTTTAGTAATATTAAAACACAAATTAGTATATTGATCAAACAAATTTAACAACATTATAGGTTAAAAAGCGATAAAGCCAACATCAAATTCTTCATTAAGAAATGAAGAAGCATTCCTTCATTTTGATTACAAGTGAACTAGAAATTAGAAAATATTTGCTTAGGTTAACATAATTTTATAAAAATAAAATAAAAAGTCATACCATCACAACATGAAAAAATAAAAACCCTTAAAGCTCCATTAAAACAAAAAAAAATTTCCCATAAAAAAAAAACCAAAAATTTACGTTTTTAATAGGATCGGTAACACCGATAGGATTCTATACGATCCTACGATTCTATACGATTCTACACGATTCTAGTGCAATCTTAAAAGTTTTGGTGAGGTGAGATCATAAAATCGTGCAATCTTACGATCTAGATTGCAATTTTGACAACTATGCTACTAATACTTAAGCTGCCAGTGATGTATGCGTTATAGTTGGTCGTGCATATAGATTCATCTATCATTTTTTCCCCTTATGAAAGATAGATATATCCATCCACCTACATGTATTGTGATTTGTGAGGGTTGTATATATAATTTATATTTATGGTGGTACGTACAAATATTAAAAAATGAAAGAAAGTATAGAATAACTTATAAAAAAGAAAGAAAGTATATACATATAAATATCAGTTACGACTTACAATTAAGAATATGGCTAGACATTGATTTTGTCTTAGTTAGCTCTCGTTTGTATTCTTTAGTTATTTGCCTTTTTCCTACAAAAAAATATAGTTTTTCCTCCATCTCAAACGAAGTCAAATGGATGTTATACACACACACACATATATATAACATCCATTTGAGTCTGTTTGGGATCTACTTATTTTACTGAAACTACCGTAGATAAAGATAAAAGTTGAAATAGTATAGAATAATTTTTGCTAAATGCACACTACTTCTATATTTTATTTCCACTTCTTGTAGGTGTGTAGCTCTAGAGTTTTTAGGATAACTTCATCTTAAAATTTTTAAAATTTTATCCATTTATTTTAAAATGAGTGGATGAGATTTTAGTTTTTATTTTTATTTTTGAGAAGAAAAGTTTGGTATTTATAAATTTAAATAATTGGTGACTATTATCATTCGGCCGAGGGTCCTACTTTAAAAATGCAACTCTTACCTAATAGACGTAAATGCACTTTTAGTCCCTACATTTTGACCCTGTTTCTATTTTGATGCCTACATTTTCATTTCACCACTTTTTCCCTAAACCAATTAATGCATGTTATTTAAGTCCTCACTGTCACCCAACTAACAGAAAATGCTGACATGGCAAACGAAGGTACTGTTGACACAGTAAATGCTGACGTGGCGAATAAAATAATAATAAAAAATTATATTTATTATTTAATAAATGCCACGTCAACAACCAATTAATTTTTTTAATTTATCCATTTTAACAAATTCAAAAAAACAAAAACAAAAAATTAAAATCCGAAAAATACATTAATTTAGATATGTGTTCATCTTCAACAAATGTTAACAAACTCAAAATACCCAAATATGAACAAAATACCAAACCGATTTACAACCACAATATTAATCAATATTAACACACCCAAAATAAATAAAAAAATTTAAACACATGGCTGCCATGCGTTTGTATATCTCCCAATTCCCAATTTCCAATTTCCAAGCATTAATAGATGGGTTGGATGCCACATGCAGGTTTTTAATTAGATTTTTTGGAAGAATTAGTTCTACCCAAAGAACATTCATATGCTCTCTCTCTCTCTCTCTCTCTCTCTCTCTCTCTCCCACAGAAGCCGATTTTCATTTATGGAATTTTAGTTTTCTGGGTTTGTTTTTTGGTGGTTGGTTCTGGTTTATGGATTTATGGGTCTTTGATCTTTCTCTTTTCTTTAACGGATTGAGTGCTTAAGAATGGGACTTCGTCTAGATCAAATCTCAAACTCGGGCTCACTTCAACAATGGAGCTTTATGGACCAATGAAGGCGGCCAACCACGCCGAAATCGAAGACTTCGACACCTCCACTTGAAGACTCGGATTCTTAGGTTCAAAATCTCAGATCTTCGGTTATGGTTTTAGTTTTATATGGGTTTGGGTTCTCAGTTTCATATGGGTTTGTTTGTATTGGGAAGTTGCAAGGATCAGTTGGGTTTGAAGGGATCTTGTTCTAATGGTCTTTGTTTGTTTTGAATTTTTAGTTCTGAAATTTATGGGTTAATTTGTTTTCTAGGTTTGATATTTGTGGGTTTGCTCTAGACCTGTTGTTGGGTTTATGTTTATGTTCTTGCTGGAGATCGGTTTGTGTTTGGTTTAAATTGATTTTGTGTTGGTTTCTCTGAAAGATGAGAAAATCTAGCCTTGAGTTGTGATTTTGTATATCTGGGCTTTTTGGTTTGAGAAAATCTGGGTTTTTTGGTTTGAGAAAATCTGAGATCTGCTACTGGTTTTGTGTTTGTGTTCTTGCTGGAGATCGGTTTGTGTTTGTGTTCGTGTTCTTATGTTTGGTTGACAAGAAAGGGCAAGAAAACGTGAGAAAATCTGACCATGTGTTCTTATGTCTAAAATTTGGGTTTGTGTTCTTTAGTATTCTTGTTGAAGATGAACACATATCTAAATTAATGTATTTTTTGGACTTTAATTTTTTGTTTTTTTTTTTTTGAATTTGTTAAAATTGATAAATTAAAAAAAAAAATTGGTTGTTGACGTGGCATTTATTAAATAATAAATATAATTTATTATTATTATTTTATTTGCCAAGTTAGCATTTACTGTGTCAACAGTACCTCCATTTGCCATGTTAGCATTTTTTGCTAGTTGGGTGATGGTAAGGATTTAAATAACACGCGTTAATTGGTTTAGGGACTAAAAGTGGTGAAATGGAAATGTAGGGACCAAAATAGAAATAAGGTTAAAATGTAGGGACTAAAAGTGCATTTACGCCAACCCAATATGAAGTTCCACATACCTTCTTGTCTTTCCATATTCATTATTGTTTGTCCCAGTTATTGATGCACTAATACACAAAGTTATAAACCTCAGAGGTCAGAGCTACCTCTTGGAATTCACAAAATTTAACAAAACAAAACAAAACAAAACAAAAAAAAACAAAAATTGCAATTCCAACATTTTTCATTCTTTCTAAACTCTATACTCGTATTACTTTGTTAGAATACGTAAAGTTGTATAAAAATACATAGTTAATAGGTGAAAAAATATTTTTGGTCCCTATATTTTGGGCCAATTCTCGATTTGGTTTCTAAATGGATTACGCTCCTAAGTCGGTCTCTAATTTCAGAAAATCGTTTCTTCTTTGGTCCTTGCCGTTAACCAAATAATAGAAAAATCTGAGGTAGCAAATGAAGTGTATAGTGACATGTTAGATGTTGATGTGGCAAATATAATAATATTAAAAAAATTTATTTTGCTTTTAAAAATGACAAGTTAGCATTTTAATTAATAAATAAAAAATTTAACTGAAAAAATTCAAAAAAAAAATTCAGTTTTAAAGATTGAGAAAACAATTTATAGCAACTATTTCAATTTTTTTTTGAACTTTCTTAAGAAACAAATTAACATTACATTAACACCCCTTCTCATTCTAGGTTGGCGTGTTTGTGTTTGTGTTTGTATCAATTTCATTTTCTTATTTCTTTTAAGTTGAACCAAAAAAGAAAAAAAAAAACAAAAATAACTTAATAAATAATTCTTTTTGGCGAGTGTTTTGTGTTTGTATCTTTCTTCTTTTCTTTTTCTTTTCGCGTGTGTTTCCTTCTCATTTTTTTTTTCGTTCAGATCCTCTCTCTCTCTCGGTGTGTATTTGTGTTTGTATCTTTCTTTTTCTTCTTTCTTTGTTCAAGCTTTCGATCCCCCTCTCTCTCTTAATCCCTGACTTTTCTCTCTCTCTCTCTCTAAACCCAACTCTCTAATCTCTGGGTTTTCTAGTTTTTAGTGGGGGTGGGTGGTTGGTAATGGAGGTGGAGATCGGTGGTTGAGGTAGAGATCGGTGTGGCCAAGGGCCTTGGATTGTGGGTTTGGTTGGAGATGGAGATGGTTGGGTTTGGTTGGAGATGGCTGGGTTTTTTTGGATTTTAGTGGGGGTGGGTTGTGGCCATGAAGATCGGTGTGGCTTTGGAGATTGGTGTGGGTCTTGGAATTGGGTTTATAGGTTTGGTTGGAGGTTGGGTTTTTTTTGGGTTTCCGTGGGGGTGGGTGGTTAGTAGGGGAGCTGGAGATTGGTGTGGCCGTGGAGATCAATGTGGTTGTGGAGATTGGTGTGGCTGTGCGTCTTGGCTTCGTGTTTACAAATTTGGGCCTTGATGAGTTTGGTTTCGTGTTTGTGGTTTTTTTTTTTTAATGTGGATTTGTATGTTTATTTCTTTGATTTATTGGGTTTGATTTACTAGAGGTTTGTGGGTTTGATTTCTTGGATTTATTGGGTTTGATTTACTAGATGTTTATGGGTTTGATTTCTTGGATTTCTTGGGTTTGATTTGAGGAAGAACATGAAGCATGAAGTTCATGTTCTGGGAAAGAAGAAGAACACTGTTCTTCCGAAAAAATAATGGAAAGCAAAAAAATATATATATATATTTAAGGTGTTTTTCAAAATTTTATTTAATAATTTGTTTTTTAATTTTCTAAGGTGGCTTTTTTATTTATTAAAATGTTGACATAGATGCTGACGTGGTATTTATTAATGTTATTTTAATAGCCACATCAACATCTAATATGCCACCTATGCACTCCGTTTGCCACCTCAGATTATTCTGTTACTAGGTTGACGGCATGAACTAAAATAAAAACGATTATCTAAAATCAGAAACTAAATTAGGAGAAAAATCAATTTAGGGATGAAATTAAAAATCGGCTCAAAACGTAGGGATCAAAATTGTATTTTCGCCTAGTTAATATTGTAATTGTGTAAATTTAAACTAACTCTATTTATTTTTATTTTACATTTAATTTTTAATTCTTTCTTTACGTATTCTAATGATGAAGAAAGAAAGTGGGTGATAGTTGTTATATGTAAAGACAAATAAAAAAATGAAGAAAAATTAAAATTTAATAAAATATTGTGTAAAATAAATAATTCAATGTGAGATGTTTTGAAAAGTGAAATATGTAAAATAGAAAAATGTAGGTTTTTATCTTAGAATAGTCAAGAATTTTTTCATGAGCTGATCCGAATGTCTGTGAGACGGTTCAAATTTATAAGTACTATGAAAAGAAAAGGAAAAAAAGATGGTGTGAGTCAGTAAAATAATAGTAAACTCATTCATTAAGATTTTATTTAGATAGGAATACATGTAACCATTGTTTTGGTAATTGGGTAAGAATAATTTAGAAGAAGAAGAAATTGTTAATAAGAGAAGTAGGAAGGTATTCAGCAAAAAAAAAAAGAAAAAAAGAGAGGTAGGTAGGTAGGCTAGGAGGCGTCCAACAGATGAAGTTGGTTGGACCATGCAGAAAGAGCAACATCCACAGCATCTTCGAATCCAAGGTGGTGGTCAGTGACAGTGGCATTGGGATGCGCATAGGTGAGGGTAGGTATCAAATCAATAACCCTTTCACGCATTTTCTTCAGAGTGTTTTTGTGAATCTTCAAAGGCTCATCTTCAATGCTGTCAGTATGATCGTGATCATCTTCTATTCTATATACACCAAGTACGTCTTCCAATCACTAGGTCAGTACCACGCATACTGTGTCCAAGCATTATGAGGCGAAAAGAATACTGGAATACAACCCCGTTAGTTAAGCATCGAATGTTGAACGGCGTGTGAATGAGTCACATGGTGCTTGTAAACAAAATTCGGACTTTCTCATCACATTCAACACCTCCATCGGTTTGTGGCACTTGTAATAACTCGCAACGACTTGATTGGTGACACTGAGAGAATCTTGGCTCTAATGGCCGCCTTGTCTGTGTCTGAACCCTTACGTGGGGCCCTATGAAGGACCACAAGTGGGGCCTCTTGGCTTCCCTCATCTTCTTCTGCCACCTCATCATCACTTCATCCTGCTTAAACTTGATTGGGTGAAAATATAAAGGGTATGGAATTCTGTGTTGCCTCGACCCACCTCTCCAAGGATGTCTTTCTACGGTCAGCACCGACATGTTTTTGACAGCTGGCAGGTTTAGGAGTCTGTTTGCTCCGTTGTCGGTCCTCATGGAAATTCCATGCCGTTCTTCCTAACACCATGAAGTGGTCTTTCCCCTTCTGATTTCGCCATGTCTCTTGATTTTCTATGTATTCAGCTAATCGAACGGCTAAGGAGTCCCTTGCTTTTCGATCAGACTCACGGGCTGCATGCACTGTTTTAAAAATCGGACCGGACCGACTGGTTTAACCGGGAAAACCGGTGCAGTCCGGTCCGGTTAAATGCCTCAAAACCGGTCAACAATCGGTCAAAAACCGAAAATTTTGAAAAAAATGGTTTGATTCTCGGTTCGGTTTTTAAAACCATGGCTGCATGTACTGGATGCGTAAAGGCCACCATAGAAGGGAAGAACAAGTTGGCACGCTTGGGATCCCACATGCGACATGGGTGGTTCTCCACACGTGCGTGGAAAACCATCTCGGCTATGAATTGGTAGGTAGCGAACCATGTTGAGGTTGAGGAATTATTATTATTATTATTATTATTATTATTATTATTATTATTATTATTATTATTATTATCAGTAGCAGCAGAAGAAGAATATTCTTGTGGAAGTGGCCAAAGAGGTTGGCCTAGGCCACAATTGGCTACGTAGGGGCATATGTTGGTGTAGATGTTGAGGTTATGGCAATCTTTGAGAAGACCCAAGTTGAACTCGACTGACAATGAGTATACATACACTGACACGTTTTCAAGATTGTAGGTGGGAATAATATTGGCGGCAGATTTTGTGTCATTGACTAATGTGTAGTGAGTGTCAAGATTGCAGGTGGGAATAATATTGGCGGCAGATTTTGTGTCATTGACTAATGTGTAGTGAGGAGGAAGGGACCGGTCCTAAAGTTGGGTGTATGTTTCTTGTGGACAACCTTCGTCTTCTATTTGTTGCTCCTATTTCTGTTGCTACAGCTGCTGCAGTTTTTTCTATTCCTTCCCTTGCACTTTGGCATGCTCGACTTGGTCACGCATCTTCCTTTCAGGTACAACAATTAGCTTCTAGAGATTTATGAAGTTTAGTGTCTACAGAAAATTTTGATTGTGTTTCTTGTTAGTTAGGAAAACAACTAGTTTTACCTTTCAATACTAGTGAATCAATATCCACTGATATCTTTAACCTTATTCATTCTAATGTTTGGGGGCTTCCTCAGTCTCTAGTATTGGTGGATCTCGATATTTTGTTGTCTTTGTTGATGATTACTCTCGCTATAGCTGGATTTTTAATATAAAACATCGTTTTGAATTATTGCAAGTATATTCTAATTTCGCAAAAATGGTTGAAACTCAGTTTTCCAAACCCATCAAAATATTTCAATCTGATAATGCTCTTGAATACACTCAATCTGCTTTCCAAGCTATTTTGCATTCCTATGGCACTGTTTATCAACTAACTTGTTCAGGTATCTCTCAACAAAATGGTAGAGTCGAACGAAAATTTCGTCATAATAATCGCATTCCCAATCCTGTCATCCAAAATAAAACTCCATATGAGCGCCTCTTTGGGTCATTTCCAAATTATCATCACCTTCGCTTCTTCGATTCTGCCTGTTTCATTCTTCTTCAGCCACATAAGCATAACAAACTTGAGTCTTGGTCAAGGCTATGTTTTTTTCTTGGCTATGACGAAACTCAAAAGGAGTATCGGTGTTATGATCCAATTTCTCATCGTCTTCGTATCTCCCGCAATGTTGTCTTTTGGGAACATTACCTTTTTGTCGAGCTGTCTCACTTTCGTGTCTCCCTATCTTCCTCCTCTGTCTTAGATCTTTTTCCAGATAAGACACATATTTCTTCTGTAGTTGCTCCTGATCCTCCTGTATATACTCTTGATTCTTCTGTAGACTTCTTTGTCCAACCACCAGATATCATTGATCCCTTTCCTAGTTCACCTTTTAATGAACAGGTGGAAGATGAGCTACCCAACCCCAACCATGAGCTTGGGTCCCTTGCTTCTGCTCTGCCTGAAGATCTTGCACCTCGTTACTCGACTTGGGTAAGATCCATTCCTGTACATTTATTTGACTATTATTGTTACACTGCCCTTGCTACACTACACGAGCCTCACACCTATCGTGAAGCTTCCACTGACCCTTTATGGCAGATTATTATGAAAGAGGAATTTGATGCATTATTTAAAAACCATACTTGGGATCTGGTGACACTCCCCCCTAAGAAATTTGTGGTTGGTTGTAAGTGGATCTACAAGATTAAGACTTGCTTGGATGGGTCCATTGAGTGCTACAAAGCTCGTCTTGTTGCAAAAGGTTTTACATAGGAGTATAGGATTGATTATGAAGAGATCTTTGCTCCAATTGCTCGTATCTTATCTGTTCGTGCCCTCTTAGTTGTTGCTTCTGCTAGTAAATGAGACATTTTTCAAATGGATGTCAAAAATGCATTCCTTGATGGGGATTTAAGTGAAAAAGTTTAAATGCAACCTTCTCCTGGTCTCTCTGTTGAATCAAACAAGGTTTGTCACCTTCGACGTGCACTTTATGGCCTTAAACAAGCTCCATGAGCTTGGTTTGCCAAATTCAGCTCTACCATCTCTCACTTGAGTTACATGGCCAATCATTATGATTCTGCCTTATTTCTTCGTCGCACTGACAAAGACACTATTTTAATTCTCCTATATATGGATGATTTGATCATAACTAGTGATGACCTTAGTGACATTCAAGAACTCAAGGATTTTCTCAGTCAGCAATTTGAGATGAAAGATCTTGGACATCTCAACTACTTCTTGGGTCTTGAAATCACTCATTCTACAGATGGACTTTACATTACTCAACCCAAGTATGCCTCTGAACTCTTGTCTTGAGCTAGACTCACTGATAGCAAGATTGTTGACACTCCAGTTAAGTTTAATGTGCATCTGACTCCCTCAAGGGGTAAACCATTGTCTAATCCCTCTCTTTACAGACGCTTGGTTGGTAGCCTAGTTTATCTCACTATTACTCATCCAGATATTTCCTATGCTGTTCACCAGGTGAGCCAGTATCTGTCTGCTTCACGATCGACTCACTATGTTGCTGTTCTGTGCATTCTTCGATACCAAAAGGGCACTCTCTTCTATGGTCTTTTCTATTCTGCTCAGTCTCCTCTTATTCTCCGTGCATCTTCTGATGCTGATTGAGCAGGAGATTCCACTGATCGCAGGTTCACCACTGGTTATTGCTTTCTTCTTGGTTCTTTTCTAATTTCTTGGCAAAGCAAGAAACAAACTCATGTGGCCCACTCTAGTACTGAAGTAGAATATCGTGCCCTTGCTGATACCACATTTGAGCTTCTTTGGCTACGATGGCTTCTCAAAGACTTAGGCGTGTCTACATCCTCTACTACTCCTCTTTATTGTGACAACAAGAGTGCCATTCATATTGCTCACAATGATGTCTTCCATGAACGGACTAAACACATCGAGATCAATTGTCATTTTATCCATTATCATCTTGTTCATGGTGCTCTCAAGCTAATCTCAGTCTCTTCACCAAGTCACATCCTATGGGACGCCTTTGTACTTTGGTTGGCAACCTCAAGTTGGTCTCACATCCACCTTTAGTTTGAGGGGGACTGTTAACGTGTATAGTGTTATGGGCTTTAGGCCCAACTAGATTACTTGTATATCACACATTCTTATACTACTCTCTTACTTGTACTGCACTCATATGCCTCCTATATAAAGGCACTCATGTGTATTCTTTCATAGTGAAATATAATACAATTATTCAGTATTTCTAACAGGTGGGAACCAGAAGAAAAATACAAGGAACCATGCTAAGAGAAAGACAAAAAGGCAAACATTGAACCTCAATTTGTTTTGAGTATTCATGGTGGATGTGAAGTATTAGGTTTCTTTGTTTTTGGACAATTTCTCTGTTTCCTCCTCCGTCCATAGAGTAGTACTTGCAGGTGCCTGCTTTCTGGAAAACATGGAGAGAGAGAGAGAGAGAGAGAGAGAGAGAGAGATTAATTGGAGCGGTGAGGAAATTTTTTTTTTTTTTCGCTTTTGTAGAAAATCACAGTGTTATTACTGTTGTAGTTGGGGTTTTTCTTTTTCTTTTTTGTTGATAGGGTTGTACTTTCGACTTTAGAGGGGACTTTTAATATAAGAAGCTCTAGAATCGAGAGAGAGAGAGAGAGAGAGAGAGAGAGAGAGAGAGAGAGAGAGAGAGAGAGCAATGTTGGGTGGTGAGAAATTTAGAGAAAAGTCAGGGTAGAGAGCTTCAATAAGACAAAAGGCTCCGTTTCTAAGTACATGCAATTCTTTATGTGTCACTGTGTTGGCTGGTGAGAAATTCATGAATAGGGAAAAGTCAAGGTAGATAGCTTCAATAAGACAAAAGGTTCCGTTTCTAAGCACATGCAGTCCTTTACGTGTCACTATCTTTTGATAAAAGATTTTTTTTTTCCTTTTAACGTTATTTTTTAAATATTTTAGTTAGTTGTCAGGTTTGAAAAACTATATAGCAAACTAACATCTCGAGACTCTAAAACTCGAGTTCAGATTTGAACTCAAGTTTCTATGACTCGAATTGCATGTGATGGCAGGCTGAGGTGGAAAAAAATCCACGTGCAAATCGAGTATTTAAAACTCGAGTTCCTGTTCTTTCCACACCTTAATTCTTTTGTTCTTCCTTCCACATCTGAGTCTTCCTTTCAGATCTGAGTCTTCTTCTTCCTGCCTAATCTGGTCCTTTGTTCTTCTTCCTCTCCTCCTCTTCTTTTTCTTCTTCTTCTTCTTCCTTCCTAATCTGTTCCTCCGTTCTTTGTTCTTTTGTCCCTGTGTTCTCTGTTTCTCTATTCTTGCCCGATCTGATTTGTGTTGGTCTGTTTCAAACTCGAGTCTATAAGACTCGAGATCTATATGGCAAGAAACCCAGATCAACAAGTGGAATTCGAGTCTTTGAAACTCAAAATTTAGATTGAAATCGAGTCTCTAAAACTCGAAATGCTAGTTTGCAATATTGTTTCTCACCCATGTCAACTTATTATATTCTTTCCCTTACTAACGCTATCCTGCAAATTTCCTCTTTGATAAAAATAGCGCAACTAGGGCGCATAATTTAGTCAACAATTAAAAAAATAAAAAGTAAATCCATCTAATTATTAAAGGGTTTTACTAATGCATGCTTTTAGGTTTTACTAATGTATATTCTTTAAAAACTTTTTATGAAAAAATGATTAACTGTTTTAATAGCTTTTTTTTATTCCTCATAAAAACTTTATAAAAATGGATGATTAATGTATGTCGGACCCTAATGGCACACATTAACTAGACCCAATTACTAATTACATTCACATCTTTTTTTATCTTGGTAGTTCAGTCAAAATCTATAATATACTATAAATATAAAACCCAAAAATGTTTAACACACAATATTTTGTTACATGATCTATATTTATACCATCCTTTATAGTATTATTATATTATGTATATAAAACTTGAATCTGAACAATTGTAAATCAATAACAAGTGTCTTTCGATTAATCTTATCATATTTTACCACGAGGCTAGTAAGACCTCGCAATTTTACACTTTAACCGCAACATTTAACAAAAGCCGATGGAAATGTCTTAAAACTTAAAACTTAAAAACTTGGAGGACTAAAATGAATGAAAAGGTGAAAATTAGAGAGTAGATTTCGCATTTTAGCATAAACACAATCATAATAAATGCTTATTAATAATAACACTTCTCAAATTCAACATTTAATAAACAAACACAATCAAAATAATTGTCCTTTAATAACTGTCATAATTATAAAATTTCATATTTTCATACAAAATAAAAGTGAAAATCATTCACTTTTAGATAAAATTGAACTTTCTCATGCATTGCATGAGTTGCTAACCAGTTATATTACATTATTATATTATAAAAATGGCAAAAACCACATTTTTGTCTCTACATTTTCACGCGATTCTCACTTTGGTCCCTAACTTTTATTTCCACCGCTTTTAGTCCCTATCCTGGAAAACGCGTCTCGTTTTTGTCCCTGCCGTTACATCAAAGACGAAAAATGCACACGTGGCAAACGGGGTGCACTATTGGCACACTAAAAGCTGACGTGGCCATTAAAATAAAAAAATGTTATTTGGCATTAAAAAATGCCACATCAGCATCTAAATTAAAAAAAATTAATTTTAACTAAATAAAAAAAAATTAAAAATAGAATTAAAAACCAAAAATCACATGAATTGAGCTCTAAGTGTGTCTTGAACAAGAACAACAGAAACACAAACCCAGAAACAGGATCACAAACCCAAATACAAGATCAAAAACCCACATGATCTTCACAAAGTCCATAATTGAATAACTAATCAGCAATACAACACCAAATTCTCCAGCAAATCAAACCCATAAACCTATATTTTCTTAAGAAACAAACACAAAACAAACCCAAAAAAATTTAGCTCAAATACAAATTCATAAATCCCAAAGCCCCCTTTTCTCAAACCCAACAAAATCATCAAAGACCCATAACAGGCCACACCCAAAATTTGGGTTTGTTTTCACTCACTCTCTCTCTAGCAGCTATGAGTGAGAGAAGTTTTAGTGGGATTTTTTTTTTTGTTCTGGGTTTGATTGGAGGAGGGATGGTGATGGCGGAGAATGATCAGGAAGCGAGTGGTACCAAGTCGAAGTCGAAGTTTGTGTGGAAGACTCCGGCGGCGGTGGCGATGAATGGTGACGATGCCCATTCTACTTCTCCTGTAATGATTGGTGCCTCGCTTGATTCTTGGCCAGCTCTTTCCGATGCGGCCGCAGTGGTGGCGGCAGGAGGAGCAGCCTCAAAGCCTTGAGGTAGAGGTTGGAGAGCGATCCAATGGCATCGTGACAGGCGGTCAGTGAGTTTCGAGAGAGAAGTCAGGAAATTTTGCTTTAGCTCCACCATTGCTAGGTGGGTTGATATTGAAGGAAAAATTCTGGTTTTGCATCTCATGCAAAACCCACAGCGGAAGCAACGAACAAGGATCTATTTCATTCATGATTGATAACGTGCATTACATAAATTTCAGAATTTAAGAACAAGATAGCGTACCTTGGGGTGGAGAAATTCAAAACAAAGATTAGAAGCACTTGGGAACACTTTTAATCTTCACTCCAATTCCACTTTACGCCCAAGATGTGTGGTCTCTCAATCAGTTTTCCAAAGGGAGAATGAAAGTGTGTCTCACACTCTCTCACACACCGTGTCTTTTTTCTTTTCTAATCTCTTCACTTAAAAATTCTGTATGTTTCTCCCTTTATAACTAACTGATTATCTAATTGGGTTGCCTATTGGGCCTTTCCAATTGGGCTTTAGTGTGTGGCTTGAAGTGGGACCAAAACGGACCAATAAGACACTAGCTCCAATGGGCCTTGGGCTTTTTCCGTCAACTCTTGACAAGTCCAAAGTTACCATTAATTATATTTAATACCACTATATAAATATAATTGCACTCTAGGCCTTATTAATAAATTATATCCCAAGACTTTATTATACACGTAACCCCTTCATAAAATATTCGTAGTAACACAAAGTCATAAACGTAGACTGCCACTTTGTAAATTACTACATCTTATCCTTGAGTACCCGGTTTAATTCTTTAAAGTTATTCATTATATATTTATGAAATTTAATTTCATAAATATATACTTTAGTAATTTCTTACTAAGGTGGTTAGGCCTAACTCTCTGAATAACTGAACCCATTAAACTTATCTCAAGGGAATATTTTATATCTCCATCAAGAGACTATAAATTCCATCTTGAGAATATATGTTCCATCAACACTAAATGTGGCTGCCCAACATACTGAGGTTTTGACCGTCACTTCAGATCTCACTCCTGATATATCAAAGCAACCTACACTTCATGATCAGGTCCATTATTCTCTCAGGATTAAGAGTTCATGCAAATAGAAGTCGTGAGATTTATTATTCATTTGACAGTCGTTAGAAGAATAATAAATCTCACAGCGGTCCTGTTCAATATGTTTTAACTCTTAAAACATATCAACATATTAACTAGAAGCTTCCACTTCCATGATCAAGACAAATCATCTTAGTTGACACGTTATAGTCTTCGCAGATGAATTGCCTAATTTCATCACTGACTACGAACTATTAATTCTGAGTTTACAAAAAACTTGTGATTTACATCTTCTGTGACTTTTCACATAAATCTCATACAATGCATCTCATGGACTATATGATAATGTCCCATATTCATGTTACCATTATTTTAGATAATAATAAAATAACTTTATCAATCACAATATTAAGTCATACATCATGTCATACATAATGTCATACATAATATCATACATAGCATCATACAATAGGATTTAAGGGCACTAATCCTAACAATCTCCCACTTGCCCTAAAGACTATTGTGCACTAATCTAACTCTCATTCCCTCCAAATGTGACTCGAAAGTCCTTTGAGGTAAGACTTTGGTAAAAGGATCTGCTAGATTATTTGCACTTTCAATCTTTGCTACCACAACATCTCCATGAGCAACAATATCTCGAATGATGTGGTACTTCCTCTCAATGTGCTTTCCTTTCTTGTGATTCCTTGGATCTTTGGATTGTGAAACCGCTCCACTATTGTCACAAAACAATGTGATGGGAACTTGCTCCATTCTCACAACACCAAGATCAGAAAGGAATTTCTTGAGCCAAACAGCCTCCTTTGCTGCTTCACAAGCAGCAACGTACTCGGCTTCCATGGTGGAGTTCGCAATACAAGATTGCTTAACGCTCCTCCAACTTATGGCTCCACCTCCCAAGGTGAAAACACATCCTGAAGTGGATTTTCTGAAATCTAGATCCGATTGAAAATCTGAATCTGTATAGCCAATGGGAATCAAATCCTCACTATGGTAAACAAGCATATAATCTCTCGTTGTCCTAAGGTACTTGAGAATATGCTTTACAACTTGCCAATGTTTTGGTCCTGGATTTGATTGATATTGGCTGACCATGCCAACTGAATAACAAATATCTGGTCTAGTACAAAGCATGGCATACATGAGACTTCCCACTGCAGAAGCATAAGGAACTTGTGTCATCATATTTTCTTCCTCTTGAGTCTTAGGCCTTTGGTCATCAGACAGAGGAACTCCATGTCTAAAAGGAAGCAATCATTTCTTGGAGTTTTGCATGCTAAACCGTTCTAGAACCTTATCTATATATCCAGCTTGTGATAAGCCTAACATCTTATTCTTGCGATCTCGCCAAAGCTTGATCCCTAGAATAAAGTTAGCCTCACCCAAGTCCTTCATATCAAATTGGCTTGACAACCAAACTTTAACCGATGACATTACCCCTACATCATTCCCAATGAGTAGAATATCATCAACATAAAGCACTAGAAACATTACTACTTTGTCTCGATGTCTTTTGTACACACATGGTTCATCAAGATTTTGTACAAAACCAATTGACTTGATTGCTTGATCAAATCTGATGTTCCATGACCTAGATGCTTGTTTAAGTCCATAAATGGACCTATTCAACTTGCATACCATATGCTCTTGGTTCTTTGCTATGAAACCTTCTGGTTGCAACATGTATATTTCTTCTTCAAGATTGCCATTAAGAAATGCAGTCTTGACATCCATTTGCCAAATCTCATAATCATAATGAGCAGCAATGGATAAGAGAATTCTGATAGATTTAAGCATGGCTACTGGCGAAAAAGTTTCATCATAATCAATACCTTCTTTTTGTGTATACCCTTTCGCCACTAGTCTTGCTTTAAAAGTTTCAACCTTTCCATCTATCCCTCTCTTTCTCTAGTAAACCCATTTGCAACCAACAGGTTTAATGCCGTTAGGCGCCTTTACAAGATCCCATACATGATTGGAATCCACAGAATCCAATTCAGATCTCATAGCTTGGACCCAATGATGTGCATCTATATCATTCATTGCTTCATCATAAGTGTAAGGATCCGATTCAGCCTCTTCTGAGATAGCCTCATAAGTTTCTCCCAAACCTATGAATCTTATAGGAGGCCGAATAATTCTCCCACAACGACGAGGCATCTGTGTACTAGACATCTCATGAGTAGTATCTTGTGGTGTATCTAATACAGTCACATGATCCCTAGTTTCATCCATTGGTTGTTCAACTACAGGTTCATTCATTTCAGCCAAGACAACTCTACTTCTCGGAGTAAAATTATTCACATAGTCATTTTTCAAGAATTTGGCATTTGTGCTAACAAACACTTTATTATCCTTATGACTATAGAATAAACCGCCAACTGTTCCTTTCGGATACCCTACAAAAAATACCACTTCTGTTTTAGACTGTAACTTGTCAGACTTTCCTTTCAACACATGTGCTGGACAACCCCAAATGTGGAGATGTCTCATACTAGGCTTACGCCCATTCCACAACTCTACAGGTGTTTTAGGAATAGACTTCGAAGGTACTAAATTCAGAAGATACATTGCAGTATTTAAGGCATATCCCCAAAAAGAAATTGGTAGAGTCGAATAACTCAACATGGACCTAACCATATCTAAAAGAGTCATATTCCTTCTTTCTGCTACACCATTTTGTTGTGGAGTTCCAGGTGCAGTCAACTGGGATATAATCCCATTTTCAGTCAAGTAATCCTTGAAATCACCAAGAAGGTATTCGCAACCTCGATCAGATCGAATGGCCTTTATGTGTTTACCCAATTGATTCTCAACTTCAGCCCTAAACTCTTTGAACCTTTCAAAGGCTTCGGACTTCCGTTTCATTAGGTACACATAACCAAATCTAGAGTAATCATCAGTGAAAGTAATGAAATACTCATAGCCACCTCTTGCTTGGATTGACATAGGACCACATACATCTGAATGTACTAGTTCTAGCAAATCTTGCGCTCTTCTACCTTTTGCATTAAAAGGTCGTTTGGTCATCTTTCCTTCCAAACAAGATTCGCAAACTGGAAAACCATCAAAGTCCATGGGCTGTAAAAGTCCATCTTTGATTAGTCTTTGAATCCTACTTGAATTAATATGACCTAAATGCAAGTGCCATAGATATGCATCACTAGTAGAAGGAAACTTTCTCTTTGATGATTTCACATGAGAGCTACTATCTAATTCAGAATTGTATAATTCATGCTTATCAGGAGTTAAAATATAAAGACCATCCACAATATTGCCAGAACAGATAAACACTTTATCCTTCTTTATTACAACATTGTCTTTCAGGATAACACAATATCCATGTTTACCTAAGTAAGTTGCAGAAATTAAATTCCTACGAACATTAGGTACATACAAACAGTCTTCCAATATTAAAACTCTAGACTTAAAACACAAATTAAACACTCCAACAGCTTCAACCGGAATCTTGCTCCCATCAGCCAAAGTAAGAAATAGTTCTCCCTCATTCAACTTTCTGGTCTCCTGGAACCCCTGCAAAGAATTGCAGATATGATTAGTACAACCTGAATCCACACACCAGGAATCTGTTGGATTCTGTACCAAACATATTTCAAGAAGAAATGAACTTTTCATACCTTTATTCTTGGCAGCCTTGAATGTTGGACAATTCCTCTTCCAATGTCCTTTCTCACCACAATGGAAACACTTTCCTTTGGTTTTCTTTCCTTTGTTGGCAACCCCTAAGGCAATTTGTTTACCATCTTTCTTAGTGAAGTCCTTCTTCTTCTTCTTCTTCTTCTTCTTACCCTTGCCTTTCGACTTAGGTTGAGAAGTAGAAGCTTCACCCACATTGGCTTCAACACTAGAAGTACCAAGGATGCCTTCCGCCGCCACTAACTCATTCATTAATTCAGACAAAGAATAAATCTTTTTGTTCATATTATAATTGAGTCTGAATTCCTTGAATGATTCTAGTAGTGACTGGAGTATCATATCCACTTGGGATTCTCCATCAATGTCGGCACCTAAAACTTCTAATGTGTTCAGATTAGCAATCATCCTAAGACAATGCTCTCTCACTGAACTTCTTGCAGCCATTTTGGTATTATAAATTTGCCTCATGGTTTCTTGCCTTGCAGAACGGCCTTGCTCACCAAACATCTCCTTCAGACTATGCATTATGTCCGAAGCAAGTTCTACATCCTGCATTTGATGCTGTAGAACATTTGAGATAGATGCTAGGATGTAGCACTTGGCCATCTCATTAGGTTTCTGCCAACGATCATATCATTGTTTTTCCTCAAGAGGAGCATCTAATGAAGGAAAGTTAGGACATGGTTGAGTAAGCACATATTTGTGCTCTTCAGCAGTAAGAACAATGTCCAAATTTCTTTTCCAGTCAACATAGTTGGATCCAGTCAGTTTGTTTTGGTTAAGAATAGAAACAAGTGGACTAAATGATGCCATGATAAAATCTGAAAATAATAAACATGAATATAATAAGTAAACTGGACATTATCGATTTAGCATAAAAGCATATAATATGGAACCTTAATAAAACCATAAAATAATATATTTGCAACGACAACCCAATCTCATATTTAATATCCCTCAGCATAGAGTGAATATAAAATACTATGATTGATTGAGAACTATTCTCATTATTAGTGCTATCATGACAACTCTTATCAAACACTAATAATATGCCGTTTTACATTTAGCCTCTAAGTAATAATAGTAAGAACTCAGCATAGAAGATACTATAATACTTAGTCTAGTGTATACCATTGTCTAGAATCATGTGTAACCACATTTCATCCCTTTAACAGGCTTATTTTGTAGTACCATAATAAAACACCCTCCGCATGGAATGCAAAGCTCGAAGTTAAGACAAGGTGTTTATCAAACCACTATAAACCAGGAAATTCAATCTTGTAGGACCATGAAATAAATACTCTCCGCATGGAATGCTAAGCTCGAGGCAAAGACAAAGTATAAATTTCACACTACTATGAACCAACAATGGAAGCCGTGAGATCCAACCCTTGAATCTCTCTCCCACTAGATATTTTAAATAAAGGTTTTTAAGATCAAGAATGATAATAATGCTAGACACGTGAAAAAAAAATATAATCCTAATCTAATTAGGAATAAATTTCATAACCCTAGCATTAATATATATAAATATATATAACGTAATAAAAACCCTTATTATATATAAAAATTTATATTATATTATATATAATATAATATACAAATTAATATATATAATATATATTTAATTACATTACGTTATATATATGTATTAAATATATTATAATATAATATATATTATATATATTATAATATAATATAATATATATATAATATATGATTATTATATTATTACGGATTCACTTTACCAAAGCAAATAAAATGGCTAAGCCATTCAATGTAGTCCAAAATGTGCAATCAAAGACCAAGTCAAAAATGCACCCCATGCAATCCATACGGATTCACCTATTCTTAAGACATGGAAAATGGTCAAACGGTGCAAAGAGAATTCAAACCATGCAATTGGTCACCATTTCTAAGTCCAATCCGTGACATAAATTCAAACCATGCAAATTGAATTCAAAGTCAAACGGAGCAATAACTGAAGCAGTTTTTTTTTATTTTTTATAAACGGTTACTTCATCTTCATCAATTAATAACTACATGGCAATCCGTACATCAACTATGAAATAACAATCAATGCATCAACACTCAATTGTATTCATATCCAAGCACTTTTCTACAAGACACGGCTTCACACAAGAACAATATATCCTTGTGAAGAAACGGATATGCTTATACAAGTAATGCAATTCTCTTCATTATATTCATATGATGCAGAAAATTAAAAACATAAAGACAACGGTTTTTCTTAAATTCTAAAATTTAATCACATATTATACAATCATGATATGAAAACCTGGCTCTGATACCAATTGAAGGAAAAATTCTGGTTTTGCATCTCATGCAAAACCCACAGCGGAAGCAACGAACAAGGATCTATTTCATTCATGATTGATAACGTGCATTACATAAATTTCAGAATTTAAGAACAAGATAGCGTACCTTGGTGTGGAGAAATTCAAAACAAAGATTAGAAGCACTTGGGAACACTTTTAATCTTCACTCCAATTCCACTTTACGCCCAAGATGTGTGGTCTCTCAATCAGTTTTCCAAAGGGAGAATGAAAGTGTGTCTCACACTCTCTCACACACCGTGTCTTTTTTCTTTTCTAATCTCTTCACTTAAAAATTCTGTATGTTTCTCCCTTTATAACTAACTGATTATCTAATTGGGTTGGCCTATTGGGCCTTTCCAATTGGGCTTTAGTGTGTGGCTTGAAGTGGGACCAAAATGGACCAATAAGACACTAGCTCCAATGGGCCTTGGGCTTTTTCCGTCAACTCTTGACAAATCCAAAGTTACCATTAATTATATTTAATACCACTATATAAATATAATTGCACTCTAGGCCTTATTAATAAATTATATCCCAAGACTTTATTATACACGTAACCCCTTCATAAAATATTCGTAGTAACACAAAGTCATAAACGTAGACTACCACTTTGTAAATTACTACATCTTATCCTTGAGTACCCGGTTTAATTCTTTAAAGTTATTCATTATATATTTATGAAATTAAATTTCATAAATATATACTTTAGTAATTTCTTACTAAGGTGGTTAGGCCTAACTCTCTGAATAACTGAACCCATTAAACTTATCTCAAGGGAATATTTTATATCTCCATCAAGAGACTATGAATTCCATCTTGAGAATATATGTTCCATCAACACTAAATGTGGCTGCCCAACATACTGAGGTTTTGACCGTCACTTCAGATCTCACTCCTAATATATCAAAGCAACCTACACTTCATGATCAGGTCCATTATTCTCTCAGGATTAAGAATTCATGCAAATAGAAGTCGTGAGATTTATTATTCATTTGACAGTCGTTAGAAGAATAATAAATTCCATAGCGGTCCTGTTCAATATGTTTTAACTCTTAAAACATACCAACAGATCAACTAGAAGCTTCCACTTCCATGATCAAGACAAATCATCTTAGTTAACACGTTATAGTCTTCGCAGATGAAATGCCCAATTTCATCACCGACTACGAACTATTAATTCTGAGTTTACAAAGAACTTGTGATTTACATCTTCTGTGACTTTTCACATAAATCACATACAATGCATCTCATGGACTATATGATAATGTCCCATATTCATGTTACTATTATTTTAGATAATAATAAAATAGCTTTATCAATCACAATATTAAGTCATACATCATGTTATACATAATGTCATACATAGCATCATACAATAGGATTTAAGGGCACTAATCCTAACAGATATGAAGGGAGATCTTGTGTTTTGCTTTGTGACTTTTGGATTGGATTTGGGTTCTTGGCTTCTTGTTGTTGCTGTTGTTGGGATGACATTTTTGAGAGGAGAGAGAGAGAGAGAGAGGAGTTGTTGGTGTTGTTACATTTGAGATCTGGTTGTTGTTTTTTTGAGTGAAGGAAAGAAAGTTTGTGTATCTGGGTGTTTTTTTCTTTCTTTGTTCTTAGATTTGGGTTTGTGTTCTTGTTGTTCTTGTTCAAGACACACTTAGATCTCAATTCACGTGATTTTTAGTTTTTAATTTTTTTTATTTAGTTAAAAATTAATAAATAATTTTTTTTTAATTTAGATGCTGACGTGGCATTTTTTAATGCCAAATAACATTTTTTATTATTATTTTTATGGCCACATCAGCTTTTCGTGAGCTAACAGTGCACTTCGTTTGTCACGTGTACATTTTTCGTCTCTGATGTAACGACAGGGACAAAAATGAGACGCGTTTTCCAGGATATGGACTAAAAGCGATGGAAATAAAAGTTAGGGACCAAAGTGAGAATCGCGTGAAAATGTAGGGACGAAAATGTGGTTTTCGCCTATAAAATTGCATCATAACAACTGGAGAATGCATACAATAATGACACATTTATTATTATTATTATTTTTATATTATCAATCCAATTTAAATATATTAAAAACACCTAGTTTTATTGTTCTTCCCATATATGTTTTTGTTACTCCTAATTCAAAAAAAAATTATTTTATTGATAAATGATATCAATAAATAAATAAATATATATATATATATATATATATATATATATATATATATATTTAAAAGTTGATACTAACAATTGAAGGATTCATATAACAATGACACATGTCATCTTGTCAAACTTTAGGACAATGACACATACCAAACCATATATATTCCTTTGTGGAAGTCCAATTAAAATATATGTTTTAAAACCTGACAGTAAACATGCCAAAATTTATTTTTCTCTCCATATAGGTTTTTTTTAATCCAAAAAAATTGTATTGCTAAATAATATTATATATATATATATATATGTATATATATATATATATATATATATATATATATATATATATATATATATAATTCGATAGTTTCAATAGGAGAGGGGAGATTTGAATCCTTGATATCTCCTTTAGAAATATCAGGAAGTGTCAGTTAGTTAAATTACAAGGCTCTTGGCTTAATGCTATATATATTAATTGTATTACAACTAAGGAAAAAAGCTCCAATTTTTTTTCTTTAAAATTTTTTTTCATTACTTAAAAAGAAAATACATATATAGCAAAAAAGTAATGCGTAGGGCATTTTCCTAATGTTTAAATTTGAAATTTTTTTAAAATTGATTTAGGGTGTTAGTGGGAGTGCTTTTATAATTTGAGAGAGAGAGAGAGAATATTTTAGAGGATAATTTGTAGCACTTTTTGATTTCTTACCATTCAGTTTGTGTATCTCTTGTAAAAGTGAAAATTCTGTTAGGCTAAAATCTCGAAAGGGCTAAGCAAAACTTAGGGTTCCAAAAAAAAAAAAAAAAAGAACACTAACCTGAAATCCCATGAGAGCAATCTAGGCAAAGGCTAAAAAATAATAATAATAATAACTATTAGTTCAAAAAACTTGCAAGGGCCATCTAAGCAAAAGTTATGGTGAAAATAAAATGAACAAATTAAAGAAAAAAAGAAGTCAATCAAACAAGGGGGCCTCACAAGAAGGATACATTCAAGTGAGTGAATATTTTAAAAGTTATTAATAACAAATCAAGTATTGGATTCCATTTTTTACCATGTTCTTACTATGGTCTTGTTTTTATGTCTCATTCTCTCAGAACTCTAATTGTGAATTCTATCCCCCATATCACCCTCGTTATCCTATATTTTGGTTGGTACGTCCATGAGTATCTCTTCCTTAGCAGTTTCCTAGTTTGTTTGTGACTTTCATCATCTACGTATTTGCTCACAATCTCTGTACCCTGTTTGAAATCTCACTATTGAAGGAAAAATTCTGGTTTTGTATTTCATACAAAACCCACAGCGGAAGCAACGAACTAGGATCTATTTCATTCATGATTGATAACGTGCACAATGTAAATTTTAGAATTTAAGAACAAGATAGCGTACCTTGGTGTGGAGAAATTCAAAACAAAGATTAGAAGCACTTGGGAACACTTTTAATCTTCACTCCAATTCCACTTTACGCCCAAGATGTGTGGTCTCTCAATCAGTTTTCAAAGGGAGAATGAAAGTGTGTCTCACACTCTCTCACACACCGTTTCTTTTTTTTTTCTAATCTCATCTAATAAAAATTCTGTATGTTTCTCCCTTTATAACTAACTGATTATCTAATTGGGCTGGCCTATTGAGCCTTTCCAATTGGGCTTTAGTGTGTGGCTTGGAGTGGGACCAAAAGGGACCAATAAGACACTAGCTCCAATGGGCCTTGGGCTTTTCCGTTAACTCTTGACAAGTCCAAAGTTACCATTAATTATATTTAATACCACTATATAAATATAATTGCACTCTAGGCCTTATTAATAAATTATATCCCAAGACTTTATTATACACGTAACCCCTTCATAAAATATTCGTAGTAACACAAAGTCATAAATGTAGACTGCCACTTTGTAAATTACTACATCTTATCCTTGAGTACCCGGTTTAATTCTTTAAAGTTATTCATTATATATTTATGAAATCCAATTTCATAAATATATACTTTAGTAATTTCTTACTAAAGTGGTTAGGCCTAACTCTCTGAATAACTGAAACCATTAAACTTATCTCAAGGGAATATTTTATATCTCCATCAAGAGACTATGAATTTCATCTTGAGAATATATGTTCCATCAACACTAAATGTGGCTGCCCAACATACTGAGGTTTTGACCGTCACTTCAGATCTCACTCTTGATATATCAAAGCAACCTACACTTCATGATCAAGTCCATTATTCTCTCAAGATTAAGAGTTCATGTAAATAGAAGTTGTGAGATTTATTATTCATTTGACAGTCGTTAGAAGAATAATAAATCTCACAGCGGTCCTGTTCAATATGTTTTAACTCTTAAAACATATCAACTAGAAGTTTCCACTTCCATGATCAAGACAAATCATCTTAGTTGACATGTTACAGTCTTCGCAGATGAAATGCCCAATTTCATCACCGACTACGAACTATAAATTCTGAGTTTACAAAGAACTTGTGATTTACATCTTCTGTGACTTTTCACATAAATCACATACAATGCATTTCATGGACTATATGATAATGTCCCATATTCATGTTACCATTATTTTAGATAATAATAAAATAACTTTATCAATCACAATATTAAGTCATACATCATGTCATACATAAAGTCATACATAATATCATACATAGCATCATACAATAGGATTTAAGGGCACAAATCCTAACAATCTCCCACTTGCCCTAAAGACTATTGTGCACTAATCTAACTCCCATTCCCTCCAAATGTGACTCGAAAGTCCTTTGAGGCAAGGCTTTGGTAAAGGGATCTGCTAGATTATTTGCACTTTCAATCTTTGCTACCACAACATCTCCACGAGCAACAATGTCTCGAATGATGTGGTACTTCCTCTCAATGTGCTTTCCTTTCTTGTGATTCCTTGGATCTTTGGATTGTGAAACCGCTCCACTATTGTCACAAAACAATGTGATGGGAACTTGCTCCATTCTCACAACACCAAGATCAGAAAGGAATTTCTTGAGCCAAACAGCCTCCTTTGCTGCTTCACAAGCAGCAACGTACTCGGCTTCCATGGTGGAGTCCG
Organism: Castanea sativa; assembly: GCF_040712315.1. NCBI lineage: Eukaryota > Viridiplantae > Streptophyta > Magnoliopsida > Fagales > Fagaceae > Castanea > Castanea sativa. The sequence goes on from NC_134016.1 coordinate 21,011,087, forward strand.
CAATACAAGATTGCTTGACGCTCCTCCAAGTTATGGCTCCACCTCCCAAGGTGAAAACACATCCTGAAGTGGATTTTCTGAAATCTAGATCTGATTGAAAGTCTGAATCTGTATAGCCAATGGGAATCAAATCCTAACTATGGTAAACAAGCATATAATCTCTCGTTCTCCTAAGATACTTGAGAATATGCTTTACAGCTTGCCAATGTTTTGGTCCTGGATTAGATTGCTATCGGCTGACCATACCAACTGAATAACAAATATCTGGTCTAGTACAAAGCATGGCATACATGAGACTTCTCACTGCAGAAGCATAAGGAACTTGTCTCATCATATTTTCTTCCTCTTGAGTCTTAGGCCTTTGGTCATCAGACAGAGGAACTCCATGTCTAAAAGGAAGCAATCCTTTCTTGGAATTTATGCTAAACCGTTCTAGAACCTTATCTATATATCCAGCTTGTGATAAGCCTAACATCTTATTCTTGTGATCTCGCCAAAGCTTGATCCCTAGAATAAAGTTAGCCTCACCCAAGTCTTTCATATCAAATTGGCTTGACAACCAAACTTTAACTGATGACATTACCCCTACATCATTCCCAATGAGTAGAATATCATCAACATAAAGCACTAGGAACATTACTACTTTGTCTCGATGTCTTTTGTACACACATGGTTCATCAAGATTCTGTTCAAAACCAAATAACTTGATTGCTTGATCAAATCTGATTTTCCATGACCTAGATGCTTGTTTAAGTCCATAAATGGACCTATTCAACTTGCATACCATATGCTCTTGGTTCTTTGCTATGAAACCTTCTGGTTGCAACATGTATATTTCTTCTTCAAGATTGCCATTAAGAAATGCAGTCTTGACATCCATTTGCCAAATCTCATAATCATAATGAGCAGCAATAGATAAGAGAATTCTGATAGATTTAAGCATGGCTACTGGCGAAAAAGTTTCATCATAATCAATGCCTTCTTTTTGTGTATACCCTTTCGCCACTAGTCTTGCTTTAAAAGTTTCAACCTTTCCATCTATCCCTCTCTTTCTCTTGTAAACCCATTTGCAACCAACAGGTTTAATGCCGTTAGGCGCCTTTACAAGATCCCATACATGATTGGAATCCACAGAATCCAATTCAGATTTCATAGCTTGGACCCAATGATGTGCATCTATATCACTCATTGCTTCATCATAAGTGTAAGGATCCGATTCAGCCTCTTCTGAGATAGCCTCATAAGTTTCTCCCAAACCTATGAATCTTATAGGAGGCCGAACAATTCTCCCACTACGACGAGGCACCTGTGTAATAGACATCTCATGAGTAGTATCTTGTGGTGTACGTAATACAGCCACATCATCCCTAGTTTCATCCATTGGTTGTTCAACTACAGGTTCATTCATTTCAGCCAAGACAACTCTACTTCTAGGAGTAAAATTATTCACATAGACATTTTCCAAGAATTTGGCATTTGTGCTAACAAACACTTTATTATCCTTATGACTATAGAATAAACCTCCTACTGTTCCTTTTGGATACCCTACAAAAAATACCACTTCTGTTTTAGACTGCAACTTGTCAGACTTTCCTTTCAACACATGTGCTGGACAACCCCAAATGTGGAGTTCCAGGCAGTCAACTGGGATATAATCCCATTTTCAGTCAAGTAATCCTTGAAATCACCAAGAAGGTATTCGCCACCTCGATCAGATCGAATGGCCTTTATGTGTTTACCCAATTGATTCTCAACTTCAGCCCTAAACTCTTTGAACCTTTCAAAGGCTTCAGACTTCCGTTTCATTGGATACACATAACCAAATCTAGAGTAATCATCAGTGAAAGTAATGAAATACTCATAGCCACCTCTTGCTTGAATTGACATAGGACCACATACATCTGAATGTACTAGTTCTAGCAAATCTTGGGCTCTTCTACCCTTTGCATTAAAAGGTCGTTTGGTCATCTTACCTTTCAAACAAGATTCGCAAACTGGAAAACCATCAAAGTCCATGGGCTATAAAAGTCCATCTTTGATTAGTCTTTGAATCCTACTTGAATTAATATGACCTAAACGCAAGTGCCATAGATATGCATCACTAGTAGAAGGAAACTTTCTCTTTAATGATTTCACATGAGAGTTACTATCTAATTCAGAATTGTATAATTCATGCTTATTAGGAGTTAAAATATAAAGACCATCCACAATATTGCCAGAACAGATAAACATTTTATCCTTCTTTATTACAACATTGTCTTTCAGGATAACACAATATCCATGTTTACCTAAGTAAGGTGCAGAAATTAAATTCCTACGAACATTAGGTACATACAAACAGTCTTCCAATATTAAAACTCTAGACTTAAAACACAAATTAAACACTCCAACAGCTTCAACCGGAATCTTGCTTCCATCAGCCAAAGTAAGAAATAGTTCTCCCTCATTCAACTTTCTGGTCTCCTAGAACCCCTACAAAGAATTGCAGATATGATTAGTACAATAGTGAATCCACACCAGGAATCTGTTGGATTCTATACCAAACATATTTCAAGAAGAAATGAACTTTTCATACCCTTATTCTTGGCAGCCTTGAATGTTGGACAATTCCTCTTCCAATGTCCTTTCTCACCACAATGGAAACACTTTCCTTTGGTTTTCTTTCCTTTGTTGGCAACCCCTAAGGCAATTTGTTTACCATCTTTCTTAGTGAATTCCTTCTTCTTCTTCTTCTTACCCTTGCCTTTCGACTTAGGTTGAGAAGTAGAAGCTTCACCCACATTGGCTTCAACACTAGAAGTACCAAGGATGCCTTCCGCCGCCACAAACTCATTCATTAATTCAGACAAAGAATAAATCTTTTTGTTCATATTATAATTGAGTCTGAATTCCTTGAATGATTCTGGTAGTGACTGGAGTATCATATCCACTTGGGATTCTCCATCAATGTCGGCACCTAAAACTTCTAATGTGTTCAGATTAGCAATCATCCTAAGACAATGCTCCCTCACTGAACTTCCTGCAGCCATTTTGGTATTATAAATTTGCCTCATGGTTTCTTGCCTTGCAGAACAGCCTTGCTCACCAAACATCTCCTTCAGACTATGCATTATGTCCGAAGCAAGTTCTACATCCTGCATTTGATGCTATAGAATATTTGAGATAGATGCTAGGATGTAGCACTTGGCCATCTCATTAGATTTCTGCCAACGATCATATCATTGTTTTTCCTCAAGAGGAGCATCTAATGAAGGAAAGTTAGGACATGGTTGAGTAAGCACATATTTGTGCTCTTCAGCAGTAAGAACAATGTCCAAATTTCTTTTCCAATCAACATAGTTGGATCCAGTCAGTTTATTTTGGTTAAGAATAGAAACAAGTGGGCTAAATGATGCCATGACAAAATCTGAAAATAATAAACATGAATATAATAAGTAAATTGGACATTATCAATTTAGCATAAAAGCATATAATATGGAACCTTAATAAAACCATAAAATAATATATGTAACGACAACCCAATCTCATATTCAATATCCCTCAGCATAGAGTGAACATAAAATACTATGATTGATTGAAAACTATTCTCATTATTAGTTCTATCATGATAACTCTTATCAAACACTAATAATATGCCGTTTTACATTTAGCCTCTAAGTAATAATAGTAAGAACTCAGCATAGAGGATACTATAATACTTAGTCTAGTGTATACCATTGTCTAGAATCATGTGTAACCACATTTCATCCCTTTAACAGGCTTATTTTGTAGTACCATGATAAAACACCCTCCGCATGGAATGCAAAGCTCGAAACTAAGACAAGGTGTTTATCAAACCACTATAAACCAGGAAATTCAATCTTGTAGGACCATGAAATAAATACTCTCCGCATGGAATGCTAAGCTCGAGGCAAAGACAAAGTATATATTTCACACTACTATGAACCAACAATGGAGGCCGTGAGATCCAACCCTTGAATCTCTCTCCCACTAGATATTTTAAAATAAAGGTTTTTAAGATCAATAATGATAATAATGCTAGACACATGAAAAAATATAATCCTAATCTAATTAAGAATAAATTTCATTAAACTAGCATTAACATATATAAATATATATAACGTAATAGAAACTCTTATTACATATAAAAATTCATATTATATTATATATAATATAATATACAAATTAATATATGTAATATATATTTATTACATTATATATATATATATAATTTATGGCCATCAAGAACAACAATGTACGGATTCTATAAGCAAATAGAATCCTATATCTATATGCATGCAAGTGGACTATATCCATGCAAGACAAATGACCAAGCCATGCATCAACTCCAAGTACAATATATAATATATGATAATTATATTATATTATATTATATATATATATATATATATATATATATATATATATAACTATTGTACTTTTAGATGGTAGAATCCTACATACACGGATTCTATATTTCTCCATGGCATAAAGGACAAAAGATGCATATATGAAAGAAGCCATGCATTGAATGCCAAAAGACAAAGTCACGTACAAGGCAAAACTAACATGCGGATTCAAAAGCCATGCATACGTACCAATTGGAAGTTAATATAATGAAATGGTAATTTTTTTTTTTTTTTTTAAAATAACTACCATCCATTTCAATAACCACCTACCCATCCGTATGGAACATGTATAGAATGTAAAAAGTGGTTATCATTTTGAATGTGCCCATACATATTACAATGGCTATAAAGCATTAACATTCAATCATATTCTTCCATTAATGGTTATAGAATCAATGACCAATTCGTGCACATGCAGAACAATACATCACATATATTTATCAATGCACACAAAATTTATGGAACAATATCTTTATGTAGAAATTTGAAAACACAAAGATATCGGTTTTCTTAAATTCTAAAATCCAATCACACGCTATACAATCATGATATGAAAACCTGGCTCTGATACCAATTGAAGGAAAAATTCTGGTTTTGTATTTCATACAAAACCCACAGCGGAAGCAACGAACTAGGATCTATTTCATTCATGATTGATAACGTGCACAATGTAAATTTCAGAATTTAAGAACAAGATAGCGTACCTTGGTGTGGAGAAATTCAAAACAAAGATTAGAAGCACTTGGGAACACTTTTAATCTTCACTCCAATTCCAATTTACGCCCAAGATGTGTGGTCTCTCAATCAGTTTTCAAAGGGAGAATGAAAGTGTGTCTCACACTCTCTCACACACCGTTTCTTTTTCTTTTCTAATCTCATCTAATAAAAATTCTGTATGTTTCTCCCTTTATAACTAACTGATTATCTAATTGGGCTGGCCTATTGAGCCTTTCCAATTGGGCTTTAGTGTGTGGCTTGGAGTGGGACCAAAAGGGACCAATAAGACACTAGCTCCAATAGGCCTTGGGCTTTTCCGTCAACTCTTGACAAGTCCAAAGTTACCATTAATTATATTTAATACCACTATATAAATATAATTGCACTCTAGGCCTTATTAATAAATTATATCCCAAGACTTTATTATACACGTAACCCCTTCATAAAATATTCGTAGTAACACAAAGTCATATATGTAGACTGCCACTTTGTAAATTACTACATCTTATCCTTGAGTACCCAGTTTAATTCTTTAAAGTTATTCATTATATATTTATGAAATCCAATTTCATAAATATATACTTTAGTAATTTCTTACTAAAGTGGTTAGGCCTAACTCTCTGAATAACTGAAACCATTCAACTTATCTCAAGGGAATATTTTATATCTCCATCAGGAGACTATGAATTCCATCTTGAGAATATATGTTCCATCAACACTAAATGTGGCTGCCCAACATACTGAGGTTTTGACCGTCACTTCAGATCTCACTCCTGATATATCAAAGCAACCTACACTTCATGATCAAGTCCATTATTCTCTCAAGATTAAGAGTTCATGTAAATAGAAGTTGTGAGATTTATTATTCATTTGACAGTCGTTAGAAGAATAATAAATCTCACAGTGGTCCTGTTCAATATGTTTTAACTCTTAAAACATATCAACATATCAACTAGAAGTTTCCACTTCCATGATCAAGACAAATCATCTTAGTTGACATGTTACAGTCTTCGCCGATGAAATGTCCAATTTCATCACCGACTACGAACTATAAATTCTGAGTTTACAAAGAATTTGTGATTTACATCTTCTGTGACTTTTCACATAAATCACATACAATGCATTTCATGGACTATATGATAATGTCCCATATTCATGTTACCATTATTTTAGATAATAATAAAATAACTTTATCAATCACAATATTAAGTCATACATCATGTCATACATAAAGTCATACATAATATCATACATAGCATCATACAATAGGATTTAAGGGCACAAATCCTAACAATACATAATATCATACATAGCATCATACAATAGGTTGCTTTGATATATAAGGAGTGAGATCTGAAGTGACGGTCAAAATCTCAGTATGTTGGGCAACCACATTTAGTGTTGATGGAACATATATTCTCAAGATGGAATTCATAGTCTCTTGATGGAGATATAAAATATTCCCTTGAGATAAGTTTAATGGTTTCAGTTATTCAGAGAGTTAGGCCTAACCACTTTAGTAAGAAATTACTAAAGTATATATTTATGAAATTGGATTTCATAAATATATAATGAATAACTTTAAAGAATTAAACCGGGTACTCAAGGATAAGATGTAGTAATTTACAATGTGGCAGTCTACATTTATGACTTTGTGTTACTATGAATATTTTATGAAGGGGTTACGTGTATAATAAAGTCTTGGGATATAATTTATTAATAAGGCCTAGAGTGCAATTATATTTATATAGTGGTATTAAATATAATTAATGGAAACTTTGGACTTGTCAAGAGTTGACGGAAAAGCCCAAGGCCCATTGGAGCTAGTGTCTTATTGGTCCCTTTTGGTCCCACTCCAAGCCACACACTAAAGCCCAATTGGAAAGGTGCAATAGGCCAGCCCAATTAGATAATCAGTTAGTTATAAAGGGAGAAACATACAGAATTTTTATAAGAAGAGATTAGAAAAGAAAAAGAAACGGTGTGTGAGAGAGTGTGAGACACACTTTCATTCTCCCTTTGAAAAACTGATTGAGAGACCACACATCTTGGGCGTAAAGTGGAATTGGAGTGAAGATTAAAAGTGTTCCCAAGTGCTTCTAATCTTTGTTTTGAATTTCTCCACACCAAGGTATGCTATCTTGTTCTTAAATTCTGAAATTTACATTGTGCGCGTTATCAATCATGAATGAAATAGACCCTAGTTCGTCACTTCCGCTGTGGGTTTTGCATGAGATGCAAAACCAGAATTTTTCCTTCATGTTAGGTGTATGTATGATTGAATTTGGGACAACATTCCATGTTTGGATGTTCGATACATGTTAGTATGTGTGTGAGTCTAGAATAAACATATTAGAGGACCCTTTGATGGGATCAGGATTCAGAACATAATTAGTGCAGGCCAACCCATGGGTCGGGTGGGGTTAGGTGCCTAACACCTTCCCATCCCCACACCTAAACTCTAGACATGTGCTATGGTAAGATCAGTCCTTCACATAAGGGCGCTATATAAATGGTTCCTAGACCTAATTTAGGGGGCAACTTCATTTACACCCTTCATTCAATCCACTCTAGGCCGAGACATATTTTCTATGAGAAAACTACTACCACCACACCGCGATGTGGGCATTTGTGCTCACAATGGTCCCTTCTGATGGAAATATGCATGTACGCAGCAGAAATAAAACGGATCTACTTCATTCATAAAAGTTAACATGTACTATATAAGTTTCAGAATTTGAGAACAAGAGAGTGTACCTTGAAGCGGTGAATTTCAAAACTGAAGATCAGAAGCACTTGGGAACACTTTCAATCTTCACTCCAATTCCACTAATGCCCAAGATGTGTGATCTCTCAATTAGTTTCCAAAGGGAGAATGTCAAAGTGTCTAACACTTCTTACACATCTTTTCACAATAGTGTTTTTTCAAAATCTCTACAAAAAATTCTGTATGTTTGTCCCTTTGTTTCTAACTGATTATCTAATTGGGCTGGCCTTTTAGGCTTTTCTAATTGGGCTTAAGTGTGTGGCTTGGAGTGGGATCAAAAGGGACCAATAAGACACTAGCTTCAATGAGCCTTGGGCTTTTCTGTCAACTCTTAACAAGTCCAAAGTTACCATTAACTATATTTAATACCACTATATAAATATAGTTGCACTCTAGGCCTTATTTATAAATTATATCCCAAGACTTTATTGTACATGCAACCCCTTCATAAAATGTTTGTAGTAACACAAAGTCATATATGTAGATTGCCACTTTGTAAATTACTACATCTTATCCTTGAGTACCCGGTTTAATCTTTTAAGTTATTCATCATATATTTATGAAATCTAATTTCATAAATATATACTCTAGTACCTATTTACTAAAGTAGTTAGGCCTAACATTCTAAATAACAAACCCATTAAACTTATATCAAGAGAATATTTTGTATCTCCGTTAAGAGATTATGAATTCCATCTTAAGAATATATGTTCCATCAACATTAAATGCGGTTGCCCAACATACTGAGGTTTTGACCGTAACTCTAAATCTCACTCCTGATATATCAAAGTAACCTAAACCTCATGATGAAGTCCATTATTCTCTCAGGATTAAGAGTTCATGCAAATACAAGTCGTGAGTTTATTATTCATTTGACAGTCGTTAGGAGAATAATAAATCTCACACCGGTCCAGTTCAATATGTTTTAACTCTTAAAACATATCAACATATCAACTAGAAATCTCCATTTCCATAATCAAGACAAATCATCTTAGTTGATATGTTATAGTCTTCGCAGATGAAATGCCCAATTTCATCGCCGACTACGAACTAAAATTCTGAGTTTACAAAGAACTTGTGATTTATATTTTTTGTGACTTTTCACATAAATCACATACTATGCATTTCATGGACTATATGATAATGTCCCAATATTCATGTTAACATTATTTTTAAATACAAAACAACTTTATTAAACACAACATTAAGTCATACATAATAACATACATAGCATCATACAATAGGATTTAAGGGCACTAATCCTAACAATCTCCCACTTGCACTAAAGACTATTGTGCACTAATCTAACTCTCATCTCCTCCAAATGTGACTTGAAAGTTCTTTGGGGCAAGGCTTTGGTAAAGGGATCCACTAGATTCTTTGTACCATCAATCTTTGCTACTACCACATCTCCATGAGCAACAATGTCTCGAATGATGTGATACTTTTTCTCTATGTGCTTTCCTTTCTTGTGATTCCTTGGATCCTTGGATTGTGCAACTGCTCCACTATTGTCGTAGAACAATGTAATAGGAACTTGCTCAATTCTCATAACACCAAGATCATAAAGGAATTTCTTGAGCCAAATAGCTTCCTTTGCTGCCTTATAAGCAGCAACATATTTGACTTCCATGGTGGAGTTAGCAATACAAGATTGCTTAACACTCCTCCAACTTATGGCTCCACCTCCCAAGGTGAAAACACATCCCGATGTGAATTTTCTGAAATCTAGATCCGACTAAAAATCTGAATCTATATAGCCAATGGGAATCAAATCCTCACACCGGTAAACAAGCATATAATCCCTCGTTCTCCTTAGATACTTGAGAATATGCTTTACAGCTTGCCAATATTTAGGTCCTAGATTTGATTGATATTGGCTGACCATGCCAACTAAATAACAAATATCCAATCTAGTACAAAGCATGGCATACATGAGACTTTCTACCGCAGAAGCATAAGGAACCTGTCTCATCATGTTTTCTTCCTCTTGAGTCTTAGGCCTTTGGTCATCAGACAGAGGAACTCCATGTCTAAAAGGAAGTAATCATTTCTTGGAGTTTTGCATACTAAACCGTTCTAGAACCTTATCTCTATATCCAGCTTGTGACAAACCTAACATCCTATTCTTTCGATCTCGCCAAAGCTTGATCCCTAGAATATATTTAGCTTCGCCCAAGTCCTTCATATCAAATTGGCTGAACAACCAAACTTTAACAGATGACATTACTCCTACATCATTTCCAATGAGTAGAATATCATCTACATAAAGCACTAGGAACATTACTACTTTGTCTTGATGTCTTTTGTACACACATGGTTCATCAAGATTTTGTTCAAAACTAAATGATTTTATTGCCTGATCAAATCTGATATTCCATGACCTAGATGCTTTTTTAAGTCCATAAATGGACATTTTCAACTTGCATACCATATGCTCTTGGTTCTTTGCTATGAAACCTTCTGGTTGCAACATGTAGGTTTCTTCTTCAAGATTGCCATTAAGAAATTCAGTCTTGACATACATTTGCCAAATCTCATAATCGTAATGAGCAGCAATGGATAAGAGAATTCTGATAGATTTAAGTATGGCTACTGGCGAAAAAGTTTCATCATAGTCAATGCCTTCTTTTTGTGTATATCCTTTCGCCACTAGTCTTACTTTGAAGGTTTCAACCTTTCCATCTATCCCTCTCTTCCTTTTGTTAAACCATTTGCAACCAACAGGTTTAATGCCGTTAGGCGCCTTTACAAGATCCCATACATGATTGGAATACATAGAATCCAATTCAACTTTCATAACTTGGACCCAATGATGTGCATCTATATCATTTATTGCTTCATCATAAGTGTAAGGATCCGATTTAGCCTCTTCTGAGATAGTTTCATAAGTTTCTCCCAAACCTGTAAATCTCACAAGAGGCCGAACAATTCTCCCACTACGACGAGGCACCTGTGTACTAGAAATCTCATGAGTAGTATTTTGTGGTGTATCTAATACAACCACATCGTCCTTAGTTTTATCCAATGGCTGTTAATTTACAGATTCATTCATTTTAGCTAATACAACTCTACTTCTAGGAGTAAAATTATTCATATAGTCATTTTCCAAGAATTTGGCATTTGTGCTAACAAACACTTTATTATCCTTATGACTATAGAATAAACCTCCAACTGTTCCTTTTGGAAACCCTACAAAGAAAAACACTTCTGTTTTAGACTGTAACTTGTCAGAATTTCCTTTCAACACATGTGCTGGACAACCCCAAATGTAGAGATGTCTCATACTAGGCTTATGCCCATTCCACAACTCTACAGGTGTTTTAAGAACAGACTTCGAAGGTACTAAATTCAGAAGATACATTGCAGTACTTAAGGCATATCTCCAAAAGGAAATTGGTAGAGTCGAATAACTCATCATGGATCTCACCATATCTAAAAGTGTCTTATTCCTTATTTTTGCTACACTATTTTGTTGTGGAGTTCCAGGTGCAGTCAATTAGGATATAATCCCATTTTCAGTCAAGTAATCCTTAAAATCACCAAGAAGGTATTCGCCACCTCAATCAGATCGAATGGCCATTATGCGTTTACCCAATTGATTCTCAACTTTAGCCCTAAACTCTTTGAACTTGTCAAAAGCTTCGGACTTCCGTTTCATTAGGTAAACATAACCAAATTTAGAGTAATCATTAGTGAAAGTAATGAAATACTCATAACCACCTCTTGCTTGGATTGACATAGGACCATATACATCTGAATGTTCTAGTTCTAGCAAATCTTGAGCTCTTCTACCTTTTGCATTAAAAGTTCGTTTAGTCATTTTACCTTCCAAACAAGATTCACAAACTAGAAATTCATCAAAGTCCATGGACCCTAAGAGTCCATCTTTGATAAATCTTTGAATTCTGTTTGAATTAATATGACCCAAACGCAAGTGCCAAAGATATGCTTCACTAGTAGAAGGAAACTTTCTCTTTAATGATTTTACATGAGAGTTACTATCTAATTCAGAATTGTACAATTCATGCTTATCAGGAGTTAAAATATAAAGACCATCCACAATATTGCCAGAACAGATAAACATTTTATCCTTCTTTATTATAACATTGTCTTTCAGGATGATACAATACCCATGTTTACCTAAATAAGTTGCAAAAATTAAATTCCTACGAACATTAGGTACAAATAGACGGTCTTCCAATATTAAAACCCTAAACTCAAAACATAAATTAACAACACCAACAGCTACAACTGGAACTCTACTCCCATCCGCTAAGGTAAGAAACAATTTCCTTCATTCAGCTTTCTGGTCTCCTAGAACCCCTGCAAAGAATTACATATATGATTAGTTCAACCTGAATCCACATACCAGGAATTCGTGGGATTTTGTACCAAACATATTTCAAGAAGAAAAGAACTTTTCATACCCTTATTCTTAGCAGCTATAAAACTTGGACAATTCCTCTTCCAATGTCCTTTCTCACCACAATGGAAACACTTTCTTTTGGGCTTCTTTCCTTTATTGGCAACTCCCAACACAATTTGTTTACCCTCTTGCTTAGTGAAGTCCTTCTTTTTCTTCTTCTTACCCTTGCCTTTTGACTTAGGTTGAGAAGTAGAAGCTTTACCAACACTGGCTTCAATACTAGAAGTACCAAGGATGCCTTCTGCCACTACCAATTCATTCATCAATTCAGACAAAGAATAAACCTTTTTGTTCATATTATAATTCAGTCTGAATTCCTTGAATGATTCCGGTAGTGACTGGAGTATCATATCTACTTGGGATTCTCCATCAATGTCGGCACATAAAATCTTCAATGTATTCAGATTAGAGATCATTATAAGACAATGCTCCCTAACTGAAGTACCTTCAGCCATTTTGGTATTATAAATTTGCCTCATGGTTTCTTGCCTTGCAGAACGGCTTTACTCACCAAACATCTCCTTCAAACTATGCATAATGTCTGAAACTAGTTCTACATCCTGCATTTGATGCTGTAGAACATTTGAGATGGATGTTAGGATATAGCACTTGGCCATTTCATTAGATTTCTGCCAATGATCACATCGTTGTTTTTCCTCAGAAGGAGCATCTAATGAAGGAAAGCTAGGACATGATTGAGTAAGCACAAATTTGTGCTCTTTAGCTGTTAAAACAATGCCCAAATTTCTTTTCCAGTCAATATAGTTGGATCCAGTTAGTTTGTTTTGATTAAGAATAGAAACAAGTGGGCTAAATGATGCCATGATAAAATCTGAAAACAATAAACATAAATATAATAAGTAAACTAGACATTATCAATTTAGCATATAAACATATAGTATGGAACCTTAATAAAACTATAACATAATATATGCAACGACAACCCAATCCCATATTCAATATCCCTCAGCATAGAGTGAACATTAAATACTATGATTGATTAAGAACTATTTTCATTATTAGTGCTATCATGATAACTCTTATCAAACATAAATAATATGCCGTTTAACATTTAGCCTTTAAGTAATAATAGTAAGAACTCAGCATAAAGGATACTATAATACTTAGTCTAGTGTATACCATTGTCTAGAATCATGTGTAGCCACATTTCATCCCTTAAACAGGTTTATTTTGTAGTACCATGATACAAACACCCTTCGCATGGAATGCAAAGCTCGAAGCTAAGACAAGGTGTTTGATCAAACCATTATAAACCAGGAAATTCAATCTTGTAGGACCATGAAATAAATACTCTCTGCTTGGAATGCTAAGCTCGAGGCAAAGACAAAATACATATTTCACACTACTATGAACCAACAATGGAGGCCGTGAGATCCAACCCTTGTATCTCTCTCCCACTAGATGTTTTAAAATAAAGGTTTTTTAATTTAAAAACATGCATAAACAAATTACACATTGCCTTGCTCTTTATATATGTAAAAAATACTTAGATAAAATTCTGAACCTTCAGTCCTCGATCGATTGAGGATGTACCTTGATCGATCAAGAAAAGTTCTAGTTGCTTGATCGATCCTTGACAGATTCTCGATCAATCAAGAAAAAGTTCTACGAAGCTTGATCGATTCTCGACAGATCCTCGATCAATTGAGAAAACTTCTGCTAGCTCGATCGATACTTGACAGATTCTCAATCAATCCAGCATCGCGAATTTCGAATTTCCAGAATTTTTTAAAAGACAGTTTTTAGACGTTTTCATGAACAAAACAACCACCATACGATCATGATGAACATAAATTGATATCAAAACTGAATTACATTGATGCTATAGCCTAAAAGTTCAGTTTAACATACTTAAACTAAAAATTAAACAACATCATAACATCAATATCAGTTTTTATAAATAAAAAAATAATAATAATTTCAACAACCATGCAGAAAAACAAATTTCTAACAACATGAAACTATTGTCAGTAATTCCAAAACTCAAAACATGTTAAATAGATACAAAATGAAGACCGCTCTGATACCATTTGATGGAAATATGCATGTACACAGTGGAAATAAAATGGATATACTTCATTCATAAAAGTTAACATGTACTATATAAGTTTCAAAATTTGAGAACAAGAGAGTGTACCTTGGAGCGGTGAATTTCAAAACCGAAAATCAGAAGCACTTGGGAACACTTTCAATCTTCACTCCAATTCCACTAACGCTCAAGATGTGTGGTCTCTCAATCAGTTTCCAAAGGAAGAATGTCAAAGTGTCTAACATTTCTTACACACCTTTTCACAATAGTGTTTTTTCAAAATCTCTACAAAAAGTTCTGTATGTTTCTCCATTTGTTTCTAACTGATTATCTAATTGGGCTGGCCTTTTGGACCTTTCCAATTGGACTTAAGTGTGTGGCTTAGAGTGGGACTAAAAGGGACCAATAAGACACTAGCTCCAATGGGCTTTGGACCAATAAGACACTAGTTCAAAGTTACTATTAACTATATTTAATACCACTATATAAATATAGTTGCACTCTAGGCCTTATTTATAAATTATATCCCAAGACTTTATTGTACATACAACCCCTTCATAAAATATTCGTAGTAACACAAAGTCATAAATGTAGACTTCCACTTTGTAAATTACTACATCTTATCCTTAAGTACCCGGTTTAATCTTTTAAGTTATTCATCATATATTTATGAAATCCAATTTCATAAATATATACTCTAGTAACTATTTACTAAAGTAGTTAGGCCTAACATTCTAAATAACAAACCCATTAAACTTATCTCAAGGGAATATTTTGTATCTCCGTTAAGAGACTATGAATTCCATCTTAAGAATATATGTTCCATCAACATTAAATGTGGTTGCCCAACATACTAAGATTTTGACCGTAACTCTAGATCTCACTCCTGATATATCAAAGCAACCTATACCTCATGATCAAGTCCATTATTTTCTCAAGATTAAGAGTTCATGCAAATACAAGTCGTGACTTTATTATTCATTTGACAGTTGTTAGGAGAATAATAAATCTCACACCAGTCCAGTTCAATATGTTTTAACTCTTAAAACATATCAACATATCAACTAGAAATCTCCATTTCCATGATCAAGACAAATCATCTTAGTTGATATGTTATAGTCTTTGCAGATGAAATGCCAAATTTCATCACCGACTACGAACTAAAATTCTGAGTTTACAAAGAACTTGTGATTTATATCTTTTGTGACTTTTCACATAAATCACATACTATGCATCTCATGGACTATATGATAATGCCCCAATATTCATGTTACCATTATTTTTAGATACAAAACAACTTTATTAAACACAACATTAAGTCATATATAATAATATACATAGCATCATACAATAGGATTTAAGGGCACTAATCCTAACACTTTCAACTTAAATGCTCAGGTATCAATTGGTCCTTTTGGCATAAATGCACTTGTCAAGTGGCCCTTTTAGCATAAATTCCTACCCAATGGGTAGCAATGAAAACTGCCCGATGTCATAAATGATTGCGTTGTTGTGAAAAATACATGATTTTGAGTATATTTTTGTTGTGTTTGCTTGGTGCTTGGAGTTTGGGTGTTGAGAAATTGTGGGAAAATAAAGGGATATAGGGTTTTTATTTTCTTTAATCTGTTTGGTTGATAAAAAATTAGAAGAAACTAAAAGCTGACTGAGTCTAGAGTTTCAATTCAAATAACATGTTCACATACTCTTAGATTAAAGTTTATCACACATCATAAATATATTCACCATGTCTCTTAATTGTTTTCAAATAGCTATCTATGGATTACTAGAATAGGGTTTCATCATGCTTATCAATGTTTGATTCAATCTTTGCTATCATATGTTTTTGGATGGTATAAATACTTGAATGATGCGATGTGATCATTAGCTAACAAAGTCTAGAAGACTTGTTTCACCAAGTAGGTTAGTGCCTAATACCTTCCAATCCTATAACTTAGTGTGGATACCACGTTTTGTACCTTTTACGACTTGGGCCACTGTTCCCCAATGATGTTGGAATTCTAAAGCCCAAGGTTGGTTTAGGGCCAAATCGGAAAGAAATTGATTTGAGGAAGTGTTTTTGGAAAAATAAAAACTTTTTGGACCAAATAAATCTATTTTTGGAAAAGAAAGGCCATGAAAACCCTAGGGCATGTGTACGCATACATGCGTTTGTGCACACATGCTCAAGATTTGTATATAAATATAATTGCACTCTAAGCCTTATTTATAAATTATATCCTAAGACTTTATTGTACATGCAACCCATTCATAAAATATTCGTAGTAATACAAAGTCATGAATGTAGACTGCCACTTTGAAAATTACTACATTTTAATCCTTGAGTATCAGATTTAATCCTTTAAGTTATTCATCATATATTTATGAAATTGAATTTCATAAATATATACTTTAGTAATTCCTTACTAAAGTGGTTGGGCCCAACTCTCTGAATAACCAAACCCATTAAACTAATCTCAATGGAATATTTTGTATCTCCGTTAAGAGACTATGAATTCCATCTTGAGAATATATATTCCATCAACACTAAATGCGGCTGCCTAACATACTAAGGTTTTGACCGTGACTAATAGATCTCACTCCTGATATATCAAAGCAACTTACATCTCATGATCAAGTCCATTACTCTCTCAGGGTTTAGAGCTGATGTAAATAAAAATCGTGAGATTTATTATGTTAGGATTAATGTCCTTAAATCCTATTGTATGATGCTATGTATGATATTATGTATGACATTATGTATGACTTAATATTGTGATTGATAAAGTTATTTTATTATTATCTAAAATAATGGTAACATGAATATGGGACATTATCATATAGTCCATGAGATGCATTGTATGTGATTTATGTGAAAAGTCACAGAAGATGTAAATTACAAGTTCTTTGTAAACTCAAAATTTATAGTTCGTAGTCGGTGATGAAATTGGGCATTTCATTTGTGAAGACTATAACGTATCAACTATGATGATTTGTCTTAATCATGGAAGTGGAGACTTCTAGTTGATATGTTGATATGTTTTAAGAGTTAAAACATATTGAACAGGACTGTTGTGAGATTTATTATTATTCTAACGGCTGTCAAATGAATAATAAATCTCACGACTTCTATTTGCATGAACTCTTAATCCTGAGAGAATAATGGACCTGATCATGAGGTGTAGGTTGCTTTGATATATCAAGAGCGAGATCTAAAGTGACGGTTAAAACCTCAGTATGTTGGGCAGCCACATTTAGTGTTGATGGAACATATATTCTCAAGATGGAATTCATAGTCTCTTGATGGAGATATAAAATATTCCCTTGAGATAAGTTTAATGGGTTCAGTTATTCAGAGATTTAGGCCTAACCACTTTAGTAAGAAATTACTAAAGTATATATTTATGAAATTGGATTTTATAAATATATAATGAATAACTTTAAAGAATTAAACCGGGTACTCAAGGATAAGATGTAGTAATTTACAAAGTGGCAGTCTACATTTATGACTTTGTGTTACTACGAATATTTTATGAAGGGGTTGCATGTATAATAAAGTCTTGTGATATAATTTATTAATAAGGCATAGAGTGCAATTATATTTATATAGTGGTATTAAATATAATTAATGGTAACTTTGGACTTGTCAAGAGTTGACGGAAAAGCCCAAGGCCCATTGGAGCTAGTGTCTTATTGGTCCCTTTTGGTCCCATTCCAAGCCACACACTAAATCCCAATTGGAAAAGGCCCAATAGGCCAGCCCAATTAGATAATCAGTTAGTTATAAAGGGAGAAACATACATAATTTTTATTAGTGAAATAAGAAACGGTGTGTGAGAGAGTGTGAGACGCACTTTCATTCTCCCTTTGAAAATTGATTGAAAGACCACACATCTTGGGCATAAAGTAGAATTGGAGTGAAGATTAAAATTGTTCCCAAGTGCTTCTAATCTTTGTTTTGAATTTCCCCACACCAAGGTATGTCATCTTGTTCTTAAATTCTGAAATTTACATAGTACACGTTATCAATCATGAATGAAATAGATCATTGTTTGTTGCTTCCGCTATGTGTTTTGTATGAGATACAAAACCAGAATTTTTCCTTCATATTATTCATTTGACAGTCGTTAGGAGAATAATAAATCTCACAGCGGTCTAATTCAATATGTCATAACTCTTAAAACATATCAACATACCAACTATAAATCTCCATTTCCATGATCAAGACAAATCATCTTAGTTGATATGTTATAGTCTTCGCAGATGAAACGCCCAATTTCATCACCGACTACGAACTACATTTTGAGTTTACAAGGAACTTGTGATTTACATCTTTTGTGACTAAATCACATAAATCACATACAATGCAGCTCATGGATTAAGATGACGTCCCATTAGTTCATTTATAGATAGTCTCATATATTTAAACAATTTAATTATTAATGACATGCCAATAAATTGGATTTTAGGGCATAAACCCCAACAAAAATTGGATGCAAATAAATGAGATCAAATGGGATTGTTCAAAGTTGATAGAGACCGTAGAAGTTAATGTGGCAGATGTTTAATGGATATGGGATGACAAGGATAAGATTTTGAAAAATGCGGTGGCTGTGTGGGAGATACTTCCCAAAGGGATAATCAAGTTAAGGAAAAGGGTCATGGAAGATGATGTGGCAAACATTACTAGGAGTGGAAAGTACTACAAGCCATCCTTTTTGGAAAAGGATCATCTTCGTTGGGACATATGAGAAGGGTCTAAGCCCACGGAGCCTAAAGGAAAATAAGAGAAGGAGGAAGAAGATAAAGTTTTAACTAAATTGAAGAAGACTCAAGCCCATGTGTTGATATGGGGCTTGCTAATGGCTTCTCACAAACATCGTAGAAAGTACCCATAGAAACCACACTGCCAAAAGTGCTATCTCTTATGGGAGTTGAAGCTCCATCTCATCCTTTCCTTGCCTTTTTCAATGAAGAACTTCCTCCCAAAAGAGCCACTCATACTAGGCCATTGCAAATCATCATTAAATGCATCGGTGTCAAGGTTCCGATGGTACTTATTGATAATGAGTCTACATCAAATGTATGCTCTTTTAGGACCGCTCTCACCATTGGCCTAGATGTGGAGATGTTCATCCCCTTGTTAGGATTAGTGCCCTTAAATCCTATTGTAAAATGCTATATATGATATTATGTATGACATGATGTATGACTTAATATTGTGATTGATAAATTTGTTTTATTATTATCTAAAATAATGGTAACATGAATATTGAGACATTATCATATAGTACATAAGATGCATAGTATGTGATTTATATGAAAAGTCACAGAAGATATAAATCACAAGTTCTTTGTAAACTCAGAATTGTAGTTCGTAGTTAGTGATGAAATTGGACATTTCATCTACGAAGACTATAACATATCAACTAAGATGATTTGTCTTAATCATAGAAATGGAGATTTCTAGTCGGTATGTTGATATGTTTTAAGAGTTAAGACATATTGAACTACACTACTATGAGTTTTATTATTCTCCTAACGACTGGCAAATGAATAATAAACTCACGACTTATATTTACATGAACTCTAAATCTTGAGAGGATAATGGACATGATCATGAAGTGTAGGTTACTTTGATATATCAGGAGTGAGATCTAAAGTTACGGTCAAAACCTCAGTATGTTAGGCAACTACATTTAGTGTTGATGGAACATGTATTCTCAAGATAAAATTCATAGTCTCTTAATAGAGATACACAAAATTCCCTTAAGATAAGTTTAATGGGTTTGGTTATTCAGAGAATTAGGCCTAACCACTTTGGTAAGAAGTTACTAAAGTATATATTTATGGAATTGGATTTTGTAAAGTTGTGATTTACAACTATGTTCTATGTTGGCTTTATTCCATGACAAAAAGTGTTGTATTTGCTTTAATTTGTTCCTTGTATTTTATGAGATTTTATTGTATTGGGTTTAGTATTAAGTTGGTGAAGACTCAAGCTTAATTGAAGATCAAGTGGATTTCACGACTGTCTCGCTAGTAGCTAACCCGCGAAAGAGCCACATGAGAAGCACATGTTGGAAGCTGAAAAGTCGTGCCAGCCTGGAGGATTTCGCGATTGTCTCGTGGGTAAGGCCTTCCCGTGAGACACCCGCGAAACTCTCTGCTTTGAGAATTTTAAAGGGGGACTTGCTTACCCTTCACCCATACTATATATACCCTCATTACCCACAAATGTGTGAGAAGGCCATTCAGAGAGAAAAAAAAAACCCTAGATAGGTTTCAATAACACACACACCCATCTTTTAGAGAGAGAGCTACCCATCCTTAGTGAGAAATCTTTGTAGCCTCTTCTCCTTCCCTCTCCCATAGTCATACCTTGAGAGGAGATTTGTACCCAAACACAACCCACACATTTTTAGTGTGTAAAGAGTGTTTTGGAGCTTGGGAAGCATTGGAGAATTGCCAAAAGAAGCCGGTGAGGCTTGGCGGATGCAATCGGGCATATTGCGAGATCCGAAAAGTCAGAGAAGACATGACTCCGTGAAGTTCATTGGTAGCAGGAG
Source organism: Castanea sativa (assembly GCF_040712315.1). Lineage (NCBI taxonomy): Eukaryota > Viridiplantae > Streptophyta > Magnoliopsida > Fagales > Fagaceae > Castanea > Castanea sativa. The sequence continues at coordinate 21,032,028 of NC_134016.1, forward strand.
CTTGGAGGGCTCAAGTACATTGGGTAGACTAGGCTTGGAGGGTCTTTTGTTATTCGTGTACTCCAACTTTATTCTCTAGTGGATCGATTTACTGCTTGGAGGGCGGCAGAGAGGTTTTTCGCCGAGTTCTTCAATTTCCTCTTTGATAACACATCGGCATGTTATCTTGTGTTTGCATCTCTCTTCCCTTACTCTTGTGCTTAACTTTTATTGTTTGTTGTTCATGTTTATGCACTAGAGTAGTATTGGTTGATTGTGTTTCATTTACTCTTGTTTCCGCACTTAGTTTAAGTTAGAGTAAAATCAATTTAGTCGTAATTTATTAATTGGGGGTCTAAACAGCTCTTGTGTTTTTAACACAAATCCGAGCTTTCAGATTTCATAAATATATGATGAATAACTTAAAGGATTAAACCAGGTACTCAAGGAATTAAGATGTAGTAATCTACAAAGTGGCAGTCTACTTTTATGACTTTGTATTACTACGAATATTTTATGAAGGGGTTGCATGTACAATAAAGTCTTAGGATATAATTTATAAATAAAGCCTAGAGTGCAACTATATTTATATAGTGGTATTAAATATAGTTAATGGTAACTTTGGACTTGTCAAGAGTTGACAGAAAAGCCCAAGGTGAAGGAAAAATTCTGGTTTTGTATCTCATACAAAACACATAGCGGAAGCAACAAACAATGATCTATTTCATTCATGGTTGATAACGTGCACTATGTAAATTTCAGAATTTAAGAACAAGATGACGTACCTTGGTGTGGAGAAATTCAAAACAAAGATTAGAAGCACATGGGAACACTTTTAATCTTCACTCCAACTCCACTTTACGCCCAAGATGTGTGGTCTCTCAATCAGTTTTCAAAGGGAGAATGAAAGTGTGTCTCACACTCTCCCACACACCGTTTCTTATTTCACTAATAAAAATTATGTATGTTTCTCCCTTTATAACTAATTGATTATCTAATTGGGTTGGCCTATTGGGCCTTTCCAATTGGGCTTTAGGGTGTGGCTTGGAGTGGGATCAAAACGGACCAATACGACACTAGCTCCAATGGGCCTTGGGCTTTTCCGTCAACTCTTGACAAGTCCAAAGTTACCATTAATTATATTTAATACCATTATATACATATAATTGCACTCTAGGCCTTATTAATAAATTATATCCCAAGACTTTATTATACATGCAACCTCTTCATAAAATATTCGTAGTAACACAAAGTCATAAATGTAGACTGCCACTTTGTAAATTACTACATCTTATCCTTGAGTACCCGATTTAATTCTTTAAAGTTATTCATTATATATTTATGAAATCCAATTTCATAAATATATACTTTAGTAATTTCTTACTAAAGTGGTTAGGCCTAACTCTCTGAATAACTGAACCCATTAAACTTATCTCAAGGGAATATTTTATATCTCCATCAAGAGACTATGAATTCCATCTTGAGAATATATGTTCCATCAACACTAAATGTGGTTGCCCAACATACTGAGGTTTTGACAGTCACTTTAGATCTCACTTCTAATATATCAAAGCAACTTACACCTCATGATCAGGTCCATTATTCTCTCAGGATTAAGAGTTCATGCAAATAGAAGTCGTGAGATTTATTATTCATTTGACAGTCGTTAGAATAATAATAAATCTCACAACGGTCCTGTTCAATATGTTTTAACTCTTAAAACATATCAACATATCAACTAGAAGTCTTCACTTCCATGATCAAGACAAATCATCTTAGTTGATACATTATAGTCTTCGCAGATGAAATGCCCAATTTCATCACCGACTACGAACTATAAATTCTGAGTTTACAAAGAACTTGTGATTTACATCTTCTGTGACTTTTCACATAAATCACATATAATGCATCTCATGGACTATATGATAATGTCCCATATTCATGTTACCATTGTTTTAGATAATAATAACATAAGTTTATCAATCATAATATCAAGTCATACATCATGTCATATATAGTGTCATACATAATATCATACATAGCATCGTACAATAGGATTTAAGGGCACTAATCCTAACAATCTTCCACTTGCCCTAAAGACTATTGTGCATTAATCTAACTCTCATTGCTTCCAAATGTGACTCGAAAGTCCTTTGAGGCAAGGTTTTGGTAAAAGGATCTGCTAGATTATTTGCACTTTCAATCTTTGCTACCACAACATCTCCACGAGCAGCAATGTCTCGAATGATGTGGTACTTCCTTGCAATGTGCTTTCCTTTCTTGTGATTCCTTGGATCTTTGGATTGTGCAACCGCTCCACTATTGTCACAAAACAATGTGATGGGAACTTACTCCATTCTCACAACACCAAGATCAGAAAGGAATTTCTTGAGCCAAACAGCCTCCTTTGCTGCTTCACAAGCAGCAACGTACTCGGCTTCCATGGTGGAGTCCGCAATACAAGATTGCTTAACACTCCTCTAACTTATGGCTCCACCTCCCAAGGTGAAAACACATCCTGAAGTGGATTTTCTAAAATCTAGATCCGATTGAAAATCTAAATCTGTATAGCCAATGGGAATCAAATCCTCACTATGGTAAACAAGCATATAATCTCTCGTTCTCCTAAGATACTTGAGAATATGCTTTACAGCTTGCCAATGTTTTGGTCCTGGATTTGATTGATATCGGCTGACCATGCCAACTGAATAACAAATATCTAGTATAGTACAAAGCATGGCATACATGAGACTTCCCACTGCAGAAGCATAAGGTACCTGTCTCATCATATTTTCTTCCTCTTGAGTCTTAGGCCTTTGGTCATCAGACAGAGGAACTCCATGTCTAAAAGGAAGCAATCATTTCTTGGAATTTTGCATGCTGAACCGATCTAAAACCTTATCTATATATCCAGCTTGTGATAAGCCTAACATCTTATTCTTGCGATCTTGCCAAAGCTTGATCCCTAGAATAAAGTTAGCCTCACCCAAGTCCTTCATATCAAATTAGCTTGACAACCAAACTTTAACCGATGACATTACCCCTACATCATTCCCAATGAGTAGAATATCATCAACATAAAGCACTAGAAACATTATTACTTTGTTTCGATGTCTTTTGTACACACATGGTTCATCAAGATTTTGTTTAAAACCAAATGACTTGATTGCTTGATCAAATCTGATGTTCCATGACCTAGATGCTTGTTTAAGTCCATAAATGGACCTATTCAACTTGCATACCATATGCTCTTGGTTCTTTGCTATGAAACCTTCTGGTTGCAACATGTATATTTCTTCTTCAAGATTGCCAATAAGAAATGCAGTCTTGACATCCATTTGTCAAATCTCATAATCATAATGAGCAGCAATGGATAAGAGAATTCTAATAGATTTAAGCATGGCTACTGGCGAAAAAGTTTCGTCATAATCAATACCTTCTTTTTGTGTATACCATTTCGCCACTAGTCTTGCTTTAAAGGTTTCAACCTTTCCATCTATCCCTCTCTTCCTCTTGTAAACCCATTTGCAACCAACAAATTTAATGCCGTTAGGCGCCTTTACAAGATCCCATACATGATTGGAATCCATAGAATCCAATTCATATTTCATAGCTTGGACCCAATGATGTGCATCTATATCATTCATTGCTTCATCATAAGTGTAAGGATCTGATTCAGCCTCTTCTGAGATAGCCTCATAAGTTTCTCCCAAACCTATGAATCTTATAGGAGGCCAAACAGTTCTCCCACTACGACGAGGCACCTGTGTACTAGACATCTCATAAGTAGTATCTTGTGGTGTATCTAATACAGTCACATCATCCCTAGTTTTATCCATTTGTTGTTCAACTATAGGTTCATTCATTTCAGCCAAGACAACTCTACTTCTAGGAGTAAAATTATTCACATAGTCATTTTCCAAGAATTTGGCATTTGTGCTAACAAACACTTTATTATCCTTATGACCATAGAATAAACCTCCAACTGTTCCTTTTGGATACCCTACAAAAAATACCACTTCTGTTTTAGACTATAACTTGTCAGACTTTCCTTTCAACACATGTGCTGGACAACCCTAAATGTGGAGATGTCTCATACTAGGCTTACGCCCATTCCACAACTCTACAGGTTTTTTAGAAATAGACTTCGAAGGTACTAAATTCAGAAGATACATTGCAGTATTTAAGGCATATCCCCAAAAAGAAATTGGTAGAGTCGAATAGCTCAACATGGACCTAACCATATCTAAAAGAGTCCTATTCCTTCTTTCTGCTACACCATTTTGTTGTGGAGTTCCAGGTGCAGTCAACTGGGATATAATCCCATTTTTAGTCAAGTAATCCTTGAAGTCACCAAGAAGGTATTCGCCACCTCGATCAGATCAAATGGCCTTTATGTGTTTACCCAATTAATTCTCAACTTCAGCCCTAAACTCTTTGAACTTTTCAAAGGCTTCGGACTTCCGTTTCATTAGGTACACATAACCAAATCTAGAGTAATCATCAGTGAAAGTAATGAAATACTCATAGCCACCTCTTGTTTGGATTGACATAGAACCACATACATCTGAATGTACTAGTTCTAGCAAATCTTGCGCTCTTCTACCTTTTGCATTAAAAGGTCGTTTGGTCATCTTACCTTCCAAACAAGATTCGCAAACTGGAAAACCATCAAAGTCCATGGGCTATAAAAGTCCATCTTTGATTAGTCTTTGAATCCTACTTGAATTAATATGACCTAAACGCAAGTGCCATAGATATGCATCACTAGTAGAAGGAAACTTTCTCTTTAATGATTTCACATGAGAGTTACTATCTAATTCAGAATTGTATAATTCATGCTTATTAGGAGTTAAAATATAAAGACCATCCACAATATTGCCAGAACAGATAAACATTTTATCCTTCTTTATTACAACATTATCTTTCAGGATAACACAATATCCATGTTTACCTAAGTAAGTTGCAGAAATTAAATTCCTACGAACATTAGGTACATACAAAAAGTCTTCCAATATTAAAACTCTAGACATAAAACACAATTTAAACACTCCAACAGTTTCAACTGGAATCTTTCCCCGATCAGCCAAAGTAAGAAATAGTTCTCCCTCACTCAACTTTCTGGTCTCCTAGAACCCCTGCAAAGAATTGCAGATATGATTAGTACAACCTGAATCCACACACCAGGAATCTGTTGGATACTGTACCAAACATATTTCAAGAAGAAATGAACTTTTCATACCCTTATTCTTGGCAGCCTTGAATGTTGGACAATTCCTTTTCCAATGTCCTTTCTCACCACAATGGAAACACTTTCCTTTGGTTTTCTTTCTTTTGTTGGCAACCCCTAAGGCAATTTGTTTACCATCTTTCTTAGTGAGGTCCTTCTTCTTCTTCTTCTTCTTACCCTTGTCTTTTGACTTAGGTTGAGAAGTAGAAGCTTCACCCACATTGGCTTCAACACTAGAAGTACCAAGGATGCCTTCCGCCGCCACTAACTTATTCATTAATTCAGACAAAGAATAAATCTTTTTGTTCATATTATAATTGAGTCTGAATTCCTTGAATGATTCTGGTAGTGACTGGAGTATCATATCCACTTGGGATTCTCCATCAATGTCGGCACCTAAAACTTCTAATGTGTTCAGATTAGCAATCATCCTAAGACAATGCTCTCTCACTGAACTTCCTGCAGCCATTTTGGTATTATAAATTTGCCTCATGGTTTCTTGCCTTGCAGAATGGCCTTGCTCACCAAACATCTCCTTCAGACTATGCATTATGTCCGAAGCAAGTTCTACATCCTGCATTTGATGTTGTAGAACATTTGAGATAGATGCTAGGATATAGCACTTGGCCATCTCATTAGATTTCTGCCAACAATCATATCACTATTTTTCCTCAAGATGAGCATCTAATGAAGGAAAGGTAGGACATGGCTGAGTAAGCACATATTTGTGCTCTTCAGCAGTAAGAATAATGTCCAAATTTCTTTTCCAGTCAACATAGTTAGATCCAGTCAGTTTGTTTTGGTTAAGAATAGAAACAAGTGGGCTAAATGATGCCATGATAAAATCTGAAAATAATAAACATGAATATAATAAGTAAACTGGACATTATCAATTTAGCATATAAGCATATAATATGGAACCTTAATAAAACCATAAAATAATATATGCAACGGCAACCCAATCTCATATTCAATATCCCTCAGCATAGAGTGAACATAAAATATTATGATTGATTGAGAACTATTCTCATTATTAGTGCTATCATGATAACTCTTATCAAACACTAATAATATGCCGTTTTACATTTAGCCTCTAAGTAATAATCGTAAGAACTCAGCATAGAGAATACTATAATACTTAGTCTAGTGTATACCATTGTCTAGAATCATGTGTAATCACATTTCATCCCTTTAACAGGTTTATTTTGTAGTACCATGATAAAACACCCTCCGCATGGAATGCAAAGCTCGAAGCTAAGATAAGGTGTTTATCAAACCACTATAAACCAGGAAATTCAATCTTGTAGGACCATGAAATAAATACTCTCCGCATGGAATGCTAAGCTCGAGGCAAAGACAAAGTATCTATTTCACACTACTATGAACCAACAATGAAGGCCGTGAAATCCAACCCTTGTATCTCTCTCCCACTAGATATTTTAAATTAAAGGTTTTTAAGGTCAAAAATCATAATAATGCTAGACACGTTGAAGATAAAATCCTAATCTAATTAGGAATAAATTTCATAATCCTAGCATTAATATAAAAAAAATATATAACTTAATATAAACTCATATATTATAAAACTATATTACATTATATTATATATAATACAATATATACAATATATGATTATTATATTATATTATATATATATATATATATATATATATATAAAATTGTCAGAATGTTAGAATCCTTACAGATTCACTTTTCCAAGGCAAATAAAATGGCCAAGCCATGCAATCCATGCAATTCCATTAAGTTACGTCCAAGCCATGCAAAGACATTCAAAAGGTGCAAAGACAAAAACAAACCGTGAATGAAATGGTAGTTATTATTTGAATAACTACCATCCATTTCAATAACCACCCAATCCGTATGGAGACTTGGTGTGATATGTGGTTATCATTTTGAATGTGGCCGTACATTTTGCAATGGCTATAAAACATTAACATTCAATCATATTCTTCCATTAATGGTTATTGGATCAAAGACCAATCTATGCACATGTAGAACAATATATCACATATATTTATCAATGCACACAAGATTTATGGAACAATATCTTTATGCAGAAATGTGAAAACACAAAGATAATGGTTTTCTTAAATTCTAAAATTCAATCACACGCTATACAATCATAATATGAAAACTTGGCTCTGATACCAATTGAAGGAAAAATTCTGGTTTTGTATCTCATACAAAACACATAGCGGAAGCAACAAATAATGATCTATTTCATTCATGGTTGATAACGTGCACTATGTAAATTTCAGAATTTAAGAACAAGATGACGTACCTTGGTGTGGAGAAATTCAAAACAAAGATTAGAAGCACTTGGGAACACTTTTAATCTTCACTCCAATTCCACTTTACGCCCAAGATGTGTGGTCTCTCAATCAGTTTTCAAGGGGAGAATGAAAGTGTGTCTCACACTCTCACACACCGTTTCTTATTTTCTTTTTTCACTCACTAATAAAAATTCTGTATGTTTCTCCCTTTATAACTAACTGATTATCTAATTAGGCTGGCCTATTGGGCATTTCCAATTGGGCTTTAGTGTGTGGCTTGGAGTGGGACCAAAAGGGACCAATAAGACACTAGCTCCAATGGACCTTGGGCTTTTCTGTGAACTCTTGACAAGTCCAAAGTTACCATTCATTATATTTAATACCACTATATAAATATAATTGCACTCTAGGCCTTATTAATAAATTATATCCCAAGACTTTATTATACATGCAACCCCTTCATAAAATATTCGTAGTAACACAAAGTCATAAATGTAGACTGCCACTTTGTAAATTACTACATCTTATCCTTGAGTACCCGGTTTAATTCTTTAAAGTTATTCATTATATATTTATGAAATCCAATTTCATAAATATATACTTTAGTAATTTCTTACTAAAGTGGTTAGGCCTAACTCTCTGAATAACTGAACCCATTAAACTTATCTCAAGGGAATATTTTATATTTCCATCAAGAGACTATGAATTCTATCTTGAGAATATATGTTCCATCAACACTAAATGTGGCTGCCCAACATACTGAGGTTTTGACCGTCACTTTAGATCTCACTCCTGATATATCAAAGCAACCTACACCTCATGATCAGGTCCATTATTCTCTCAAGATTAAGAGTTCATGCAAATAGAAGTCGTGAGATTTATTATTCATTTGACAGTCGTTAGAATAATAATAAATCTCACAACGATCCTGTTCAATATGTTTTAACTCTTAAAACATATCAACATATCAACTAGAAGTCTCCACTTCTATGATCAAGACAAATCATCTTAGTTGATACGTTATAGTCTTCGCAGATGAAATGCCCAATTTCATCACCGACTACGAACTATAAATTCTAAGTTTACAAAGAACTTGTGATTTACATCTTCTGTGACTTTTCACATAAATCACATATAATGCATCTCATGGACTATATGATAATGTCCCATATTCATGTTACCATTATTTTAGATAATAATAAAATAAGTTTATCAATCATAATATTAAGTCATACATCATGTCATACATAATGTCATACATAATATCATACATAGAATCATACAATACGATTTAAGGGCACTAATCCTAACACAAGGCCCATTGGAGCTAGTGTCTTATTGGTCCCTTTTGGTCCCACTCCAAGCCACACACTTAAGTCCAATTAGAAAGGCCCAATTATATAATTAGTTAAATACAAAGGGAGAAACATACATAATTTTCTATAAAAAAGGGGAATTGTAAGAACACTATTATGAAGTGGTGTAAGGAGTGTTAGACACTTTGATATTCTCCCTTTGAAAACTGATTGAGAGACCACACATCTTGGGCGTTAGTGGAATTGGAATGAAGATTGAAAGTGTTCCCAAGTGCTTTTGATCTTCGGTTTTGAAATTCACCGCTCCAAGATACACTCTCTTGTTCTCATATTTTGAAACTTACATAGTGCATGTTAACATTTATAAATAAAGTAGATCCGTTGTATATCTGCTGTGTATGTTTTGTATGCGATACAAACATGTATTTTTTCCATCAAATGGTATCAGAGCAGTCTTCATTTTCGTATCTGTTTAACATGCTTTGAGTTTTGGAATTTGTGACAATAGTTTCATGTTATTAGAATTAGTTTTCTGCATAGTTGTTGAAATTATTGTTTATGATGTTGTTTAATTCTTTAGTTTAAGTATGTTAAATTGAACTTTAAGGCTATAGCAACAATGTAATTCAGTTTTGATATCAATTTATGTTCATTATGATCGTATGATGGTTTTTTTGTTTATGAAAACGTTAAAAAATTGTCTTAGAAAAATTCTGAAAAATTCGAAATTCGCGACGCTCGATCGATCGAGCATCTGTCGAGCATCGATCGAACTGGCAGAATTTTTCTCGATCAATCGAGGATCTATCGAGCATTGATCGTGCTTCGCAGAATTGATTCTCGATCGATCGAGCATCTGTCGAGCATCGATCGAGCAGCCAAAATTTTTCTCGATCGATCGAGCATCTGTCGAGGATCAATCGAGGACTGTGGATCCAGAATTTTCTCTAAGTGTTTTTAACATGTATAAAGTGCAAGGCTATGTGTAATTTGCTTATGCATGTTTTATATTTAAAAACCTTTATTTTAAAACATCTAGTGGGAGAGAGATACAAGGGTTGGATCTCACGGCCTCCATTATCGGTTTATAGTAGTGTGGGATAAGCACCTCATCTTAGCATATATGCCTCGCGATCCCAAAGGAGGGTATTTATTTCATAGTACTATAAGATTGAACTTACCTGTTTAAAGTAGTGTGGACAATCACCTCGTTTTGGTGTATATGCCTCGCGATCCCAAATGAGGATGTTTTGTTTTATGGTACTACAAGTTTAGACACTATAAAGGGAGATGAAATGTGGCTACACATGATTCTAGATAATGGTGTATACTAGACTAAGTGTAATGTTAACCTCCCAAAGGAGCTATGTCATTTATACTTAGAGGCCAAAGGTAATACGGTATATTATTAGTGTTTGATAAGAGTTATCATGATAACACTAATAATGAGAATAGTTCTCAATCAATCATAGTGTTTATAATAAACTTGCTACCAAGGAATTATAAACATGGGATTGGGTTGTCGTTGCATATATGATATTATGGTTTTATTAAGGTTCCATATTATATGTTTATATGCTAAATTGATAATGTCCAGTTTACTTATTATATTCATGTTGATTGTTTTTAGATTTTATCATGACATCATTTAGCCCGCTTGTTGCTATTCTTAATCAAAACAAACTGACTGGATCTAACTATGTTGACTTGAAAATAAATTTGACATAGTTTTAACTGTTGAAGAGCATAAATATGTGCTTACTCAACCATGTCCTAGCTTTCCTTCATTAAATGCTCCTCTTGAGGAAAAAAAACAATATGATCGTTGGCAGAAATCTAATGAAATGGCCAAGTGCTACATCCTAGCATCTATCTCAAATGTTCTACAGCATCAAATGCAAGATGTAGAACTAGTTTCGGACATTATGCAAAGCCTGAAGGAAATGTTTGGTGAGCAAGGCCGTTCAGTAAGGCAAGAAACCATGAGACAAATTTATAGTACCAAAATGGCTGAAGGTACTTCAGTTAGGGAGCATTGTCTTACCATGATCTCTAATTTGAACACTTTGAAAGTTTTAGGTGCCGACATTGATGGAGAATCCCAAGTGGATATGATACTCCAGTCACTACCGGAATCATTCAAGGAATTCAGACTGAATATTCTTTGTCTGAATTAATGAATGAGTTAGTGGCGGCGGAAGGCATCCTTGGTACTTCTAATGTTAAAGCCAATGTAGGTGAAGCTTCTACTTCTCAACCTAAGTTGAAAGACAAGGGTAAAAAGAAAAAGAAGAAAGACTTCACTAAGCAAGAGGGTAAGCAAATTGCCTTAGGGGTTGCTAACAAAGGAAAGAAGATCAAAGGAAAGTGTTTCCATTGTGGTGAGAAAGGACATTGGAAGAGGAATCGTCCAAAGTTCAAGGCTGCCAATAATAAGGGTATAAAAAGTTCATTCCTCCTTGAAATGTGTTTAGTACAAAATCCCACAAATTCTTGATGTGTGGATTCAGGCTGCACTAATCATATCTGCAATTCTTTGTAGGGGTTCCAGGAGACCAAAAAGCTTCATGAAGGGGAATTGTTTCTTACTTTGGCTAATAGAAGCAGGATTCCGATTGTAGCTGTTGGTGTTGTTAATTTGTGCTTTGAGTCTAGGGTTTTAATATTGAAAGATTGTCTTTATGTACCTAATGTTCATAGGAATTTAATTTCTGCAACTTATTTAGGTAAAGATGGATATTGTGTTATCCTTAAAGACAATGTTGTAATAAAGAAGGGTAAAGTGTTTATCTGTATTGGCAATATTGTGGATGGTCTTTATATTTTAACTTCTGATAAGCATGAATTATATAATTCTAAATTAGATAATAACTCTCATGTAAAATCATTAAAGAGAAAGTTTCCTTCTAATGATGCATATCTTTGGCACTTGCGTTTGGGTCATATTAATTCAAATAGGATTTAAAGACTAATCAAAGATGGACTTTTACAGCCCATGGACTTTGATGGATTTCCAGTTTATGAATCTATTTTGGAAGGTAAAATGACCAAACGACCTTTTAATGCAAAAGGTAGAAGAGCCCAATAGTTGCTTGAATTAGTTCATACGGATGTATGTGGTCCTATGTCAACCCAAGCAAAAAGAGGTTATGAGTACTTCATCACTTTCACGGATAATTACTCAAGATATGGTTATGTGTACCTAATGAGACGAAAGTCCGAAACCTTTAAAAAGTTCAAAGAGTTTAGGGCTGAAGTTGAGAATCAATTAGGCAAACACATAAAGGCCATTCGATCTGATCGAGGTGGCGAATACCTTCTTGGGGATTTCAAGGATTACCTAATTCAAAATGGGATTGTATCCCAATTAACTGGACCTACAAGGATTACCTAATTCAAAATGGGATTGTATCCCAATTAACTGGACCTAGAACTCCTTAACAAAATGGTATGGAGGAGAGAAGGAATATGACTCTTTTGGAAATGGTTAGGTTCATGATGAGTTATTCAACTTTACCAATTTATTTTTGGGGATATGCACTTAAAACTACTATGCATATTTTGAATTTAGTTCCATCAAAATCTGTTCCGAACACACCTAAAGAATTATGGAGTGGGCGCAAGCCTAGTATGAAGTATCTCCACATTTGGGGATGTCCAGCACATGTGTTGAAAGGGAAGTCTGATAAGTTGGAAGCTAAAATGGAAGTATGCATGCTTTTAGGGTATTCAAAGGAAATCAAGGGTTATGTATTCTATAATCATAAAGATAACAAAGTGTTTGTTAGCACTCATGCCAAATTCTTGGAGGATGATTATATGAATAACTTTAATCCTAGGAGTAAAGTTGTTTTGGCTGAAATAGATGAACCTGTAGTTGAACAACCAACGAATGAAACTAGAGATGATGTGGTTGTATTAGATACACCACAAGATACTACTCATGAGATGTCTAGTACACAGGGGCCTCTTCGTAGTGGGAGAATTGTTCGGCCTCCTGTGAGATTTATAGGTTTGGGAGAAACTTATGAAGCTATCTCAGAAGAGGCTGAATCGAATCCCTATACTTATGAGGAGGCAATGAATGATATAGATGCACATCATTGCGTTCAAGTTATGAAATTAGAATTGGATTCTATGTATTTCAATCAAGTTTGGGATCTTGTAGAAGCGCCTAACGACATTAAACCTATTGGTTGCAAATGGGTTTACAAGAGGAAGAGAGAGATAGATGGAAAGGTTGAAACCTTTAAAGCAAGACTAGTGGCGAAAGGGTATACACAAAAAGAAGGCATTGACTATGATGAAAATTTTTCGCTAGTAGCCATGCTTAAATCTATCAGAATTCTCTTATCCATTGTTGCTCATTATGATTATGAGATTTGACAAATAGATGTCAAGACTGCATTTCTTAATGGCAATCTTGAATAAGAAATCTACATGTTGCAACCGGAAGGTTTCATAGCAAAGAACCAAGAGCATATGGTATGTAAGTTGAAAAGGTCCATTTATGGACTTAAACAAGCATCTAGGTCATGGAACATCAAATTTGATCAGGCTGAACAAAATCTTGACGAACCATGTGTGTACAAAAGACATCAAGACAAAGTAGTAATGTTCCTAGTGCTTTATGTAGATGATATTCTGCTCATTGGAAATGATGTAGGGGTAATGTCATCAATTAAAGTTTGGTTGTCAAGCCAATTTGATATGAAGGACTTGGGCGAAGCTAACTATATTCTAAGGATCAAGCTTTGGCGAGATCGAAAGAATAGGATGTTAGGTTTGTCACAAGCTGGATATATAGATAAGGTTCTAGAACGGTTTAGCATGTAAAACTTCAAGAAAGGATTACTTCCTTTTAGACATGGAGTTCCTCTGTCTAATGACCAAATGCCTAAGACTCAAGAGGAAGAAAATACGATGAGACAAGTTCCCTTTGCTTCTGTTGTGGGAAGTCTCATGTGTGCCATGCTTTGTACTAGACCGGATATTTGTTATTCAGTTGGCATGGTCAGTCGATATCAATCAAATCTAGGACCTAAACATTGGCAAGCTGTAAAGCATATTCTCAAGTATCTTAGGAGAATGAGAAATTATATAATTGTTTACCAGTGTGAGGATTTGATTCCCATTGGCTATACAGATTTAGATTTTCAGTCGGATCTAGATTTCAAAAAATCCACATCAATTATGTTTTCACCTTGGGAGGTGGAGCTATAAGTTGAAGGAGTGTTAAGCAATCTTGTATTGCTGACTCTACCATGGAAGCTGAATATGTTACTGCTTATGAAGCAGCAAAGGAGGCTGTTTGGCTCAAGAAATTCCTTTCTGATCTTAGTGTTGTGAGAATTGAGCAAGTTCCTATTACATTGTTCTGTGACAATAGTGGAGTGGTTGCACAATCCAAGGATCTAAGGAATCAAAAGAAAGGAAAGCACATAGAAAGAAAGTATCACATCATTCGAGACATTTTTGCTCGAGGAGATGTGGTTGTAGCAAAGATTGATGGTACAAAGAATCTAGTGGATCCCTTTACCAAAGCCTTGCCCCAAAGGACTTTTGAGTCACATTTGGAGGAGATGGGAGAAAGATTAGTGCACAATAGTCTTTAGGGCAAGTGGGAGATTGTTAAGATTAGTGCCCTTAAATCCTATTGTACGATACTATGTATGATATTATGCATGACATATTGTAGCCATGAGGTGATTGCAATGATGAAGAACATGGGGTCTATGCCTAGAATGGGTCTTCGAAAAGAAGGAAAAGGGGTGGCTGAATTCCCCAATTTCAAGACTCAACTGACCAAGGAAGGTTTGGGATTCTTTGAAGGCTGCGATGGAATTAAAAGGAACCTTGGTACCCTGAATGGAAACTTTGTGAAGGAAGGAGGAGACTTTCCTTTTTGTGGCTTTGCTGAACTTTGGGTAGGTAAGAATGGAAAAGTGTATCCAGGTTGGGAGATATTCTTCAACAAGAAGCTTACTTTCAAGGAGAAACCTATTGTGGTGATTAAGGAAGTTCAAGAGAAAGTCAACTGGGTGGACTACATGGATGCTAAAGCAATGGGGACTATGTTGAAGATGGAGGGGGATGTGTTTGCCATCACCAATGAAGTGCCAAGTGATCCTTCTACCTTCATCATGCCAGCTGATGGGCACCTTTATAATTGGACTTGGGTTGAGTTTTCTAAGAATAAGGGAAATAAATTTTGTAATGCAAGTTCCAATGTACTTTTCAACATTTTCAATAAGATGAATTCTGATTTGGCTTATTTTGATGTATCCCATAATATTGAAAATTTGCACTTAAATGATTCTAATGAATTTGAAAATAAAATTAATAAACAATTGGAAAAGAAAATTGAATTTATGGAACCAACTTTTGAAACTCTTAATTTGGGCAATGATGAGAATCTACGCTTAATTAAAATTGGCTTAACCCTAAATGAAAAAGAGAGGAAAGATTTCAAAGTGCTTCTCATAGAATTTCAAGAAGTGTTTGCATGGTCCTATGAAGATATGCCCAACATTGATCTTGAGATAACTCAACACCACATTGATACTCATGCTCACATGGTACTCGTTTAGCAAAAGTTGAGACATATGAGAACTGAATGGCTTCTAAAGATCAAAGAAAATGTCACAAAACAATTGAAGGTAGGGTTCATCAAACCCGTACACCAATTGAGGTGTATTTTGATGACATGATCATGAAATCCAAGGATAGAGAAGGTCACATCATTAACTTGAGAAAGTTCTTTAAAAGGATCAAGGAGTATAGATAAGGTTGAATCCCTAAAAGAGTACCTTTGGAGTAACAGCTGGGAAATTGCTAGACTTTTTAATAAGTGATAGAGGGATAGAAGTTGACCCATCCAAGATCAAAGCCATAATGGAGATGCCTCCACCTAAGAGTGAGAAAGAAATAAGGGGATTCCTAGGTCGACTATAGTACACCAACTGATTCATCACCAAACTCACCTCCACTTGTGAGCCCATCTTCAAGCTTTTGAGAAAGAAGGAATCCTATGCATGGAACAATGAATGCTAGTTACCTCTGCAGCACGGGAAGCCATTACTACTATACCTTTCTATCATAGGAGATGCGGTCGGGAGCATGCTTGCACAAGAAGACTATAGCAAGAATAAAAGAGCATTGTACTATTTGAGCAAAATATTCCATGATTATGAGATTAGATACACCCTTATAGAGAAGTCATGTTTTGCACTCATGTGAGCCGTATAGAAGTTGAGACACATCATCCTACCATTCCAAACATGGATAGTAGCCAAAATGGACCCATTGAAGTACCTATTTGAGAAGCCCACCTTAAGTGAAAGATTGTCAAGATGGTTAATCCTATTAGCGGAGCATGATTTGAAGTATGTGGCAAGAAATACAATCGAAGGGAGTGCAGTATCAGCTTTTTTATGCCTAGAACCCCATAGAAGGAAATGTTGGAAAAGAAGATTTCCCAGATGAGGATATTTTGGATATTGAATTAGGGTTATGGAAAATGTATTTTGATGGAGCTATACTTTTGATCACTCTAGATGGATTCCATGTGCCTTTGGCTGTCAAATTGAACTTAAAGGCAACCAATAACATGGCAAAATATGAAACTTGTATCGTTGGAATGAAACCTCTCCAAGAATCGGGGGTAAAAGAAGCAAAGGTATTTGGAGATTCAACCTTGGCTATAGCACAAGCACAAAAATTATGTAAGGTACAAGAAGAACATTTGATCTTTAGAGGATTTGACAAAAACCTTTGATAAGGTTGAATACACTATCATCCCTACTGCTTAGAATCAGTTTGCAGATGCCTTGGCTACCCTAGCCTCCATGGTTGAAATACCCGAAGGAGTATGGACACGACCCCTAAAGATTGGGAAAAGTTATAAACTAGTACACAAGGGGGAAATCTAGTCTTGAATCTTGACTATAGAAGAAGGAGTTCCTTGGTATTATGACATCATGAAATTCTTGAAAATAGAGGTGTATCCAGATAGTGCCAATAAGAAAGAACATCATTCAATAAGGATGATGGCTATCCAATACATCCTATGTGAAGGACAGCTCTTTAGAAGGTCTTATGATAGCATACATCTCCATTGTCTGAAGAAAGAAAAAGTTAAAAAGGTTATGGAAGAAGTTCATCAAAGGATTTGTGGTCCTCACATGAATGGAAGAATGTTAGCCATAAAGGTCCTAAGGATGGGATACTGTTGTAATACAATAGAGACTGATTGTGTAGACTTTGTGAAGAGTTACCA
Source organism: Castanea sativa (assembly GCF_040712315.1). Taxonomy (NCBI): domain Eukaryota; kingdom Viridiplantae; phylum Streptophyta; class Magnoliopsida; order Fagales; family Fagaceae; genus Castanea; species Castanea sativa. Next base: position 21,049,125 of record NC_134016.1, read on the forward strand.
TGACTGCCAAACGCATGCAAACTTGAATCACATGCCACCTAGCGAGCTATACAGCATGACGTCTCCTTGGCCTTTCTCAGTCTAGGGCATAGATATGATTGGAAGGATAGCCCCAAAGGCTTTGAATGGACGGGAATATATCCTAGTGGCAATTGACTACTTCACCAAGTGGGTAGAAGCGACCTCCTACTCTGTATTGAAAGTTTAGCATGTGGCTTGGTTCATAGAGAATAACATCATTTGCCAGTATGGGGTACCACAATAAATCATCTTAGATAATGGCTCCCACTTCGAGAGAGAGGTTCGAAGGATCATGGAGTTGTACAACATTGAGCATCACAAGTCTTCACCATACCGAATGCAAACTAATGGGGCTGTAGAAGCAGAAAATAAGAACATCAAGAACATCCTAGCCAAGATGGTGGTGATATACAAGGACTAGGCCGAAAAACTTCCATTTGCTTTATGGGGTTACAGAACTTCTATACATGCATCGACTGGGGAAACCCCTTAGTCTTTGGTCTATGGAAGCAAGGCGGTCCTTCCCATTGAGGTAGAGATACAATCTTTGAGAGTGCTAGTGGAATCCAAGGTCCTATAAGAAGATTGGATGAAAGAAAGGTATGAAAAATTGGCTTTGATAGATGAGAAAAGAGCTAGGGCACAATACCATGCATAAGGGTATCAAAAGAGGATTGCTAGAGCATTCAACAAGAAAGTGAAACCTAGAAACCTTAAGGAAGGGGACTTGGTCCTAAAAGTACTTAGAGATGAAAATTTGATCCAAGGGGGAAGATGAAGCTAAGATGGTCTGGGCCTTTTATTATCGAGAAAACCAAGTTAGGAGTTGCTACAAGAATTACAAATTTGGATGGCAAAGAGATGCTTCATCCAATCAACATGGACTGGCTCCGAAGATATAACATTTAAAAATGATAAAAAAAATAAAAAAAATAAATAAAAATAAAAATAAAAAAAATAAGAAGAAGCATGCTAGGTTGAAAATCCGAAAGGATGGCCTAGGCAAAAATTAAGGCAAAAGAACCCCACTAGACTGAAAAATTGAAAGGGTGGTCTAGGCAAAAGATAGGAGAGAAGATCATGGGCATGGGGAGATTTCCTATAAGGACGTCATGGGCAAAAATTACATGGCATGGAAAAATGGAAAGAAAAAGAAGAGAGAGAGAGCAAGAGAAATAATGACAATAAGCAAAGATAATAAATAGATGATTCTCTTATTGCTCAAATTAAAAGATAATAAATTATTTCCATTGGGGAGAACATTCCAATCCTTTATCAAATTCAAAAGAAAAGACATGAGAATCATAAAGTGTAGAAAATTAAATTTGGGGCATATCAAGGTAGTCAGTCAATCCTCTTTCTTTTGTTGGACCTCTTGTAAGCTTTGTCATCTATGGGAACCCACTTCATATTAGCCTCTAGCCATTTCTTGTAACCCAAAGTTGGATGAAGGAATTAAAGGAAACAGATCCTCTTGGCCACCCTCCATCGCAGCCAAGACTAATAGATTCTGCCCAAGATCCTATTAGTAAATGACATAGTATGGAACAAACCATCATCGCTAGGAGCTCCTTGATGATCACCAAATTGCCTTGCAATGCAACATGTAGAGTAGTAAGAGCAACAACGAAGCCCAACTAAAGGGAGATAGTTATCCTTAGAGCTGAGGTGGACCATGCTTGAAATGCGCCACCATTCCACTACCCATTGAATATCTGTGACATCAATGCGCTTCATGAACTCAGTGAACTCATCAAAACTCATCTCAGCGTGTTTGGGCCTACAGTCATAATAGTGCTCGGAGAGATATTGACTAGGAGGAACAGTAGGGGGATGGAGCAATCGAAGCCTCTTGTATAGCCATATTTGAAAGGGAAAAAAAAAAGATGGAGAAGAAAAAGAAAGCATGAGTGGAAAAACGAGAGATAAAAAGAAAAGAAAAAATGACAAAGACGATATAAGGAGCCTCGATGGATTGAAAACCGAAAGGCAATCCATGCAAAAATTTGAGGGGTACCGCTAGGTTAAGAACCTGGGCAAAAAGTAGGGATTATATCTAAAGGAGAGGGCTCCCCGTAAAGAAATTTGCTTCCTTCCTATGAAACACATCTAAGCCATTGAGAGTTTCAGCCAAGATCATGCTCATAAGGTTTCCACTCCTCAACTCGCTAACCACCAAGCATATTCTTCGATCTATGCAAGCCATCTCTTGTACCAAGAAGTATCTCGCAAGGATACATAAACAGAAAGCATTAACTGGTCATAGGAACAGTTAGCTAAGAGAAGTATGCAAAAATTAGACGAATGTTCAACTTGTTAAACATGCACCAATGTTATGTCATGTTAAGAAAGACACCTAAAAGAGCCTGGACCAGGGCAAGAAGATCCCCACCAATAGTATAAGAGTGCTAACTTCGGGTTTGCCCATGATTGCGCTAAATTCTTCAAGAGTGGGGCATATCTCCACACCATTAAAGTGAAAAACATGCCAGGTGGGAATCCAAAAGTTGGCAGCAACATGAAGGAGAGGTTCATCCACTTTGATTTGGTGATATGGAAAGATGCAAGAGAGACCAAAAGGAATGAGAGCCTCTTTAAAACTAGGGCCTAGCTTCTTGATCCATGCCGAGACTTCTAAAGGATAGAATTTTGTCACTAGAAAGCCTTGAAGAGTGTTTTCTAAGCTTAAAATACGTTTGGTGAATGTTTGGATGCCCCCAATGGCTATTTTATACTTGAATAGGGCAGCTAGGGTTATTCTGACCCACGACACGTGTACGCAGAGTCAAAGTTGAGTATGCATGGTCAAGACCTGCGTACGCGTACGCATGAAAGGAGGCAGAGCCGAGTTCCTTTTCCTACTTGGAGTGTGATTCCTCCACCAAGACCCCTCCCATGAGTCCTATGGCTTAAAGGAATACTCAATACATAATCAAGCTCAAATTTTCAAGCATTAAAGATCAAGAAAAGCAAAATTGCATAGAATTGTGCAATTATCCCCATAAGTTGTAAATTAAGTACATGTCCTAAATTAAAGCATAAATGTAAAATATGTTCTTAAATACAACCCAATGTCTCAAATAAAAGTGAAAGTGCAGAAATACATGCTAATAAAAAGAAAATAAATAAATAAATATGTTGTGTGTCTATGTCTGTCTATCTGCAGGATCACTGGAATCTCCTCTTCCTTGGCTGGTAGCTAGGAGTCTCCTCTGAATCACCCCCATTGTCACCATCACCACCATCATCGTCATCATCATCATCATCATCATTATCACTCAAGTATACAAACCCTCAAGGACCATAGATCTGCCGGGAATACTCCATCATCTCCATCTTGAGGTTCCCCACAAGCCAAATCAGCTCCTCATGCTCCTGAACAGTGGGCTGAATTTTGAAGGAAAAAGTGTTAGAACAATTGTTGGGATGCAAGAGTAGAAAGTAAAGAGACAAGAATGAAGAAGAACTCACCGCTCGTGTACCTTTAGGAAAAGGGTAGCCTAGGACATTTGTATTGCGTCCCACTAGAAACTCACAAGTAAAGCCATCAAGACCATAGACATAAACTGACCACGGTAAGCGAGGAGGGTCAATGGGAGCACCGGCAGTAGGGCCAACCTGACATGAGTATCCCGTGTGAACATCATTATGTGAAGCAATGCAAAGGAAGAAGGGATATGAATGAGAAGAGAGAATACATACTGTAGGAGTAAGGGAAGGCATGAGACGAGTATCATTGAACTCCTCATAGTCCAGCTCATCTGAAACTCGCTGGGTATAGGATATGCCACTCCTCCACAACTAGTATTCTGTGTCCATCATGGAAAGTAAGGCAAGCATAAACACCAGAGGGTCAATCGGAACCTGTGGGGCATCCTCACCTAACAACAAGTAACGTACCCTCTCTGCTAGGTAGAGCAACCCTAAGCTAGCACCCTCGAAGGGCTTAGTAATCCCGGAGATGACAATGGCAACCACCTCCAATTTTGGGTTCGCAACAATAGGGGCACCCGCCCAAGGACTTTAGTTGACTTGTAACAGCACATAGGGTTAAAGAAGAGAAAACCTAAGAGACATGCAAAAGAAATAAAGAAATGCATTAAAATCCTAACTCACCTCATCAGAAGATAGCCCATTAAAATGAGCCCTGACTGAAGAGAAGCTCTTCAGATCTACATTCACTCCCCGGGCAATGAGACTATATTGAATGGCCCAACAATGGAGAAAAAAGAATGGATACAGTATACAAAATAACAGTTCGTAAAATGATAGTTTGCAAGATAACAGTTTGCCAGATGAATGGGTATAGTTTGCAAGATACAGATATGAACAAGTATGAACAGTTTGGAAGATGATAGTTTGTAAGATGGAAACATGAATACGATTTGCAAGAACATGATGCACAGTCTAATGACATATGAATGAGAAGTACAAGAGGTACAAAAGAAAGGGAAAAGAAACTAACCTCAAGGAGCTTCCAAAGCCCCACTAGCTGGCGCAAAGTCCCCCAACTGAGTGTGTCCAGGGTGAAATAAAAGTAGGCAAGACACGCCTGCCTAGTTGGCATCCAGAGGCCTCTCAAAGTCACAGAAGAAGGCCAACCACCTCAAAGACACCATCTGCCCTCCGTTGGTGAAGAGATATGCCCCTAGAATGTATAGCAAAAAGGCCCTAGCCATCTTGACGTAGTTGTCAACTGCCACCTGTGGGAGAGGCCTGTAATTCGCCTCAATGTCGAAATAGTGGATTGTCTCGATGGTGTACCTCCTCCCGAGCAAGTCTATGCCCAACTGAGTGCTCGACTCGCCCTCCAAGTTTATGAAAGCCTCATCACACCTAAGGTCGGTCATGCAGTGGAAGTCATGGGAGTCATAGTCATCTCCCTATCAACTATGTGGAAGTTATGGGTAGTGTCCCACCACCTCTCAACCGAAGTCTACACTAGAATAGCACTAGTAGACCTCTTCGGTAGCAAACAAATAATCAGCTTGAAGCCCGCTGCACGAATGTGCGTCCTTGTTTCTGTAGTAAGGATCCTATAACATGCTGCCACACGTTTGGTGCTTCCTCTACCTAAAAATGGAGGCAAAGTCTACAAAAGGATGAAAAAAAGGGTGTTAGATTTGCATTTGGATAAAAAAAACTAATAAAATAGGATTTAAAATAGGGTTCCTAACTAGCAACATGCGCATGCAACCCCATGTCTGCGTACGCAGGCACCAGGCATACGCACACAGGTTGGAAACCGCGTACGCATGAACTCAAGAACGGATACGCGTACATGATAACGCCTTAAAATATATACTTGTTATATATTTATGTCGGCATTATCTCCTTATTACTATACTTAAGTTGTATAATTAAGTCATGATTTGCGTTAGTCTCTATTATTTATCTTTATATAATTTCTTGAATAAGATGTCATTCATTGCGTGTGATTTTCTACTTTTAGGAAATCATGTGAAAAAGATGAGTTTATGGGAGTTTGTGAGAGAATAGAGGCCAAACTAAAATTAAAAAGGAGCTAAATGACCATGCTTAAATGTCTAAGGAGGTGCAGTTGGAGTGCTTGGGTCGTCTACCATGTTTGGAAGCTTTAAATAAGGAAAGAAATCAAAGAAATAGAATCTGAAAATGAAAAATCATATTTGAGCATTGATCAATATTTTGGGCGTATCTCTCTCCTCATGTGATTATATAACTTTCTAAATAATTTAACCAATCATGTGATTTAGAGCCCATTTGGATAGGCTTTTCATAAAGCCTTGACGTGAGTTTTAGCCAAAACCTTTCTTCACGAAAGTAGCAAGGTTGTGTTTTTGGAAGCTTCAAATAAGAAAAGAAATCAAAGGAGTAGAATTTGAAAAGGAAAAATCAGATTTGAGCACTGATCAGTATTTTGGGCCTATCTCTCTCCTCATGTGATTATATAACTTTCTAAATAATTTAACCAATCATGTGATTTAGAGCCCATTTGGATAGGCTTTTCATAAAGCCTTGACGTGAGTTTTAGCCAAAACCTTGCTTCACAAAAGCAGCAAGGTTATGTTTTTTAAATGGCAGATTTTCACATTTTAGGAAACTCAGCTTTAATAACCTAGGATGGTTACCACTACTTAATGAATTGAAATAAATTCCTCCAATATGATTTAGAGTAAATTCCTCCAATGATTCAATATTATGTGGCGTGTAGTATAGGATAATGTTTTAGGATTTCTGACAATGTTGAAAGATTTTCACATTTGGTTATAAATCACATAAGAGAATTAGATGTTAAGGTATCTGGATTCTCACTCAATGCTCTTTTTTGTATAAAATAAATAAATAAATAAAAGTAGATTTTAGAATGTGGGAATCCACATTCTCATGCTTGATAAAAGTTATATTTTGTATAGACTACCAATTTTATCCCTCATCCCTACCCTTTAACTAATAGAAATAATATATAGAAAAATTATTATTATAAATTGACAATTTAAATAATTATTTTTATATTATACATGTCATTTAAAAAATGGTATACTATATTTCTATTGAATTATTCAGGATTTATAGTTTATATTTTGTTTCTCGTAATTTATTTGTAGGAGGATTAAAAAAAATGATATTGTATTTACAAATCAAATGGTATTTTGAGAAAAAATATATAATTCTTATAATATTCTTTAAAATAAACCAAATATAAGCATTTCATATTCTCATGATTTTTATTAGATTCTAAAGCAAATCAGACAAAAATAATTACATTTCCAAACATTCAGATTGTCAGGTATTATATTCCTAAGAACCTAGACACCAGGATACATTCCTAAGAACCTAGACACCAGGATAATGTGAATTTTCCCATACCAAACACCACCTTACATGCTTACTAGTGCCTGTGGTAAGCTAGAAAATAATACAATGCAAGTGAACTACCAAAATCAATTGAATAGTAGGAATAATTCAAATACAAAATAAAATAAAATAAAAAGATAAAATAAAATAAGGAATCCATATTCAGTTTATGCTTTTGTATGATCAATTCATCTTTTCTTGAAAATCACACATTGTTAGATTTGACTAGTCAACATTTCCCAACCCTCCACCTGCTCATTGATATATATAATATAAAGGTTCAAATCCACTGTACACTGCGCAAATTCCATTTCCTCTATGAAACAATATACAGTCCAAATTTTCCAAAAAGAAAGTCTGTCACGTTTTGATCTATTCTGCTTCCAATTCAATTGTAGCACACTAGAACATATCTTAAGTCATCGTTGTTGTGAAGTCAGGACCTACACCAGATCATCAAGATGGCACAAACTCTACTACCTGCACCAAATTATCAGATCGTCTCTCTCTCTCTCTCTCCACGTCCACAATGTCAATGGGAATGGGGAAAAAATCATGTTTTGATTGGTTCAAAACAATTGAGCTACCAGCTGCAGCCTTCAAAGTTCGCAGCTGTAAAGCACTGTAAACAACCAAATGGAGGGAGATATGATTATGTCAAATATGAATTTCAAGATGATATCTAATTTCTCAAATCATATATATAAGAGAAAGCTGAGTGCCTCATATTAAGCCAGGAGACATAACTAACTTTGCACAATATTTGTATTACAGTAATCATACAACTAAAAGATTGCTTAGACCTAACTTTGCACAAATAATAGCCCAAACTCTCTTCTGCCATGTAAGCTTCGTATCTATAGTTTGAAGTTTCCACAAATTGCCCATAGATGATGGGATTGTCCAGAGTTATGTCCAACTTAAGCCAAGATACCTCAGTTCAATCATGTTTCCTATGGTACAGGGTAATTGCAGGTGGAATACACATTCAAGATCATGAACATGAAAACCTTAGAAGCATCCTAGGACAACTATGAAACAAACCTACAAGGCCACTTTGTAATATATCCTCTTCTCTCTCTCTCATACACCTTTTTTATTTGCATGGCAATCTCCAATTAACATCCATGTTGTTGCCAGTTCTAATGACAAAAATTTAGTACTTCCACATTTTCAGTACTTCTCATGTTTCATTGGCCAAGAATGGATGAACCATGTACTGACAACTAATATTTGAAAGCAAGCATAAGAAGAAGGGCATGTGAGAAATGAAGCATGGATGAAGAGGGTTTTTTTTTTTTACACATATTTCTGATAAAAACTTTTTTTTTCTCTGTAGATTATAAAGCAAGGCTTGATAAAAGGAAGTACAACTACCACATTAACCAAACATCTAAACAGTGGTAATTGTGTGAGTGCTCTTCTTAATCTTTTCAGTCAATTTAATGTTTCTTGGAAACCTATCTTGGTGCAAGTTACATTATTCTATCTTTTGTAAAAGCATACTTTTTTTTTCCCCTCTATATCTTAAAAGCAACACTTGCCCAAAGGAAGGACAATGGCCGCTTAACCAAAAATCTAAACAATGGTAATTTTCTGGGTGCTCTTCTTGATCTTTTGAGCCAATTTAATATTTCTTGGAATCCCTTCTTGGTACAATCTCTATCAAGATTAAAAATATATAACAAGACTACAAGAGTAGCTAGGTTGTGAGCTGTATTAGTTGGCAACTTGGCTATTCTTTTCTTTGTTGCATTTCCATTATGCTATCTTTTCTACATGTGTGTTCAGAGTTCAGGACTGGTACATTTGGTTGTTAATGGTGACCATCTCAAATGGTTAAGGTGAGTAACCTCTTTGAAAAGTGTTTGATGGTCAATTGACATTTAGTACTTGCCATCTTCAGATTTTATTTCAATCCTCTAACTTTGCGTTCATTCATTTCAATCCTCCAACTTTCAAGTTTATTCAATTAAAGCTGTTTCATCAACTTTTGTTATATGTTGTTATTTTTTCAATTTTTCTTCAAATTTTTTAAATTAAAAAAATTCAATTAATGATGGAAAAATAATTTTTAGTTTTTTTTTTTTTCCAAAAACTTTTAACAAAAGTTGACGAAAAGGCATTAATTTAATAAATCTGAAACTTAGGACTGAAATTAACGAAAGCATTAAAGGACTGAAATGAAATCTAAAGAAACTTAGAGGGTTAGTTTTGCATTTTAGCCAAAAAAATTATGGTGAAAGTCAAATAAATATAGCTAAATTATTGCCAATAATAGAAAATAAAAAGAAGGTATCCACACATAGGGCGGATTATAGGCTTGTACTAGCTGAAAGAGAGCTATCACATCTCATATTTTTAACTAGATATACAATATCATCACCTCCCTGACAATAGATTAAAATTCTAACATTTCCAACCATTACCTGAATAAAAATTTACATTTTTCTCCAAATGTTGATGATGCCGTCTGCTAATGACTTCAGATTTCCCCACAGAGATGATTTCTTAGGAACTTCTGCATCATTTTCCTGCCTAGTAGAATCATCTCTGAACATGGAAAATGACACCTTGCCTTAAGATCCAACTCATAAGTGGTAAAAGGATAAAGAATTCATGAAAAAGAAAAATGCAGGAACAGAAAAACAATCTTGGTTGTGTAAGTTCAAGGGAAAATAACATCTAAGATAGGAGACAGGTTCACAATAAAAAGAAGCTAGACCATTTTAGGTAGAAATAACCCATTAGAGCTTCAACGGTGTGCTTACACAACTGCTCTGAAAAGAGCATAACAAGGACATGTACACAGCAGCACATTCTTTTTTGGATAAGAAAATAACTTCATTGAAAAAGAAATGAGAAAATACAATGAAAACAAGGCACACAGGCAGTGTGCTATGGAAACAGTAAAATATCTAAACTAACTAGCAGTTGAAGTACAAAAATCAAGTAAATCATGCAAAGATTATGGTAGAAACCCTTACTTCACATTTTTGTGAAGGCAGCGCCTTAACTAGGGATACAGCTATACTAATATGGTCATCAATAATTTAGTGATGAGAGTACTGCAGACTTTATAATTGGAACTACATTAGTAACAGTATGAATTTCTAATGATGATAATTCAGACAGAGAAAGAGAGAGGGGAAAAACCCTTACTTCACATTTTTGTCTAGTTCAACAGATCCTTGATCTTGCTCCGCTTCTGACCCTAGACCATCAACATTTGGCAAGTTGTGATCAACAGCTTTCTCTTGTTTATCATCCTCTGCTTTTTCAAGGCATGGTTGCAAAACTTCCTCAATTTCCCCAACTGGCGGATGATTTTCAGTTGCAGCAAAGCCAGAATGATCACTCTGAGCTCCATCATTTTCAACATCCCTCGATATTTCAAGACATAAACGGGAAACATCCTCAGTTTCTTCTTTTAGCAGATGATTTTGCTGAGCTTCCACCTCTTTATCATCCTCTGGTTTCTCTAAGCAAGGAGAAACTTCAGCATCCCCCTTAAGGACATCGCTTTGTTTTGCATCAATATCAGAGTGACTACCCTGCAAGCAAATAAGAGATGCTATAAGCCATATAGAAGAGTTTTAGGAAGCACAGAAAGTGATATATATATACATATATAGAACATGTTTTAGGAAGCACCAATTTATATGAAATTTATGGGGAAAAAATCATAGTATGGCAGCTTGATTTTCAAGTCTAGCACTTTGCTCTGAAAACATTTCATTTCATAATTGTGACTGTGATGATCTTAGGCTAATTACATCTTGGGCATCTAGAAACAAATGGTAAGACGACCACTCTTGGTCAACTTATTTCCAGGATATGATAGTCATACTACAAGCATTGTCTATAATTTTATAACACATTTAGCATCTAAAAAGGCCAAAATTAATCATAATAGGCCATCTGAAATGGCATCAGGAATATTGCCTTGATAACTAGAAATATTATGTATTCAGCATAAGACGTGTGACGTTGAAGATGTACTAGTACATATATACCCCCCAAAACCATATAATTTGTAATTAAAACTAATTTACTCACCGGCATTGCAAGCTTTACAAGGACTTGTTGAGACGGAGAGGAGGATATTGTTGGTTTTAAGAATGGAGTTCCTTTGCTGGTATCCGAGGAAGACAGTTTAGATCTGTATTGTAGCTCCTGAATGATTTTTCTAACAGTATAATAAGAGCCACCCACTTGTTTAACTGCAAAAGAAGCAGTTGGGAATTTTCCAGCATTCATTTCTCTATACCTGCAATTAAAAATACAATATATATATATATATATATATATATATATATATATATATATATATATATATATATATATATATATATATAAACGTAGGTCATAATTCGCATATAAACTCAGCTTGTAATTGTACAATTGAATTGAGAATATATAGTGAAAGATATAGACGAGAAAAGGGCTTCAGTGTCCCAAACAAACAAATATTACAGAGAAAAAATGGAGAAGAGAGAGTAGTTACTTGTTAACAAAGGTTTCGACCAGAGCTTGACGTTCAAGTTTGGAGAGCCTGGTACGAACTACTCTGTCAGTGTCAGGAACAGAGGCAGCATTGGAATTAGAATTGGAATATCTACGCCACTGATCAATATTTTTTACTTTGTTACGGGATTGGGATTGGGATTGGTTGTTGAATTTGTAGGACTGGGTTGTTGCTGCTGCTGCTATTCTTGCGATCAGATTCTTTCCCATTGCTATTTGAAATTCACTTCCACACCAACTACATTTACCTCTTAGATGATGATGCGTTTCTATTTCAGTTTTCACTTTTCAGACAGAGGAACTGAGGGTTTTAGATTTTAGGGTTTTACAAAAAATAATTTTCTATTTTTTCGGGTTTTGTAATTTAAGAAAGCAAATTGACCGTACCGGTCAACGGGATTTAAATGTAATAATCAAATTAAATTAAATATTCATCTTCCTTCTTCATTTTTTTTTTTTTTTTTTTTTTTCCCGCTAATAGAGATCTGGGTCTGGGTCAGACCTCACTTGGTCCAAGCCAGTCTGACCTGGCCCAATGGTTTTTTTTCCCTTTTTTATTTTTATTTTTTTAATTTTCTTTTATTTTGACACCTTTTTTTAATCAGATTTTTTATATCAAAAAGCACATTTTTTTAATAAATATTTTTTTTTTCTTTGAGACATAGATTTTCCTTCTTTTTTTTTTTTTTAAACATGTTTCTTTTCGGCAAAAATATTGTAATACTTACATGAAGTTTAGTCTTGTCCCTAAATTATAAAAAAAATTTGGAGTAATTGCAATTTATCCATTTGTTGTTAGATCCATTTTAATAATGTTTACCCGTGGTTTGGAAAGTTTCAATTAACTCACCTGAGGTGACCTTTGTTAGACCATTGTAACCTACATCTCCTTTTCGCCATTAAAAAACACTAGTCTCTGAGCATGCGCTCACGCGCGTGCTCAGAGGCTCTTCTATTTTTTGGGTGAGAGTTAATTTAGAGCATTTATTATAATTTGGAATTACTATATTTTTCAATCATAAAAAAAATCTAGGGGTGATGAAAAATTATTACACCACACAAAAAAAACGTAAAGGTATGATGAGTATTATGTGTAATGTAAGCTATGTCGTATACATGGCATAAGCTATGTAGTATACACCATCCCCTTTCTTCACTCTATACTTGTCAGGAAGAATGTCATCCATGTTTGCACACCTCCCATCCTTGGAGTACACCAAAGGGATCACATTAAAATCTATCAAAAATATTATCATCATGGGCTTAGCAAATTAGAACCTATTAAAGAAAAACCCAAATTTGGTAAGGATGGGGTGTAAAACTCATGTTTTACACCATCCAATAAGAGATTGCCACATTAGCTTTTTAATTAAAATCAATACATCCTACAATACCTAATAACATCTCAACAAACCCCTAATTTGGTTGGATTTTCACATAAGTATTATAATTTTTTTTTTTATAGAATATAAGTATTAGAATTGATTGGGTGTAATTGCGCTTATTTTTTAATATTTGATAAGATGATATGGCATGTTGAAATTGGAAGGCCATATCCTTATAGAATTTAAACTCATTAAATAAATCTCTAATTATTTATTAATAAATGAATAATGCTAAAGATACGATTGTTCACAATCTTTTTCACATCTATTCATGTGATAACCTCACCTTCACATAATTCTATTCTTGACGCTACTTTTATTAGCATTAAAGCTGGTTGTAACAGATGGTGAGATTAGTGTCAAAATTGGAAATGAATAAAGTTTACAGGTTAGTTACGAAGGGAATTGCAGGGTATAGCCTCAAAGTCTAAGTCAATGCCGCATGAAGATAATGCATTTGATCTAGTGTTGCATCAGTTATATTAGCCATGAAATCATCAAGGTTAGCTCCATTATCTTAACTATCAATGACGTCTTTCACTTCTTGCGCAACTTTTTCCTGTATTAGAGGGTTCTTGCAAAGCATATAGAGGAACCATGAGAGAGTGCTTGCACTTGTATCTTTGCTGCGATCATAAAATTCAAAATTATGTCCCTTAAACATTAATCATTCATTTTGTCTGGATTCCTTTCACTCTCGACCGAAAACCTTGAAAGTATATCCTCCTTGTCACTCTGGAAATCATTAAATTAAATCATCAAGATTCAACTATACCAATAGTCCAGATTATCAAAGCAAGTGGTACATGTCATTGTACCAAAGCCCTTTAAAAGATAAATAGCATTGGAAGTTACAAATAATAAAATACATCTTGAGTTTCCCCAAATAGGCATTGTTAGTTTGTTACAAATTTAGAACTTACGCAACCTTGTTTCACCCTCTTGGTCCTAATTACTCCATGCACAAAATCATCAAGGATTTTAATTTTCTTCTTAAGGGCAGCTTCAGAGCCAATGTTAAGAAACCTCTTCAACTTCTAGAATGGATCGACATAGCGCCAATAGACCAAGGCATTTGAATCATCAAATGCCTTCATGAATGCAGTTCCCTCCTTGCTTGACCCCTCCAAGCAATTCAATTCTACCCCAAACCCGACTTTGAAAATTGAGTCCAAAGTGCATCTCATTAGTATGTCCTACAAATTTAAAAGGAAAAATATCCTACAAATTTAAAAGGAAAAATATCTCACTATGTAATTCTTTTACTCTTCGATAGTAAAATCAAGTGATATCAACACACACTATGGGCTTGCTTCCTGTCTTGCTCAATTACCTTTGCAAGTAAATTTCATAATTAGTAAAATTCAGAACTCTTTCTTCTCAAAACCATTAAGCATGCATTTAGGTAATTTGAAGAACAATTGCTAATACAAATTGCTTTATATGAATTTGCTTTAAATAAAACGTATGTGATGTAATAGACTTAATTTAACATCTTAAAATTAATAATTTCAAATTCACATATTAATAAAATTAAATTCATTCATAAATTTCTTCAATAGAAAAAATTTATCATTTCTATATTTAACCTTCATCTAAATCAACAGATTTCTTTTCTACTATCATATCAAACTCCAATTGCATCACAAATTTGGAATTCATCAATCACAATAGCATGCAGTAATCTAAAGAAACAATAACAACGTGAAAGTGAAAAGAAATTATAGAAATTCACAAAATGTACCTATCGAAATTCATCCCTATAACAAATTGGGGAAAAAAAACCCCTACCATACTAAAAAGGAGAGACACTTCTCTACAAACTACTTTTGCTCATCTCCACAACCGGTGATTTGCTGCTCCAAAACAAAAAATTGTGAGATACTTTAAAGGCTACATTGAAACAAATGATTGAATTCTCTTGCAACGTTTTCATTCTTGGGTCAGAGGATTGCAACATGTCCATATCACTACCTCAGTCACCACGAATTAGTAATTCTAGCCACCCACATGTCACTTCATCACTATCTTCATTAAAGCCTGTGGGAGTCACTTTTTGAACAGTATCCAGGCCCAAGTTTAAACAAGGATCCTGGATTTCCTAATTGTAGTTTGAAGGGATGGGCTTGGTCTATCGCAGCTAAATGAGCTGTTTAAAGACCAAGTGGTGAACAGGGCGAGACTCCTACAATACACATACACTAGCAATCGAGAATATACGTATTGATCAACAAGAAAATAGCAGGGTAGACAAATGTAATAAAGGAAGAAACGAAATAATTGCTCGGGGTCCTGAAATCAGTGGGGAATATATTTCATTGATTTTCTTAGTTATGGATTACAATGAGCTCACCAGGATTTAATGCAAGGTTTAAACAAGCTCAAAAATTACAAACTTAGATGACTCTTTTAGGTCTTCAAGACTTCCAAAATTTGAATCCTTTTGAATCCAAGCATGTGCTCTGGTGGTTGTTTCTGTGATACCGGGAGATATTTCCCTGTTTTCTTTGAATTTTACAGAGCTTTTTCTTAATGATTCTATCTGTTCTTTTTCCTGCCCAATTGCCTCCCAACGTTGGCTGCTCTCCCCCTTTTATAGTGTCACATTAGGGTTTCAGGGTACCATTAATTCTTCCCCCTTGGCCCCTTGGGTACGAGAGCCCCCTGTTTATCTCAGCTCCTTTAACAACTACTCCTTTCCTTATTTTCCATAGCTTCCTTCTTTTGATGTTTTTTCCCTTGAAAGTGTCTTGCTGACTTCCTACTCTGAGACGCTTTTGCCTTCCAAGTCCCTTTCTTTGTCTGTCTTCTCTTTTCAGGCGTACCCCCTTTTAGCCGCCTCTTCCTTTTTGTCATTTTTCCCAGTAAGTGAAGTCTTCTCCTGGGAAAACCGAAGATTTTCCCAACCATTTCCTTTCGTAGATCTCTTATTCTGGGTTCCCGAGACACCGGCTTCCTACCCCTGAGCCGTTGCTTTCCAAATCCTCAGGCCTTGCGCTGTATTATTGGTTGCATCGAGAAAAGGCTCATCTGTTTCTTGTTCTTGGTACCTTCTGAACTGTCTTAATCCTCCTTTAGCCGTGCTGTACATCCAAAGGTCCCAAGCAATCCCCCGGCGTCCTTCCTCAGCTCCTTTTCTTTCTCTGGTCTTGGCGGGCCGAATTCTTTTCTTTCCCCTCTTTGTTTTTCCTATGGACTCCTTACTCCCTTTTGGGCCTCGGGTCCATTATCCCTCTTTCTTTTGTAGCCCCAATCTTTCTCTTCTTTTCCAATTTTTTTATTTCCCACGGATTGGCCCAATGTACCACCTCCTTGGGTCTTTTATCATGTTTTTTTCTTATATATATATTTTAGACCTCAACAAAGCCTATAGTAAAAGTGTAAAACAATGAATAGCCAAAACACAATAAGACCTAAAAATTTACACAATCATACTGTAAAAGGAAAAGAAAGAAAGAAAGAAAAAAAATATTCAAACAATGACCTTTTGTGTTCTGTTTTGATTCTTCGCCTCCCTTGGTCCATTCTCTCTCAATAAAATCCAAGAACATTTTTTCCTTGTAGTCACGTTACAGCCTTATTGCAGATAGTTTTTAGTTGCATAAGAAAAGCAGCGGATAGAAATTTGGAGCCGTACGGTTGTAGTTGGGCAATGAAGGATCTAATTGTTGAATTTTGGGATTAGTTATTTTAGCACATTTTGAGTTTGAAATCGTGAGAGTGGTCCTATTTTTTAGATGGTGTTTTACGTAGGAGTTAAAGAAGCATTTTTACCAAGTTCTGCCCCTACTTAAATATAGGCTATAGGGGTATATTAGACCAAATAAAAAATTCGGTCCAAACAGGGGAAGCCCCTTAAATAGTAAAATAGAAGAATAAAAATGTATTTTCAATAATCTTTTATATCTCTTTCCTCCATCTCCTCCTTTGGATCCATAACTCCTAAAGAGACTCAATTATCCTAAAATCCTAAGATCAAAATTTCACAAACCCCATTGCCCATCTTCATCTTCTTCTACAAGTTCAGTGCAAGTTCTTCATCTTCTTCTGCAATTTTACAAACCCAATTTTCAATGCAAGTTCTTTTCCTTTTTCCTAGGGTTAGGGCTATGATTACAAAAGAGAGAAGGCTTGAGTGGGACTCCATTTCCACTAAAGAAAGAAAAACAAAAAATTCAATTTGATTTGGAGTAGAAAAGGTTGAAAAAGCCAAAGAAATCAAAGGTTTTGCTAAGCTCAAAGGAAAATGCTTTGGCATCTAACTTTTTGTCTCTATTCTCTCTTTTCTTTTTCTCGATTTGGGTTTTTATATTCCCATAATCACAAACCAATTCTTTTATACTTGATATGAGCCCCAAACCCCATCAATTAATTTCTAGGTTTAATGGATTTGTGGGTTCAAGTTTTTTGGATTTGTGGATTTGAATTTTATGGGTTTAATGGATGGTGGGTTTAAATTTTCTAGGTTTTATGGATATTTGGGTTCGAATTTTTTTGAGTATAATGGATTTATCGCTTCAAATTTTTTTAGGGTTTGAATTTCCTTTTGGTTTGATGTTTTTAGATATGCTTCGACGATGTTGAAATCTTGTCATTGATGAGGCAAGGACTTGCTTCGATGAGGTCGAAATCTTGCTATTGAAGGAGCACCTACAAAAGTCTGTTGCTCAACTAGAAATAGGACAACAAGCTTAACCCAAAAAATTTAAATCAATCCAGAAAATTGGATTTTTTTGCTCTCTTTCTATTGTTGGGTTCTTCAAACACAAACATGCTTGTTAGATACAAGATTGGCTACCCAAAGTATATCTCCTTGCTTGCAATTAGTAGAGTGAACTGATTCTTGAGTTGATCGAATGAGATTTGGGTCATGATATGAGATTTGGGTTTAAAGATTTGATTTATAAGATAGTGAGAGAATGAATTCAATGATTTGTTGCTTAGATATGGTTTCTATTGTATCTTATATACTAAAGATGTTTATCTAATGACAATGGGAGATATGGATTACAACTGTCACATGAAGGCTACGTTAAGTGCATTAAGTGGCACTTTTCAAATCACAGGTAAACACTATTAAAATGGGCTTAAAACTTTTCATTTTTGTCCATTGACTTTTGATTCTACATGTCTAACAAAAGGTGGCATTACTTAACTTGATATGGAGCACTAAATAAGAAAAAGAAAAAGAAAAATCTTTAAAACAACATGAATCAAAACATATAAAATATATTTTTTTTTAAATACTTCTTTCAAAAACTGTTTTCTTTGTTTTGTTTTTAATGTTTTTAATTGTAAAAGTGATGAGGCAAGAGAATTTCAAGTGGATAAAATGACACTTTTCAAACCATTAATAAATAACATGAAATTGAGCCTAACCACAAATGAGTAAACTGTAATTAACCCTTACTATTATTATTAATAGTGATGAACTATAAATTTTAAATTTTAAGGAGGTCAAATTCTAAAATTTGAAAGGTGACCGTTATCCCAATATCCATTGGAATTTTCAAAAATTCCCGTGGGAATTTGTGGGCGTCTAGTTTTGTGCAAATCAATTTGGTGATGATTTCTATCATGTTTCTTGTTTTTAGTTCTTCATCGTAGAACTTGGGCTAAAGAGTTCATTTCTTTCTTTACATGAATTCATCGCATCTATTCATGTAGAACTTTTAATCATAACAACAAGAACAGCGACAATAATGATTATGTAAGTATGGAATGGAAAGTAGTTCTTAGATTCAAAATTTAAAGCATCATTTGTATAGTAGGTTTTTGGTTTAGGCAAAATCAACACTCAAAACTCAATTTTCATCACTCAATTCTCAAAATTCATGAGCCCCATCTAAGAAAATCTATTTGGTTTAGCTTTTGTTCTCAATTTTAATAACTCATTACTCAAAAAATTGAGTTAAAATAGAAATTGAGTTTCAATGGCATACTTGTAAATCTGAGCAAATGTGTAAGACCGGCAGTTATAAATTGTTTCCATCAAGTCAGACCACATTTAATTTTGTTTTTTTCAGGATAAAATAATTTCCGAAAATGTTTTTCATATATGGTGGGACTTAAATATTGCCTTAGGCATGCCCTCCTTGTGGTTAAGGCAAGGCAAGAGGTAAGGGATGGCCGACTCTCAGAATATCACTGGCGGTGCGTACAAGGTTTGGGAACGAATTCACCGCTGTATTTAGTGAACATATATAATTGTATCTCATGATCAATTTCTTCTTCTTCTGCTTCTTCTTCTTCTATTTATTTATTTTTAATTCAACTTCATGATTAATTTCTAATTACACCAAAAGGACACTTATTTTAATGGCGTAAACCACTTTTGAAGAAAAAAACAAACAAATGGATTTCATCCCCACTACCCTCACCCTTCTACCTTATGCCATCATTACCACCTCAACGCTATCTACAACATCCACTACCGCTTGTTTGTCATTTTCAACCCGACCCCATTGCTACTGCTCACCACCCACCACTGGCCACCATCTTTGCCACTTTCCTCCCCCCCCCCCCCCTCCCCCACCACCATTGTTGGAAATTTTTTTGGTAAACACTAGAAGAATATTTTTTGAATGACAACCAAACAAAAAACAAGTCATTTTCTTCAAAATGCACTTTTTTCACTAAAAATATTTTTCACATTTATTTTCCCCCAAAACAAATAGGGCCTTACCAATAAAACAAAAGCGTTCCAAAGCATCCACAACATGGGCTTATCACTAGATCATGTTGGAGAACTGAATGGGGCTTGGAAAATGATTCATTTGATTAGGAGAAATTGACATAAAGCTCTTTTATCAATATTACAAATATGCGCATATAGAATATTCAGAACGTTTGAAAACTACCCTGCATGTTCTTTGTAGGTAATAATCACTCACATGGTCTTAACAACTTTGCACCTTTCTTAGTCTTTTAATGGATGACAGGCTTGAGAGGATGAGCCCTCAGTTTTGACAAATCAAGATGAGCATCAAGGTCCTCGTCGAGCTCCCCAACTACGCTTCTACAACATTCAAGGAATTTAGATTATAATATAGCATGTAGTTTTTTTTTTGTTGGGGGGGGAGGGGGTGTGGAATTCTCACCAAGGGAAAAAGAAAATGGATAAAAAGAAAGTTTAAAGGTATTACATGTTGTCACCCCTGATTATGTACAAACCCAACACAAGTTGTTGAACACCTTCCTGCAAGTCAGAAGTGTGAAGTCAGGTTATTTTGAGAGAGAGAGAGAGAGAGAGAGGGGAAGGAGGGGGGGGGCAGTAAATGTGTAATTTGTTCCATTCAGTGAACTATATATAGAAATTCCAAATTCAGCAGAATACACTTGCAAAAAGAATGTCTACCGGAAAGAAGCTAATAAAATTCTCTATCAGGTTGGCCAAATGTTGAGAAATCCAGTGGAAAAAAAAAATACTATATAAAATGTTTTAGATTCTGAAATTAACCTTCTCCAATTGACTCACACACCATAGGAGTAAAACAAACTGTAACTGAAGGCTTATCATAGTAAGGATACAAACCTTTGTGGAGTAGACACGCTCATGAGATTCATCAAGGATAATATTTGTAGCCTGGTCAAAGCCTTTTAAGACTCCCTAAATGAAAAACCAACTTTGTAAAAACAATTAATACATCATTCATAAGATTTAGCAAGCATTGGACTAATATCATGTAACATACCACTATGTTCCGTCCATCATTTGTGATAACTGAAATTGTTTCTGCACACAGGAAATAATTTAAAAATATAGTAAAGAAAATGAATAATAAATAAATGAAGCCCCAAACCATCTGGGCGAAAAGTGCAGGACAAAAAAACACTTAGAACTACCCAGGTCTACATCACTCTTTTCCAGTCTTACACAGGCACAGGCACACTCGCACACACAAAGTTTACTAACCAGTTTTGAAAAGATTTTATCTCTTGCTTTGAAACACGACTAAAGGAGTAAAGTGGGATCCTATGAAGCTCCAAAGTTAGAAGTTTAAGCAACAGTTTTATTAGGCACACTTCAAAAGCCAAGGTGCACCAAGTTACAAGTATGAAAAGCTTACACCTCAATACACCTAGACTCATACCTTGACTAAAATTTGGTAAAACACCCTGTAGATTGTCATATATATACATGAAACACAGAAGCAATAAAATGGGTTTATCAGAAATTTGCTTACGATCTACAAGAGATTCAAGTCCAGGGCCACCTGACATTTTGAGGCTCCCAAAATCTATATGAGAGACTCCTCTACAAGATAGGTTATGAACCAATTTTCTGGAAAAAAAAAAAAAGAAAAAAAGAAAGAGAAAAGATCATAAGTTCCTAAATAGACAGTTTACATAAATTAATTGGAGCATATTATAAGCGCTATAAATGTCACGACCCAAACTATAATCCAAATTTGCAAGCATGAACAGCATGTTACTACTAAAGTTTTACTCGATATCAACATGAACTAAATTAAATTTGTACACAAAATACTACGCCCTTTATTTAATATCCAGAACATTAAAATTTCCCCAAAAGGTTTGATAACCATCAAATATAAAAAGGTTGTAGTCTGTGCACATGGCTCCCACTTCCTAACAAATACATACCAACTTGAGAGTTGAGCAAAACCATACCAAAAAAAAAGGTAAGAATGTCTAAACCAAACAAGCTCCTCAAGAACTCAACTAATGTTCCCACTGACTTCAATCAAATATAATTGGGAAGATAACATCCAGGTTCACACAAACTCTGAAATTTTAAAGGAAGAAGAAGAAGATGAAGAAATGTATTTATGAAATAGATTCAATTAATTAGACACCAACAATATAAAAAGAAAAAGAAAATAAGTAATCCAAAGCCTTCTTTACACTGTCCATCAATGACTCAGCCTCAAATGATAACATCAATAATCCAGCCTTCCTCAGGCCATCAATCATTCATAACTTCTTTGCTGGCGAGAGATGGGAAAAGAAAATCCAAAGAAAACTTAATATGGCTTGATTTGAAATATATATATATATATAATGATATTTGTAACATACCCAACGTGGGGTAGGGGAGAATTAAACATGTCCCCACCCCATACCTGCCTCAAGTTTTAATATTAAGCCTTACCTCTGCCCTGTCCTCTGGCCAGGACGGGCAGAAATTACCATCCTTAGCTAAAAAGCTCAATAATGGTTAAGTGACATGGGAATTTACTATGAACATATGTATAATGAAGCATTTCATAGTTTGTGAATGTGCATGCTAGAAAAATTTTTGGGATCTCAGACTCAGTAAACCTCATTCTTTTTTTTCTTTTTTTTGTTAATGCAACAACATTATATATATATATATATATATATATATATATATATATATATATATGTATGTATGTATTTTGATAGGTAATCAGAGAACTAATATTAATGAGAAAAAAAAAATGAATGGTACAAGATGTTCATGATGATGAACAATAAGAAACACATGAAACAAACAGCAAAACCAAAGAGAGGGAATTCAAAAAGTTAATCTAAGGGAAAACATAAACTCTGAAAGAGACGAAGAATCAGTAAAACCCCAGCAACGAGACCACTTAAAAAGACTACGCTAGCTTAAAACCTTTTAACTCATCCAACGTCTTCTCCATGTTCTCAAAGGAGCGACGATTCTGTTCCAACCAAACAATCCACATTAAGCACTCTAGAATCAAATTCCAAATATTCGAGTTATGCTTCCCAAGCCACTAATGCCACAAGATAACAATTCCGCCATAACCCAATGAATACCAAAAGCCTGAAGCATAAGAGTCCATAAGGTATGTGTAACGGGACAATGAAGAAGGTCTACTGACTCCCCATATATCTCTCATCTAAATTCTCACAATATATCTCTCATGATTATGATAACAAAACCATTCATCAAATAATATTTTGGTTACTTTTTCTGATAAGTTTGTAAAGGTTTGTAATGCATCCAACTCTCCTCACAATGCCATCTACTCCTGGGTATCTCATAATAAGATATCATCAACCCTTAAAGTTGGAATCTTCATCAATCATAGGGGGGTTGGCATCCACCACTGGTTGGATGTCACCGAACAAGGGATGTGGCAGCATCTCGCTACTTGGTGGCCAAAACAAAAATTTCCATGATAAGCTAATACTCTTTCCCCTTACTAATTGAGGTTAGAGCTTGCTAAAAGACTCAACCATAAAATCTTCATCATACTTTATCTCAAAAATTTTGAAATTAACATACAAATCACAATATCCACTAAACTCTTTAAATATTATTTTCAGGAATTATGTAAGAATTCTTATATAACTAAAATAATATTCATATATCAAAAGCACATGAAAATGTATCAATTGAAACCTAGATCTCATTTCAATGAATAATAAGTTTTTAAAAAATTCCTATAGCCTATTAAAAACTCATATTACAAGCGCCTTAGCTGTAACTAAAAGAATCGAGAGCCCAAAGTTGGAAGAGCTCAAACTTGGGCATTTACAATGCCTATCTTAAAAATCCCAGGTTATTACTGATAACTTCATAATCAATAAAAACTCAAAACTTGAATCTCAAAAGATAAAGATCTCTCTTAACTTAAGAAACTCATTTACAAGCATCAAACAGTCACCACTTGCTCCAAAGATTCACAAAACATTAAAAAAATTACATCATTCAAGGTTTATCAGACAATTACACAAATGGGGCAGCAACAGTAACAACCCTCTGCCTGCCAGATACCAAACAATAGGAACATGCCATAACCAAATTCATGCATGAAATTCAAATACCACATGGCACTCATGTAAAATTCTAGGTCAATCCAATTTACCAAAGCCTGGAATTAATTCCACAAAGTTTTTCAGCCTTTTCAAGCTACTGCCAGGTTAAATTTCCTGCGGGTCAGGCTTCTTGCAAAATTCGTTTGATGTGTCAAAATAAGTTGTAATTATATAAGAATGAACTCCCATAAATGTACTAGTGGATAAAGTTTTCCTCCAAACCGATTTGAAGGAATCTCCTCCAACCCAATATGTGGTGCCCACATGTATTTTTAACAAGTCACATGACTCATTAAATAGTTCATGTGAGTAAAAGTATATATGGATAATTTTACCAATAGCCATGTAGTGGGTTGATGGAATATTCCTCCAAATTTGGAGGTAAACTTTTTCCTATACTATTTACAACTAAATAATTCAGCTCAAAGATCAGTTCTCTAGGATTTATTAAAAAAACTCTAAAGCTAACAAACTCAAATCTGCTCCCAGACAGATTTAGTTTTTGAGAGGTTTAATAAATAATATACTCACAGACAGAAGTATTTTAACATGAAACTTGGTTCAAATTACAACTACACTTCCAAATGAATCTATACTTTTTACTATATACATTACAACACATGTAGAAACTACCCGATGGACTGCGTTGTACACTAATATCTGAAATTATAGCCTATAGGAATAGGACAGAATTATCCTACTATAATTGTGAGTTCTATAGCACATTAGCTAAACCAAAGCAAAATTGCTTACTGTCTATTAGTAAAATCAACCTGAGTCCAATAATTTATATACGAAACCAAGGCAATAACAGCATGAACAAATAGTATGGAGTTGAAATATCAAAGCTTAATTTGTATAGGAAAATCTTGTAGTTGTTGTTTTTATTTGAATTGCAGAAATAGAAAATGTCGATTTATATAAAAATAATTATGGGTATGGGTCTGGGTATGGGTAATGGGTTGAACTTGAAAGTCGAAAGTGTTAGGGAAAGGCTGATATTTTGTCTCACAAAGAACGAAAATGAAATACCTCTCTGTCTGTCACATTATATAAACCCTAGATATGCTCTCTCACACGCACAAATCATATTCATCTATATGAATGAATAAAATAAAAAGGTAAGCTTGAAATTGAAGAACCTAAATTTCAGAATCCAGATAAAATAAGGAAGAACAACACACAAAATGAAAAGAGAGTGTGTCTATAAAGAAGAAGAAGAAGAAGAAGAAGAAGAAGAAGAAGAAGAAGCTCACTTTTGCTTTTGCGTGCGAGCAAAAAGCTACAGTAATTGCCCAGCGCCGAGTTTCCCCTCAGTCTCAACACACACACACACGCACTCTCTCTCTCTCTCTCTCCCTTTCGATTTTTGTCACAGCTAAGCCTGCTAACGGGCGAGAAGAAACCAATTCTGAATAATATATACATATATTAGAGCTAATAATAGCGGGCCAGGCCCAGGACAGAAAGCATCATTGGGCTGGGTTCGGGTTTGTTTAAGTCAAAAAATTAAAGTTAGTCGTAAGGCACATTTGTGGGGGAGTGAGAGAGATGATGAGAGCAAATTTCGTTTGATGAAAGCCAAATTAAAGTCCTTTTGGTTTTTTGGATATATACTACTGTAAATTACTTTTTTTTTTTTTAATTTCTTTCCTTTCTTTGTGTGTGTGTTCAAATTACTTAGTGGGTTAATTCCACATTGAAAAATGAGTGTGAGTAAAAGAGGTTTAAAGTCTGTGCTGCGTATCTAAGAGTTAGGCCCTTTTGGATATGCACTACTGTAACTTTCTTTAAAAAATCTTCTCCCCTCTTCCCATGTGTGTGTTAAAAATACTTTAGTATTCTCCACAAAAAAAAAATTTGATTCTAATTAAGAGAGATCGGAGAGAATTTGGTGTTCAAAAATCAAATTAGGAGAGAGACAAGTTAAAAAAAAAAAAAATCAATTTTCAGTAATTACATTGCCAAATTAGGAGAGAGGGTGAGAATTCAATGTTTAAAATATTGAATTAGGAGAGAACAAGTAAACTATTTGGCTTTTACAAAGCCGAGAGAATTTGCCTTCAGCAATTGGTTTTGAAGATGCTCATGTACTCACATGCAACATAGTAAAACAAGTGATGCATGCATGCAAAGAAATTTGTTTTCAATTTGCTCTTGTGCCCAACATAGTTAAAAATGTAGAACCACCGCATACCCTTGATGCAGTGGTCCTTCCACAAATATAAGTGCTTGTGGGGTGTGGGGGGTAAGGACTGGAGTTCAAGTCTCCAAGAGGGAGTTTCACACACATATATACTTAGATTAGGCTAGAATAGAAATTATATCCTGTGTAAAAAAAAAAATGTAGAGATCCAATAATTCAGCCTATGAAAGAATCGATCTATTTAAATCTATCTTCAGTAATAGCCTGTGTGAAGAGATTTCTCCTTGTAACTGAAGCCCATTACACAATAAAAAAAATGTGATAAGAGATTCTCAAGCATATAGTTATAGAGAGTAATGCATAGATTCCAACGAACAAGGTAAAAAAAGTGAGAGATTCTAACGATGTAAGTAATGTGTGCATGGAAGTTAGGGATTAGAGGCTAGATTAGAGAGTATCCAACCTAGTTTGCACTACTAAGGTCATTTGTGCACCATTGATGGTTTGTGAATGGTTAATTCAAAGTTTTTGAGTAAATTGAAATGAGAGTAAACACAGAGAACATGGTTGTTTACATGGAAAACCCCTTGGTTATAGGGTGAAAAACAATGATGGATTCAACCTTTGCTTTTAAGAATGATTCTATTTATGGTAAAAGAGACTATTTACAAAGATTTCAGAGCAAGAATACACATCTATTAAACCCTTTGCTTTTCTCCCCTAGTTCTTTCTTAGCTCACTGTTTTTTATTTCTTTTCCATACACTCACTGATGGCCAACTCCCTCCTTTTATAGACCAAGGAGGCAGTCGAGCAGTGCTACAGCCTATTCAAGGGTTCAAATTAACCCCCTAACTTCATATATATATATAATATAATATTTTTTTGTTAGTTTAATATTTTAATTTATCCTTAAAAATATTTTTTTACACACCCTAATTTAAATATTACACAGCCTTATTACAAGTATTTTCGACTCTAAGAATACAGAGTAAAGAGTCCAGCTTCTCTCCCGTTTAAACCTTCCATTTTTCTCCAGTTTTTATTTTGATGAATGACATGACCTGGCAATCAAATGATCCAACAGCTAAGAAATAAAAGCAAGTCAATCCTATCTTCTTTACCTCTTTCCTTCTCTTTTTTTCTGCAACATCACTTACAGTACGAGAGAAGCCCCTCAAAGCGCACCATCATTACAAATTCTAATGAGCTTCTTTTCAATGAGCTAGTGATCATTTATGTTTTCCTCTTTTGAAAGCCCCAAAAAAGAATTCTGCTATGAAAAGTCTTTATTGTTTCCTGTTAAGTGCTAAATTGAATCAATCTCTCCAAGATCTATTTCTTTGTTTTCTTCTCTTCTCATTGTAAGCATTAGAACACAGAGGCCCTTTGTATAGAATTTTATATATATTTAAATTGAAAGTAGTGGGCTTTTGGGATTTGCAAAGTAGTAACCAACAGGTGGAGGTCAACGGGGTTGGCTCTTGGCATTGGGTTTCATTGTGCCGTTACCACCTTATAGTTATCAACTTTTCTTCATCTTCTCTCTCTCTCTCTCTCTCTCTCTCTCTCTCTCTCTCAGTGTGTGCAATGAGATTTGAAAATTCTCATTTATGGCATTGGTGACCTTAAATTGCACAATTGATTCAGTCTATTCGTGATTATTTTTTGGCTATTTGCTAATACAGACTTGGTGATGGGATAGACTTTTCTCATGCTCTGGCAGTGATGTTGCGAGAAGAGGACTTGCCTTTTTTAAACTATTGGGTTCCTCTCATACTGTTGGTGATGTTGCAAAAAAAAAAGGAGGATAGATTAGCCGAAGAGGAAGTATTTGTGAATTATAAATGTAAATCTTTTTTATAAATTTATATTATATGTGTGTGTCTAATATTGATTATGCACATTATTTTTTGTTATAATGTTGTTTGTGTAAATTATGATGTGGGTGAATGTTTGTGTCTCCAATATAAATGTAATATAACTTTATATAATTTAATAATTAGGAAATAGAGCCTTTTTTTAAATTTTTTTTTTACATGTGTGTGTATTGTTATTGTGGGTGAACTGGGCCTGATGGACTGGGCCGACCGTACAAGCAAAGCCCGATACGAAGCCCAGGGCCCAGTGAATGTAGTGAGTCCAGGATACAACGGAAAGATTGCCCCGGGCTTCCTCATATTTAACCCGACCACTAGCCGAGCACTGAGAGTTCAGCACGGCCCTACTCGAGTGGTCCTTTTGGAATGAGGGATTTGAAATAGTCATGATGGAATTCTATACGCGGTCCGAAGGAGGCCGGTAACCGAGAGCCAATAGTTATGAAAAGAATCCACTACCGAACCTTAATCGGCGTTTGGAACAAGTTCCAAGGGATCCTCTGAATTCGTGAGGATCCCTTGGGATTCTAAGAGATGTGGGAATATGTGAGTGAGTGGCAATAAAAATGATGGTCACCCTACTCATGGAGGGGTATAAAAGGAGGTCTAGGCCATAGTTTGAGGGGGTTGGAAAAAGAGGGGGAAGGAAAGTGATAAGAGAGAAACTGGGAAAACGAGAGAGGAGGTAAGAAAAAAGGTGAGAGTTTAGAGTTCGAGGAAGGATAACCAAGTCTAAGTTGGAGCCCCATAGGTAGGATTGAGATTCAGGCCACTAACAAATAAGTTAAGGGCCCAAGTACTTGCACATACACAAGGTCCTTGTCTTCCACAATTGGCGCCGTCTGTGGGGATCTTACTCGTATTGGGGGCTTCGAATTGGTCTGGTACTTGAGAATTATGGAAGGCCCACAGGTTGGAGAGGACTCTATAGTGGGAAATCGTTCTAAGGCCTTATCACGGGGCAAAGAAAGTTAGAGAGGGAGAGAAGAAGGGGGCAGCAGCACATGCAAGATAGGCATGAGACGAGGGTGGATTTTGACAAAGGATCTTCTCAAGGGGAGAGATCCGAATCTTACATTCTCGAGCGATCTCGTTAGGGTGATCGTGAAAAAGAGTTAAAGAACCTGCGAAAGCAGGTGAATGATATGGAAATTGAGCTTAAGGGCCAGCGCCGTAGAAGGGAGTAGGATGACTTGTCCTTCGACCATGATTACATTCCGGAGGCGTCCTCCCAAGGTAGTGGTTCGTACAGATCAAAGGAAAGATCTTGCGAAACAGCAGAGTGACATAGTGAGTCTCCCCGCCATGGTCGACATCATTATCATAATGTGGCCCTCGATGCAATGAGCCGAGCGTTGAAGAGGGCGGCCCGCTCACCTTTCTCGGAGGACATAGAGCACACAGAGATTTCGAGGCGGTTTACTCGCCTTCCGTTTACCATTTATGACGAAAAGATTGATCTGATGTGCAAGGTTTTCTCATCTAGTCTCAGTCCAACTGCTATGAGATGGTTTAATGGGTTGCAGAAGGGTTCCATCAGGAGTTTCGGGGAGTTAACCAAAAGTTCGGCGCTAGCTTTATTACATGCAGCAAAGTACCACAACCCATAGATGCCTTGTTGTCCATGAGGATGAAAAGTAAGGTGACCCTCCGGTCTTACACGAATAGATACTGGGAGCTCTATAATGAGATAGGCAGCGATAATGAGCAAGTAGTTGCTAGTACTTTCCAGTTAGGTCTTCCTGAGGATTCAGAGTTGAGGGACTCTTTAACCATGCGGCCGCCCGAGGGAATGCACCAACTGATGAGAAGGATCAAGGAATTTAAAAGGTTAGAGGATGATCGCCTGCAGGGCAAGGGTAAGGCCCCGACCACCTCATAGTATCGCAAGTAGTATCGCCCCAACAGGTTTCAATAGAGGGCTACGAGGGAGCCGAGGCCCCCGTTGAGGACCCGAGTCGACTTGTCAAAGGAGTTAATCTGACTTTTAAAGAGCTCGTTTACAAAATCCTTAAATGCACTAAGAATGAGCCATACTTTTGATGGTCGGGTAAGATGGGTGGTTACCTGGCGAAGAGGAACCAAAGTTTGTACTGCACATATCACAGAAAGAAGGGCCATATAACCAAACAATGTCGTGTACTTAAGGATCATTTGGAACAACTAGCGAAGGCAGGACATCTCAAGGAGATTTTGGCTAAGCAAAGGGGGAGGATGTGGGCCAAGGGTTTGGAGGTCGAAACGACCAGGCACATCCCCTTCCATTAGGAGTTATTAAGGTGATCCATGTTGTTTCAAAGGGCGTAAGCTTAAGCATGCATAAGGGAATTTTAACTGTAGCGTTTGCATATGAAGTGGATTCTAGGAATCGACCAGAGAAGAAGCCGAGGAGAACATTGGTCCCGATTACTTTTGATGAAGTTAATTTTGAAGGGACGTCCCAGCTGCATGATGATGCTTTAGTGATAACTTGCATGATCGGTGGCTTCCTGGTGAAAAGGGTCATGCTGGATCAGGGGAGTGGGGCTGAGATTATGTACCCCGATCTCCATAAAGGACTGGGATTAAAGCCAGAGGATCTGAGCGGATATGATGCCCCTCTGGTGGGTTTCAATGGAAAAGTGGTAACACCCGAGGGGCAAGTTAAACTCCTAGTGGTGACTGAAGGTAGGGAAGTGGAGGTGAACTTCATCGTGATTAACGCGTACTCGCCCTACGCTGCAATTCTCGGGTGCCCCTGGATTTACAGCAAGGGGGCAGTGCCTTCAACATTGCACCAAAAGATCAAGTACCCTACCAAGGATGGGGTTGTAGTAGTTCGGGCCGATCAAAAGGCTGCTAGGCAATGTTTGATGGTTACGATAAATCACAATATGAAGCAAAAGGAACAAGTTGATCGAGAGCCATTATAGCAATTATAGATGTCTGAGAGCTCGGCAGGCATGGACAGTGTGGAAGAGTTAATCCACATCAGAATTCTTTTACACTCCGATGGATACTTTTGGATTGGGAAGAACCTACTGACGGATGATTGAGTGGAAATTTTGTTGTTGTTAGTACGAAATCTGGATGTGTTTGCATGGAGCCCATATGAAGTTCTTGAGGTAGACCTCGCCTTTATCATGCACCGATTGAATGTGGACCTCTTAGTCCCAAAGAAAAGCAAAGGCCGAGAAGAGTTGTGAAACCCCATGTTAAGGCCGTCAAGAAGGAGGTGGAGAGGTTAAAACAGGCAGGGCCTATTAAAGAGGTTTTCTTTCTCGAATGGTTAGCCAACACGGTGGTTGTGAAGAAGAAAATGGCAAGTGAAGAGTTTGCGTTGACTTCACCGATCTTAACCGAGCGTGCTTAAAGGATCCTTTCCCCGTGCCAAAGATAAACCAATTGGTGGATGTAACAATTGGGTAACAGAGAATGAGCTTTTTGGATGCTTTCTAAGGGTATCATCAAATAGCTCTAGCTCCCGAGGATCAGGAGAAAACTTCCTTCATTACGTCTGAGGGGAACTATCATTACACTGTGATGCCTTTCAGACTAAAGAATGTTGGGGCCACTTATTAGCGAATGGTTGTCCGAATGTTTAGGGACCAGATCAGCAAAACTGTTGAAGTGTATATAGATGATATGGTGATCAAAACCAAGGAGAGTGTAGGGCATGCGAGGGATTTGGTGGAAGTATTTGAGATAGTAAGGCAACATAAGTTACGCCTAAATACTGAAAAGTGTTCATTTAGGGTAGGATCTGGCAAACTTTTGGGCTACATGATAACCACTCAGGGTATAAAGGCAAACCCCGACTAGATTACTGTGATTCAGTAGTTGTGACCTCCCAGCAACCCCAAGGAAGTATAGAAACTCACCAGTATGATTACTGCCCTGAATTGATTCGTATCCAGATCAGTGAACCGGTGCCGACCATGCTACCAACTATTGAAAAAATGGAAGTTTCTGGTGGATGGAGGGATGTGAGGCGGCCTTTGAAGATTTGAAGTCATATCTAGCTAGCCTGTTTTATCTCGACCAGAGCTCGGGGAGGACCTTTACATGTAGGTGGCAGTCTCCGACCACGCTGTGAGCTCAGTACTAATCAGACAGCATGAAGGGGTCCAAAAGCCCATACATTATCTCAGTAAAATCCTAGTGGATGAGGAAACACAGTACCTGCCTCTGGAGAAAATGGTGTTAGCCCTAGTTCATGTTACAAGAAAACTATCGCACTATTTCCAAGCCCACACCGTGTAGGTACTGACCGAGAACCCTTTACAATCCTTGTTGAGAAGATCAGATTTCACTAAGAGGCTAGCAAAGTAGGGAGCGAGACTAGGGACGTTTGACGTGTGCTATAAGCCAAGGAATTCAATTAAAGGGCAGGTACTAGCAGATTTTGTTACAGAATTCGCCCCCTCGCCAGGGACTTTGCTGACTATATGCCAGGTTACAGTTAGGCCATGGAAGTTATATGTTGATGGAGTGTCCAATGCACAGGGTTCAGGGGTCGGGATTGTCTTGGAGTCACCTGAAGGCATGAGGTTGGAGAGTCTCTCAGATTAGGTTTTAAGGCTTCGAACAACGAGGTCGAGTATAAGGCCCCTATTGCCGAACTGCGAGCGGCACGCAAGCTTAGGGTGGATGAGGTAGAAGTATTTTCAGATTCTAGATTAGTGGTTAATTAAGTGGATGGGAGTTTTAAGGCTCTGGATCAGTGCATGTACTAGTACTTAAAGTTGATTGAGAGTATACACGCTAGTTTTAGAAAGGTTACTGTGAACAGGATACCGAGAAACTAGAATAGTCATGCAGACTCCTTAGCCACACTGGCATCATCTTCAAGTGACCAGATTCCCCAAATGATATTGGTAGAATCTTTAGAGCAACCGAGTATAGACCTGTAGACGGTAATAGCAGCTACTTCGGAGCAAGGGCCGAGCTAGATGGACCCCTATATAGCATTTTTCAGACGGATCTCTACCAGAGGACAAGAAGGAAGCAAAGAAGGCACGGAGGACGGCAAACCGTTTTTGACTATCCGATGACAAAAAATTATACCGACGCTCGTTCAGGGGACCTTACCTGCTGTGCTTACCTTCCTGCAAAAATGACGGGTTATTATCTGAGCTTCATGAGGGGGTCTGTGGCATTCATTCGGGGGGAAGATCCTTCGCCCACCGAGCCATGACTCAGGGGTTTTGGTGGCCAAATATGCAAAGGGAAGCGGTGGAATATGTGAAGAGGTGCGATCAGTGCCAGGTGCATGCCCCAATATTGCACCAACTCGAAAGGAATCTAAACTCAGTTTTTAGCCTTTGGCCATTTGCCCAGTGGGGGCCAGATAATTGGGCCTTTCTCGAGGGCTTTAGGGAACTGCCGATATGTGGTAGTGGTCACGGACTATTTCACAAAGTGGATGGAAGTCGAGGCCTTGGCCAACATTAGGGATGTGGACGTGAAAAGGTTCGTATGGAAAAACATCCTCACCAGGTTTGGAGTTCCTAGAGCAATTGTGTTTGACAACAGGTTGTAGTTTGATAGTAAGGTCTTTCAAGATTATTGTAGTAGCCTTGGGATAAGCAATAGATACTTAACTCCCTCATACCCCTAGAGTAACAGGCAAGCCGAAGCGACGAATAAAATGATCGTCAACGGTTTGAAGAAGAGGTTAGAGGGAGCGAAAGAGGGCTGGGTTGATGAGTTGCCGAATGTCCTATGGGCCTACTAAACAACCCCGAGGAGATCCACAGGCGAAACACCTTTCTCCATGACTTATGGCACCGAAGCAGTAATACCTATCAAGATGTTAAGCCCAAGGGTGGCCTACTTTGAACAAGGACACAATGACGAAGGGTTGATTGGCAATCTAGACGTGCTGGAAGAGCGAAGGGATATGGTATCTATACGACTCGCTCATTATCAACAAAGGTTAGCTCAGGGGTACAACAGGAATGTAAGACCTCGAGAATTTGTGTCGGGGGACCTTGTTTTGCGTAAACGCGTCAGGAGTATGAAAGATCAGAATGTAGGCAAGCTGGAGCCGAATTGGGAAGGGCCTTATTGAGTGACCATTGTAGTAGGAGTGCATATTACCTAGAAAACCTAGAGGAAAGATCCTTACCTTGACTATGGAATGTTCAAAACTTAAGGAAGTATTATTAGTAAATGTAATGTGTCCCAAAAACTTATCGCTTGCGGTTGTAAGGTGGCAAGGATAATGAAATAGAGTGAACATTCAGTTCATTTACCACGTGCAAAGTTATAGTAGTGCATCATTGAATGTGTGTGCCTTTATGGTTTTTCTCTAAGGACAAAAATCTGGCCTCGGCCTGACCCCAGTCACCGACCAGATGGAAACCTTATGGTTTTTCTCTAAGGACAGATGTCTGGCCTTGGCCTGAACCCAGTCACCGACCAGATGGAAACCTTATGGTTTTCCTCTAAGGACAAAAGTCTGGCCTTGACCTGACCCCAGTCACTAACCAGATGGAAACCTTATGGATTTTCTCTAAGGACAGAAGTCTGGCCTCAGTTTTACCCCGATCACCAACCAGATGGAAACCTTACATTTCTTTTTCTTCTTAAGGGATAATGAGAATTTTAATCTTTCCATGAGGGCGTATTCCGAGCATAAGTATTAGGTTGCATTTGTGCTTTAATTACTGTGACGTTAAGTTTTGGATGTCCGAAACCTCAGATAACTAACGAGCATCGGGTTGAAATCTTAAACGTTAATGCCGAATGAAAACACTTAAACAAAATTCTTATTGCAATTTTTAAATTTGGCATAGCAACCGAATACCTAAGTCGGTACCGAACATTCACACTTATATATTGGGAGTATGCAGAAAATAAATAGAAGGCTACATCTTGTACCACATAAACTTGATTCATTAGAAAATAGAAGTCAAATGTTTTGATCTTGTATATATAAAAACAAGAGAGATAAGGAGAACAACAATGGGTAAAAAAAAAAAAAAAACAACTTAAGTATCTCCGGGTCTAAGATCCTGGGGTCACTGTGGCCGCAAGATTTACGATAGGGGAGTCTGGGATGATTGGAGGGCTGCTGGGCAGGGGATCAAATGCCACTATTGGTTGAGCTATCTGTTTGGAAGCAGAAGCCTCAGTCCTTGGCTGCTCCTCATCGAGCACCATAACATGAGAGTCAATTAGCCTTGACAACTCTCGGGATTCGGGGCTTTCGCTGCCTTCATCGTTGTCACCACTGTCCACTTCCTGCCTTTCGATTTGGACGCCAACTGCGGGGTCCTCGGGCAAGGGCACCTGGTCAGCCTTCCTAAATGGGGATTCTTTGGGGAGCCTAATAGCATTGACTGCTGCCATCCATCCATCCATGAACCCGAACTTCCGGGCCTGAAAGATCATAGGGCCCGCTGAGTCGTCGGCATGCTTGAAGCCCTTGCTGTAGTAGTTTTGCTTCTAGGATTTTTCTCCCCCTTTATAATTGGAAAATTCCTTATCCCGGGCGGAGAGGACGCTGGCAGTTTTAGTGAGCTTAAGCTCGGCCTCCCTGAGCTTGTTAAGAGCCTCAGTGGCCTTTCGCTCAGCCTGCACCAATGCTCTCTCAGCGGTTGTAGCACGTCGTTTCATCACATTCAGCCCTAAGACCTTCTCTTTGAGGCTTCCCTCGACCACTTGCTTAAGGGCTTTTTCTTTGTCAGCGTCCTCCTGAGCGTCCTTCAGCCGACCTTCAACCACATGGGTTAGTTGGGCGGCCTACACCAAAAAACCAAGTTAAAATAATTCCGAACTAACAAGTAACACTTGCTATTTATTTTTGATATTTAAAAAGACTAGGGAAGAACTGGAACTTACTGCGATGGTGTGCCATTTCAACTTGAGCACCAAGTCATCATCTTGACAACCGGCATAGTGCTTCATGTCGGCCGAGAGTAGGAGGGCGTGCCCCAAGCTGTCAGATACTTGACCTCCCTCCCTACTTCGCCAATTTCTAACATAAGAACTGGAGGGCAATGCCTTGTCTCCCAGCTAGAAGGTGCACTCCCATGGGGTGGCTGAACCCGAGGAGGACGCCGTGACTTGTGAACCGATTATGACCAGTTGGCTTGGGGGTTGTTTCTCCTGGGGAGTCTTACCAGTTAGCAGTACAGATGATCTACCTGAGGCAAGAGTTGGTAAATGGGTGGCTAGGGGAGCGCTCTCTTGCGTGATAGCCCTACCCGCGCCTTTATGGCATTTCTTTTGTTGTTTGGACACAGGGGAAGTAGTCTGCTAACGGGTGGACTGGGAGGAAGCTTGACCCCCTGAAGTTGGTGCATCCGGAAACCAGCAGTCGAAAGTTATTGACCGTTTTCTCACCATCTCTACTGCGAGGTCAGGATGTGCTGAGATGTTCTCTTTGATAATACTGAAATTAGTTTGAGAGTAACAACCATGATTTGGGCCTTAAAGGCTTTGCAAGACAATTCACACAAATTAAACCATAATTTTTCTCCTCAATCTACAGAATGCCACACAATTTTAAATTCTCACTCAAATGCTAAAAATAAAAGATAAAAATCACTATGCATGCTTGTTATGGCAAGATATTCCCAGCATCCCTTTTTTTAAGTGCTTGAACCATCAAAGCAAGCTACCGTTAATTTGGAAGGGCTCCTTCTCTTGATAATGTACTCCATTGATGATGTTGCTCTAATTGTCCATTCCAGAAATACTTGTTTTGTCCAAGAATTTTATATACAAAATTACTTTTTTTTTAATATTATTTTATGGCTGTGCTTTATCAAATTTATTTCAATACCAACCAAAATGTTCTTTAAGAACCTGAAAACATAAACACCATTTCCATACCAACCAGAACGTTCAGCACTTAATAAACAGAATATTGCATCATAATCAAAACGAAAGTATAAGTTATTTTGATGAAAATATTGGTCTATTCTCTTAAATATTCTTCTTACATGCATTTCTCCAGCAGTTTATCATGCCCTATGCACGACAATCAACTATTCTTTTAGTAGTACCAAAAAATCACTGCAGACTATGGTTTCTTGTGTTCTAAATACAATAAAGTTTTTGTTTTTTTAAGTGCTAAGTATGAAGTATCCATTACAGAACAATACCTATGTAGCATGAAACAACGTGTCAAACATTTATAATGCACAAGAATCAAAATGTGAGAAGAAGAGAGGAAAACAAAAGGGGAAAAGGGGTTGGGGTGATGCAGGACAGCCTAGGCTTCACCACCTAGAACAGTCCTACGGTTAACCTGAAAAAGATTAAATGCATTAATTCATGAAGATAAAGAAGTAATCAACCGTGAGAAATATTGAGACACAACGAGAGAGATCAAACCCTAACACCAGAAAGCTTTTCTCAATGGAATCCAAGACTAGTAGTTCCTCACCATCTTCACTAATTCCTACCAAAATCTACTTCAGCTAACAGCTCAATTTCTTACATTTCCAGTCAATTGTGGAACCATTTTTCCATTAGCATTACAAAAGAACAGATAGAAGAGGTGTTGCCTTGAAAATCTGCAAGCATATGCTTAAAACTTTCACTACCCAATTCATTAAAAAAAAACTAATAATAATAATAACAAACAAGTTTGATTAACCAACTCACAAAAATACCAGACCTGAAACCCTTATTAACAATAACCTTCTCAAAAAGTTTGGGAAAGACCCACCAAACTCTCTCCATGAAGCTCAAGTCCTTGGTCTTGTACCCATCCTTGAAGTAAATCCACTGCCTCATCCTCCACACTATTTTCTCCCACTCCTCCACGGCTCCACATATCTATCAATCCATCAATATGAGATATAACATTTTCATAATTCAAATCAAAGAAATGCTGATTTAACCCCAAAAAAAAAGTTTCAGACCTGGTGACAATCATCCTGCACTCTTAACAGTGGCGGCTCCAGAAATTTTTTTCAGGGTGTTCCTAAAAATTTTTCTCAGAAATTTTTTTTTGGGTGCGTGGTTTTCTTATCAAATATTTGTCCATAATTTTAGCAAAAGAATAAATAATAAACTATAAGTTTATTTGAAATATTAATAAAATTATTAATTATTGTTGTTTATTTGTTTCATTAATTTGTTTGTTTTTTATAAATTATAATTTGTTATATTGTTGTTTCATTAATTATAAAATTATTAATTGTTATTTAGTCTAACATAATTTAATTTGTTTGTCTTTTATAATGTATTGGTTAATTATATTGATTTAATTATTGTTGTTTAGCGTAACAATAAACTATATTGCTTTAATTTATTTGTCATTAATTATACTACTTTAATTTATTATATTGTTTAGCCTCATATACATATTACACTAAAAGAGTCAATCATTACACATCTCATGTGCAACACAATAATTAAAGCAGTGTAACTCGACCCCATGTGCCCATCTACCCCCACCCCACTCAAGAGACAAGCACATTGGTACAAGCCTCATGCCTGATGCCTCAATTATAAAAGCCAACTGCCAATCAGAAAATTTCACAATCACAAATTACAATACACATTACACATATCTCACTAACACCAACACCAACACAAATTGACCAACACTAATGGATAAGAATAAGATAAAGCCAAATTTAAAAAGTAAATAAAAAAAAGGCAAAAAACAAAATATTAATAAATCTACCAATCACAAACTTACAGTTCAAAAGAGAGAGAGAGTTAGACTCTTAAAGAATACAAAGCTCATTCATTGATTTTATTTCATTTCATAGATTTCATTTCAGATAGAGAGAGAGAGAGAGAGAGAGTGAGAGACTGCGAGAGAGTGAGAGAGAAAAAGAGAGAGAAATACCTTGAGATCCCGATCACCGAGCTTCGAGCACCGAGCTTTGAGCACCGAGCACCGAGACCGAAGCAGCTTTGCGATCCCGATTTGCGATCTGCGATGAGTGATGAGGCACGATCTCTGATGAGGCGATGAGGCGACGGAGGTACGATCCGCAATGAGGCGCGATCTGCGATGAGCAACGCACGATCTGCGATGAGGGCCATGAGGCGATGAGGGGCTATTTGCGATGAGCAACGCGCGATCTGCGATGAGGCGCGATCTGCGATGAGGCGCGATTTGCGATGAGTGACGACGAAGACGAGTGAGCTACGGCGACGACGAGCGAGCTGCGGCGACGACGAACGAGCTGGTACTTTGGTTTGCTCTGTATTGGGGTTTGGGGTTTGGTTTGCTCTGTCTGTATTGGGGTTTGGGGTTTGGTCTGCTTTGTCTATATTGGGGTTTGGTTTGCTCTGCGAGCGACGTGACCGTGGGTTTTTTTTTTTTTTTTGAGAATCTGTGGGCTTGCCGTGGGCTTGTTATGGGCTTGCTGTGGGCTTGCTTCTGTCTCTGTTACAATTCTTTTTTTCTTTTTTCTTTTTTTCATATTTTAGTTCAAATTTTTTTTTGGGTTTTTTTTTTTTTTTTGCTTGAAAGTAGAACAAATAAATTTTTTTTAAAAAAATTTGAGGGTGTTCCTAATTTTGTTGAGGGTGTTCTTGATATCTTCATATATAAAAAAATTTAATTATTACATATAAAAAAAAAAATTTCAAGTCAGGGTGTTCCTGGGAACACCCTGACTTGTACGTGGCGCCGCCACTGACTCTTAACTCCAAGAGCCAAACCCAGGAACAAGCACTTCAACCTGTGCTACCATTACCATGCATAGTGATACTACCATCTATTTCTTAGCACTTATATGCCATTTTGTTAATCTATCAATTTTTTTTTCTTTTTCTTCTCTTCTTTCATTAATATCTTAGATACCACACTTAATGAGTTAAATGCAGATGGAAACAAGATTATTGCAATTGGATTGGAAACAAAACATAAGTTAAACAAGGTGTCATGTGACTCTTGTATATGTTCGAGATGCCTCTCTTACAAGGTTTTTTTTTTTTTTTTGGATCGATGTAAAATTGCTTTATGAGCTAACTGAATCCAGAATGATCCTGAGATGAAACTGTCCCACAGCTAACTGAAACCAAAATAGGCTGCATCTCCCAGCTACCCTGCTTAAGGGCTAAGGACATTTCCATGGTAACAAACTATCCCTACTAGTATTAAGTAAATAAAAGAAGAATCGAAAATTAAAATATTTAAGGTTGTGGCTACACTGGTTCAATCAAGACTTTTCAATGGTAGTTAACAAAACCATTTGAAAGAGGAAGTACCTATAAACTTCAAAGCCATCGTGCCTAAAACATTAAGGCTATTAACTACATAATTTTGAGCTATAATTAATATCCTTTGAAATTTTTAGACTCGCAAATAATAAAGAGCCCAATATTAGTTCTATGGTCGAAGTATAAACAAACTCTCTTTTTTTTGTAAGTATAAGAGAGAGTTTAAAAAGCACAATTGGAAAATAAGATAGTTTCAATTCAGTAATAGGAAACAATAAAAGGTGAAAAAGCACAATTGGAAAATACATAATATTCACTAAGTCATTAGTATTGAGATGGTAGATTACAATTCCAGAGAAAGAAAAATTCAACCATCTAAAAAAAGAAAATTGATTTACAAATGAATGCAACAAAGCAAATTGCTAACAAAATTGTTTTATAGGTGCTAATTTCAAGTGGCATAAACATCAAAAGCAAAGGAAGGTTGGCAACGAGTTGAAGGCCTTGAACCCATGATGTCTCCACAGGATGCTTAACAAAGTAAATAAACTGTCTCACCCATCTAATTGCATCAGAAACTTGTGATTCAATAGCATATTAGCTGTCATTCTCTCCAATGGATTCCTCACAAAGCAGCCAGCCCCTCAAGAAGTCTTCCGCTGCCTTTGAAATATAGCTTGGAATAGGTGGTGATTCATAAGCAACGTGAGATATAATGTCAGAAACCAATGCAGAATCCCATGGAGGCTCTCCAGTGAGCATCATGAGCACTGTACAACCAACAGCCCAAATATCTGATGGCCCTCACTTCACAGCCCTAGGACCTCCCAGAAATCTCCTCTTTGCCAGCCCAAAATCTGCAACTTTGATATCAAACCCATCTGCACTAGCCACTAAAAGGATATTATCAGGCTTGATATCACAATGAACAAAACCATGTTCATGCACATGTTTTAACCCAATCAAAATAGAGCGTGTCTATTGGCTAACAAGGCAGTCGGGCATGGGAGAACCAAAAGCACAGTAATTTTCAATTAAATCCACAAAAGGCTTCCTCCCGAAGCAAATTCCAGAAATAGATTGTAGACAGTGTCCCCTTTCTTAGTGGCAGTGATATCTAAAGCAAAGGACTGAATTACATGAGGACAGCCAGTCAGTGCATCAAGAATTCTTTTCTCATTCAACAGAGATATAGAAAAAGGGCCTTCAGTGGCAGATTTGAGGGAAAGCATGTAATTTCCAAAGTGGGTTTTGCAATATACACAGAGAGAGAGACAAAGGTTCTTTCCCCGATGAATGACCCTCTAGACCACCACAACCCTTCCTCACTGCCACTATCACTCTCCATCTCCTTCTTTCTCATTCCCTTCATTACTCTGACCATACCAGAATAAAAAGCATTCTGAAATCTCATGGTGGAAAAGATCTAATTGGAACAACAACAAAAAATTCTTTAAGGGTTCAATAGCAACGGTCGAATAATTTTGAAACTACGCTACGCTTCGCTGTTCTCTTTCAAACAACGGTCGCTAATCTTATTGCGGTTCGGATTTTATAGGTGGAAATTTTTTTTTAAGAAAATAAATAAAGGCGGTTCCAGAAATAAAATATGAGAAATGATATGTTCACAATATTTTCACAATAAATCTTAAGTGGCAAGTAAGTCATTGTTATTGTTAGGGCAAAAAAATAATCTTAGTATTAGGTTCAAATTTGAACCAATAACAACTAACTACTTATAATTTGTTATGAAAATATTGTAAAAATATTGTGGACGTCGCATCTTTCATAAAATAATAATAATAAAAACAAACGGAAAACTGGTTCGGTCTTGGAAGACTGAGCTGGTTTCTATCTTCTAGAGTTTCTCCTCCCATCCATCTGATCTTAGAGACACAAACAGCCATTACTGATGACTGAAGAATTTTTCTTTTCTTTTCTTTTTTTCATCACTAGGAAAACAAAACTAATGGTTCATTCGTTTGGGGTGAAAATAGGGAGGATGGAAAATAGAGAGAAAAATAGGGTGGAAAATGTTGTTTCCCACTGTTCGGTTGGGAAAGGAAAATAGGGAGAGAAAATCTGGGAGAAAGTTTTCTCTTTGGGTCCACATTTTTTTTCTCCCAAATCGGGAGGAAAATTTGGGGAGAAAAGTGCTATAGTAGCACTTTTACAAAAATGCCCTCTACCCACCTTTTTTTTTTTTTTTTAACGTGACCTGATCTATTTTTTTTCAATGATCTCTTCTCTCTCTCTCTCTCTCTCTCTCTCTCTCTCTTTTCAACGTGACCTGATCTATTTTTTTTCAAGGTTCTCTTCTCTCTCTCTCTCTCTCAACGTGACCTGATTTTGTAACCACCTTTTTGCTGGTTACAAAATTTTTTGCCCAATTAATTTTATATGTACACTATTATAATTTTTACATTATAATAATAAAAATAAAAATAATAATTTATATATATGATGTGATAAATTTTATATTATGTAATGAGTACAAATAAATCTATTTCTTACATATTATGTAACAAGGGTATAATAGTCAATTTCTATAATTACATTTTCCATCTTTCCATTTTTTTCTCCAACCAAACAAAATAGTTTTCCACCTTCCGACTTTTCCACCCTTCCAACCAAACACACAAGAGGGAAAACTAAATATTTTCCATCATTCCACTTTTCCACTCCTCTAATCGAATAGACCCTAAAGTATCCTCCTAGACTCTGTTTTTGACCGATTTACAACTAGTCTAATATAAATATTACAAAATAAAAAAGAGATGCTAATAAAATGAGTAGTAATTTTGCATTTCAAACCTTAGAAAAATGGGTTTTCTTTTCTAATAAAAAAATTAGAGGATTGTTACTTTAGATTGACTGACTATGTAAAGTTTAGTTACACTCTTATTTATAAACTTTGCATGTGTTATATATTTAGTTCATAACTAATCCCAAGTCTGAGTAAAAGATAAGGGTTGCACTATGTTGACAACTAAACTAAAATTTAGCATTATTGGTCCCTTTGTCAACTTTCATCAATTTTCTTGTTTAACAGAATAATAAAGAGATATATATTTTTTTAAGGATTTTGTTAACGAATTCCCTAAGGGTGTAATTATATATATATTTTTAAGATAAATTCAAACTATACACATATTTCCAAAAAAAAAAAAAAAAAAAAACACACACACACACACAATCTCTGAATTTGTGCATTTACATGTGTATTTTATTTTTTGAAAAGTGCACACTGTGATAGTCAAGCCGTTACTAATTTTGACATGTACTCTTAGGACACTCGTTAAAAATAATCTTTTTATTATTATTATTACATGATAAGTTCTCTCTCCTTCTTTGGTATCAAAATTCCCCAAATTCTCTCTCTCTTTTTTATTTGGCAGTGTTGGTTTACTTTGGGTTTTACTTTGTTTAAATGAGATTGATGTTGGGTATTGGACAAGTTAAGAGCTTTTTTTTTAGAAAAAAAAAAAAATTGGGAGTTTTGGACACTAGGTACAATTTTTTTTTTCTTGAATTGCTTTTTTTTTTTTTTTTTTTTTTATAAAAAAAATTCAAATCCAACAAAAAAATTATTTTCAGTTTTATAGTGTTTTTCCCTTCACAAACCTATTGAAATTATACTATATTTACTTTTTTTTTTTTACTCTTATCATTTTCTCAAAAAAAAAATAGTCACCTCAACCCAAAAAAAAAAAAAAAAATCATCAACTCAATCCAGCAAATAATCTTTCGACCCAATAATAGTACAATTATTAAAATACAAAAAAAAAAAAAAATCAATTCAAGCCTATCTAACAATCCAAATTTAAAATAGATAAAAAAAAAAAATCCAAATCCGCTCACTTTTTTCGATATAAATTAGATACAACCAAAAACTCTATCTATTTAATTACAATAAGTAGAATAAAAAATAAATAAAGTGTAGAGAAATAGAAGCTGATTATAAAATGTATTACAAACACAAATCCTTTGTCCCATTTTATGCTCAACCAATCACAATTTATCATGTATTCATTTGACTTTCTTCATTATAAAATAATTAGAGTTTTAAAAAAATTGGCAAGTTTTGATTGATGGAGCAAAGTGGAACATAGAGACAAAGAATTTGTATTCACAGTTTCATATAATCATAAAACTATCTTTTACTCTCAACCTACATAAATAAAGACATATTCATAATTCATTACATAATTTACATTACTCAATGAAATGATAAAAGCAACACAATATAACTATAAAAAATCACTATTCATTAGGTTAAGCAACCAAATATTAAAAGATTATAATAAATTTTTTTTTTTGATATCTCTAAATAAATTTTGATATAAATTTATTTACTAGAAATTAATTATATATTTATTTGATGCTTTCTTTTTCACAAAACTTATTTATGTATTTATTTTTGGGAATCCTTACTAAGGGAATTAATTCGTAAGGGGCATTTGATTAGC
This sequence comes from Castanea sativa, assembly GCF_040712315.1. Classification (NCBI taxonomy): domain Eukaryota; kingdom Viridiplantae; phylum Streptophyta; class Magnoliopsida; order Fagales; family Fagaceae; genus Castanea; species Castanea sativa. The sequence goes on from NC_134016.1 coordinate 21,093,288, forward strand.
TTGATGTTACATTACATTGCAATGTTAAATTCATGAAATATTTGATACATGAAACCACATTACAACAATATAAGATAAGATTAAGGTGTTTGGTTCATTAATTAGATTCCTATCATAATCCAATAATGTAACATTCCTATACTTGATTGGAAATAGTCTCAACACTTAAAAATGCAAAAATTTCTCTTGAACAACAAAATACCCTTGGAAGACCTAAGATAACCAAATTACACCTAAAACATCAAAAATACACTTGAACTCTAAAAAAATGACCAAAATACCCAAAACCTCTAAAACGACCAAAAATATCCTAAAACCTCCAAAATTACCCCAAATGCATCAAAATGACCAAAATACCCCAAAACCTCTAAATGACCAAAAATCCCTCTAAAATTTTAAACTAACCTAAAATATATGAAATATCTGAAAAGACCAAAATACTCCTTAAAAACTTCCATAATGGCCAAAATAATCTTGAAACTTCTAGAATGACCAAAAATATCTTAAAATTTCCAAAATGACCAAAATACTCTTGAAACCTATCAAATTACCAAAAATACTCAAAACCATTGAAATGACCAAAATACCCCTGAGACCTTTAAATGGCCCAAAATACCCTGAAATGTATATAATGACCAAAATACCCTCAAAACCTCTAAATGACCAAAATGCTAAGAAACTTTTAGGCGAAACTGCATTATTGGTCCTTGAAGTTTACCATGTATGCGCAATTGGTCCCTCAAGTTTGAAACGAGCACAATTAGTCCCTTAAGTTTTAAAACTGAGTTGTATTGGTCCTTTTACTAACTGCTGTTAACGGTGTTACTTACATGGCTAACGGAACAATGATTTGACATTTTTTTAATGACGTGGAATGTCTTTAAGTAAGAAATTAAAAAAAAAAAAAAATTTCCGCATTTGATGAAATTGAAAAAGCATTGACCTGATTAAAACAAATCTAATATTTGTTTAACTTAAGGCACGACGGAGAGAGAGAAGGGGAAGAGAGAGATTGACAGCCACAAGCCTAGCTGCCGGTGGAAACCAAATCCCTAGCTGCCGCCGGTGGAGACCAAACCCAAGCCTAGCCGCCGCCGGTGGATACCAAATCCCTAGTCGTGCGACCGCCATCGCCTACATCTTGTCTCCTCCGATCCCACCAAGCCTACGGTCATTTCTCCCTCTCTCTCTCTCTCTCTCTCTGTTTGGTTTCTCGAGAAAAATTAACAGAAGAAAATAAAAAGAAAATGTGCCTCTTGCTTTCTTTCTTTCTTGATGTAGTTGTAGGTCTATAAGTGCTGGTTCGTAGCGTTTTTTGAAGGTGGATTTTGATTTTCTTTTGAGTTTCATGAGCTTTCTTTCTTTCTAAGCAGCCAAACAAGGATTTTCTTTCGTCTTTTAGAAAATTTAAGCATTTTTTTTTATCCTCCGTGAGAGAAAATTGAGGGAAGAGAAAGGTCTGCATCTGCGGCGGCTAGGGATTTGGTTTCCACCGGCGGTTAGGCTTGTGGCTGTCAATCTCTCTTCCCCTTCTCTCTCTCCGTCGTGCCTTAAGTTAAACAAATATCAGATTTGTTTTTAATCAAGTCAATGCTTTTCAATTTCATCTAATGTGGAAATTATTTTTTAAAATTTTTTTAATTAAAAACATTCCACGTCATTAAAAAATGTCAAGTCATTGTTCCATTAGCCACGTAAGTAACACCGTTAACAGTAGTTAATAAAAAGACCAATAGAACTCAGTTTTAAAACTTAATGGACTAATTGTGCTCGCTTCAAACTTGAGGGACCAATTGAGCACACAGGGTAAACTTCAGGGACCAATAGTGCAGTTTCGCCAAACTTTTAAACTGACCTAAAATACCTGAAACCAAAGCAATCAAATTTTATTGGCAGTTCAACGGCTCAGCCCAAGATCTTGGTCCACGTGTAGTACCATTATTGCACAAAAATTGGGGGTAACAAAATACTCCGTCTTGTTCTTTGTCTAATATTTCTCATTGCAATCAAAATATCAAACAAATAAGGGGCAATTGTTAATGATAAACCAAGAATGTATTGACCCCTAGTGATGTATTAATTGATTAATTACCCAAATTTATTAATTAATCAAATTAACATGCAATGTACGTGGCAGTACAAACAAATCACCAACTAAAATATAATGCAGCGGAAAATAAAGTTGACACGGTAATTTGTTTATGAATGGGGAAAACCTCCGAGACAAAAGCCCCACTGGGTGATATTAAGGTCCCCATTCTCGAGAATTTACTATTATCACAACAAGCGATTACAAGTAAAGGAATCCCAGTACCTTATACCAACCTACAATTGAACCCTTACCCCAATACTCAATTGGATTTGTTTTGTAGTGACAATCTCTCATTGTATTGCACATCTCCCAATACGTGACTAACCAATAGATGCGCGGATCCTAGTACGCAACTTGATCACTAACTTGAGAAGGATGTTGGCTGCAAAGTTCTTCAGTTCATCACTCGATGAAAATCATGAAGTTTCTTGGTCATAAAACCCTATAGTGTACACACACAGCAGCTTCGTCAAGAGAAAGATGAACTAGGGCAAACTAAGTTTCCGGTTACAATTTGCATGAACAACACTTTGGTCCACAGTTGTGCAATGGTGCTCTCTGTGACAACCCTTAAAATAATCCTTATATATGTTTAGGGTTGTGAGAAAAGAAAGCCCAAACATACATTCACGGATTGACATGAAATTAGAACTGAAAATTTGATTTTCATAAACCTCGACAGATACCCTATCTATTGAGAAGCTGTTGAGCCTTGGGCTGAAACAGTTTTTTAAGCCTCGTTAGATACTAGCTGTCGAGCTTCAATGAACAACACTTTTTCACTTGATTCTTGGACAGACTTGCATGGCTTTAACACTTGAACTTGAAACCTTGTTTCTTGAAGTATTAAACACATCCTAAATCTACCCAAATACAAGTAAATTGCATTTTGTTAAAAGATTAGCCAATTACATAAAATATTGAGATATGTTCCTAACATGATTCACATATGTCCTAACAATCTCCCTCTTTGGTAATCTGTGACAAAACCACAACAAACAAATGAACATATGAGAGAAGTCATAAATCACTCATTTCATATTCACTTGTTGAATACAATAAAATCTATCCTAACACAAATTCTTGAAAATTTTTGCAAGAAGAGAGTTCATGGCAAGGAAGACTTTGACAACCTGTATTTCTAAAACACTTTAAACAAAACTCATTAAGGCATCTTAGTGTGAGACAGAAATAAAAGATTGCATACAACATATAAGAAGCATGTGCATAAAGAGAGAAAAGAAACAACACATGTAGAGATAGGTGGAAGAATTGTAATAACAACCTCAAATGTATATATATCATCAACAAGTACAAGGTTTGCTATCACAAAGTGGTCATAAAACCAAAGGTACATGAACAATGTATCTAAAATAGAAAGAAAAGAAAAGAAAACGATACATAAGTCCTCACTACATCCCTCCAAAAATATAGACACTCTCCCTAACAAAAATCTCCTATACGAACCCTCCCCTTATGAGTATGAATACTCTCATATCCAAAACTATTTCCCCTTTTTGTCACGAGTGACAAAGGGTAAGTATATCAAGTAGACATCTCATCATCACTGGGTGAGCTAGCAGCATCGTCCTCATTAGCATTATCACTGCCAGAGCCATCATCACTCTTATCCTTTGAAGCTGGTGGAGATGGAGAGGAAGCAACAATGAAACCACCCATGACAACCTGTCTTCGGGCGATATGACCAACATAGGTGTTCACCTGACACAACTCATCACTGAAAGTGTCAAGGCGAGCATCCATGAGCACAAGCTGTGCCATGATGTCCTTAAGAGTCACCCCACCTGCAGAAGAAGGAGCAGAGGTGGATGGAGCTGTAGAAGCTGGAGGAATCACCGCCCCGGGCCGTCTCAATCGTAGCTGCGCCTCGCTCCGTTTAACGGTAGCAGCGTCTATGGCACACATGATAGAAAAGTGGTCCGACTCGAGATAGGAGACAGAAAAATGGCGAATGATCCACGTGATAGCCGAAGAAAAAATGAGCTTATCACAGGTCGTTGTATCCCTATAGACATCTATAAGGGATAGAATGAAGTGAGAGGGGAAGTCAAATAGATATGCTCTAGGAGGGATAGCAAAAACTGAGCATGGGGCTTTATGATAGAGTTATAGTGAGACAAAGGATGTAAAACAAAAGTCATCACCATATTAAGGAATCTCAGACCTTTAGCAAAGGCCGAGCAAGGGGTGTACTGACGATCACCCCAATCAGAAGGTCGCTCAAAAAAAGAAGACATAAACTTGTCTTTAGTCACAGTCTTAAGATGATCACGGTTGGGGTAGTCAGGATGCACTACCTTTGGGACGTAGAGCATCTCGGATACAATATCCGGAGTGACCACAATGCACATACCTCGAACGCGAATAACAAAGAGAGGTACTGAATAATCAAATTCGTGCATGTTGGAGTAGAACTCCTGAATGATCACGGATAGACAAGTGACCGAGACGCCTCACAGTGACTTCCAACCCTTACTGTGAATGACAGTGGGTAGGTCAGTATCGGAGAAGTCTGATAAAATGACTTGGCGTTCCGAATGAATGCCTCGTCTAGAAAAGTTCTCTGAAAAGTCCTTGTGAACTTTATGAACATGGAACCAAATGTGAGAGGGGGTAGAATCAGAATACGATGCCCTGGAACAAAGAGGGTTCCGGGTTGGAGTAGATTTCCGTTTAGGTGCCATAGAGCAACTATCCGAGAGAGAGAGAGAGAGATGTAGAAAAGCGCCAACACAGATCAATATAAGAATATAAAGAAATGAAGGTACATATGCATGAACATGTGACATGCAAAATTAAAAACATCATGGGCTCAGCCCAATCTAAACCTATTGGCACACAAGTTTGCAACAAAGTAAATACACATTTAAAATGCATGAAACATTATTATAATGCTAATGTGATGCAATGCATGATGATTTAAAAACATTTAAGCAAGATCTATCCCAAAAATTTCACAAAAACTTCATTAATTTTGAAAAACCCCAAAATTTCTCAGAACTCCCAAAAGTTAGGTCAGAAAACATGAAATGCATGATAGAATAAGTGAAAAAGATCATACCAGATGAAATAAGATGATCTTTAGGCCGAAAAACCTTTGAGGATGAAGTTTAGAGTGAGAGAGAGGTGTTTGGAAATATGAGAGGGTAGAAAGGATCGAGGAGAAATGAACCTGGAATCGCATAGATCCTATATATAGAATCTCTTAATTCTCAATTGATCGAGAGGTGTTGAGGATTAAAAAGGCTTGAAGAAGCTATCGAGGATCTGTCCAAAGGTTTCCACAGCAAAGAAGCTCAATGGATCGAGGAGCTATCGAGCATCTATCGAGGAGACAGAAACTTTCTCAATGGATCGAGGAGATAGATACTTTCTCAATGGATCGAGGAGATAGATACTTTCTCGATGGATCGAAGAGCTATCAAGAAGCTATCGAGATTGCGATAGAAAGAAGCTGAAGATCTCAATAGATAGCCTAGCTGTCGAAAGGTGTCGAGGAGCTATCGAGATTGCTTAAAAACAGTTTTTCAAGGAAGAGAAAAATACAGACATGAATGTAATCAAACATGCTACTTAACCAAGGATCCAACCAACATTTTAAGCTCTTAAAAACATCTTTCATCTAGAAAAAGATCATGCTTTTAGATCCAAAACACACACACACACACACTAAACATGTCTAACCAATTTTATATTTAAAAAGCAAGTCAAGACAGTTTAGTGGGCATACATTAACACATGTATTCCTTGTGATGGTCAAATCACATTGTACCTGCACATGTATCAAAAGTAGCAAAGAATATTGCGTGTTGTGTGTGAGAAATATCACAAGATTGCATGTGTTTATATGTTACGACGATTTGAGATATGAGTAAATCAATTTGACTTACACATGATCAAAACTGCTTGATGGAGACTATCACCTTTGAGGTACATCTTATAACTCTCACATCTCCTAGAATACATGCTTGCAATCATATTTTAAAGCATTTTGATTCTTTTTGCTTTAATTTTTCTTTGCATATTTTGTTTTAAGCATATCATGCATGGGCATACAAAAGAGAGAAAAAAATACCCAATTATGTTAAGCTTTTGAAATTACACTTTTGCTATACTGAAGCATACCGATGTCATTTCATAATTGGCAGGCACCAGTGGTGAGATGATTATTTATGCCTTTCTCTTAGGATTTTCTAGTCTTTCTCGTCAAAAAGAGTGATACGAGTGTTAAGTACAAGAGATAACTTAATCTTACTCATCACAAACAAGAGTCACAAAACTCACTTGTTTAGTTGTGCATAGAGATGCTCATCTAAGCTACAAGAAATATAAAGTTTAGAAAACTTTGTTTCATTAGCCATTCAAGGTACACAAGTACCAATGTACACAAACACATTATTTTTGTATTTTTTATTTTTTATTTTTGTGGAGGAAAACAAAATAAAACAAAAACTGAAAACAAACAAACAAAAACATGTTAAGCAAAGCAATGCATAAAAATTAGACTAACTCAAAATAAGAAAGTAAAACACACAAGTGATGCAAAAACAAAAACCAGAAGGGAAGAGAGAGAGAAAGTGACTAAATCACTTGGAGCCTTTTTCCTTCCACACCTTGGGAGAACCTTTCCTTTTGGCAAACTCTTGAATCGGCGATGATGGGGAAGAATTACAACCGTTTAAGTTCGAAATGAACATGAGGGATTTGAGGAGATCTCCAAGAGGAGCAAGAGAGGATGGAAACTGACTTAGGTTTTTGGATGAGATCATACTGTTGCTTTGTTGAATGGCTTGCCGCTTGTAGCAATTAGGTCGAGTATGTCCAGTTGCTCCATAGTGATGACAGAGATGCTGCTTCTTCTCTTTAGACTTTTGAGCATTACTCTTCTTAGCCCTAGGGTTTTTGGTTTCTTTCTTAGCAAGCTTAGAGGGTGTTCCTAAGATAGATTTACCCTTGTCTATGTTCTCACTAGCTATCACATTTTTCACATTATTGTTCTCAGATTCAACATTATTAGTAGGAGAAACAAAAACAATAGTACTGGAAGAAGCAATATTAGGAGAAGAGAAATCATACCTTAAACCGGTTCGATCAAAAGTAGATTTCTGAAGGTTGAGCATCTCATCGACCTTTGCACTGGAAGTCTTCTCCAACTGAGCTCTAACTTGAAATAGCTCCATTTCAAGCTTCTTGGTCTTCTCAGCCAAGAAATTATTTTCAAACCTCAGTGCTCCTGATGTGCATTGATAATAGCTTAATTTTGCATATATATATATATATATATATATATATATATATATATATATATATATCATTGTTAAAAAGCATTATCATACTTATTTTGAGTTAATTCATGCATTTTATATTTGGTTATGGAATAATGGTGAATAATCAATTTTGTGCTTAATTGAATCTTATTGTGTGAATTTGTCTTTTGCAGGAGAACGAAATTAAATAAGTGGATTTGTGCAAAGAAGAATGCTAATGAACTTTAAATTTACAAGGGCCATGATGAAGTTAAAGAAGGCCAACTCAATTAAATTTAAGTCCAATTGGAGCAAGAAATCAAAGGAAATTTGCATCAAATCCAAGTCCAATTCGGATAAGGATTCTAGCCTGCACATCAGTTAGTATATTTGGCATAATTTTCGGCTCAGATGTCCAACCGAGATGATTCAAGTTGGGATAGAAAGTTAACTTAAATGGCTACAACATTGTAGTTTACCAAAAGTCCGAATTATGATGTTAAATGGGTCAAAATCGTCAGTTAAGTGAAACCTAAAAATTTGGAATTTTCTCCAAACGGGAATTCAACTTGAAATAGGATTCCTTAACCTATTTAAAGGCTCTTTAGGGCAAAATTTAAGGAGGCTAGTGCTAGGGCTGGGGGCTGAACATAGAGAGTGCAGCTACTTCTTTGGTTTTCTTTCATGACAGTTAGTTTTATTTTATTTGTCTAGTTTAATGTTTAGTATTTTATTCTTGTGTTTTATTTTAATTATTATGAGTAGTTAAATTTATAATTAGGGTTGAGGATGAAACATTGTTAAGGATTATCAATAATATTTATGTGATTTGATTTTTCCCACAATAGTTGTTCTTTAATGATTTAAATTGTTCTTGCTTCATATCAATTGACTGAGATGAGATTTTAGATATGAGTTCAATCATGTTTTTCTTATGATTTAAGATTTGTCTTAATTAATTGAATGCTTGGTTTATTAATTCTTGATTATAAAATTAGATATCGCTTGTGATTTGTTAGTCAATGGATACAATTTATGATTTGATTTTTAGAATTGGATATATCTTGTGATTTGTTTGGTTACGGATACAATTGATGATTTGATTTTATACTTAAGAAGCGAAGAAGAACATGCTTTTGATTTTTAAAATAAGGATTTTAATGAGAATATTTTCCATGATAGCAAGATTGATTTCTAGATTATCATGTAGTGAGTTGGGAAAAATCAATGATCATAAATATGTGCTGATATGAATTAATAAGGTGGATTCCAAAACCTTAATTCATTTCCCTTGATTGTTTACATCTTTTTATTGCTTTATATCTTTTGCTTAGTTTAACTATTTGTTTAATTTTATTATTTGCTTAGTTTATTTAATTTCAAAACAACCAATTTTTATTAAACTAGATTAGGATTAATTTGGTTAAGATTTAATTAATTTTCCTACATTCATTCAAGTCCTTGTGGGTTCGACCTCGTTCTTGTCAAACTATACTTTGGTATGGTTCGTACACTTGCGAGTATTTTAAAATTTCACAACAGCTCCTATAGTCTGATTGGTTTCATCAAACTTTGTGGAGAGTTCTTCTCATTCAAGCTCCATATCACTGAGCTTCTTGGTGGTCAACCTATACAACTTCTCATGCTTTTCCGAGACCTTGTATACCTTTGCATAGGCAGTGTGGATGTCATCTTGTTCATCCATCTTCTCAAACTTTGACTCCATTAATTCTTCTTCATCCACATCTTCTACAATCCCCTCAGTAGGATTGACAGTGGCAGTGAAGGCATTTAGGATTCCGTCATCTTTATTTTCAGAATCATCTTTAGGTTTGGTGTCACTCAAAGTTGCAGCAAGTGCCTTGCTTTTCCTAATGGACTTGAGATAAGTAGGACACTCTTGTTTCATGTAACCGAAGCCTTAACACCCGAAACACTTGGGTCTTGAGGGAACAATGTACTGACCGCCATCCCTAGCATCCTTCTTCCCTTTGTCTTGGCTTTTAGACTGAGAAGAACTTGATTGCCTACGGTCCTTATCGAAGCCCTTTGCATTGGCATTCTTCATGAACTTCTTGAATTTTCTGGTGATGTAGGACTTCATGTTAGAATCTTCATCATCGGAAAACTCATCCGTGTCACTGCTCTTGGCCTTCAGTGCCATGCTCTTTCCCATACTAGATTTTCCAATCCTCGTCAAACCTAACTCATAGGTCTGCAGATTACCAACCAGCTCTGTCAAAGGAATCTTGTCAATATCCTTTAATTCCTCAATAGCGGTGATCTTGGCATGAAATCTCTCGAGCAGAGATCTGAGCACCTTTCTCACAATCTTGGGTTCAGGAATGGTTTCCCCAAGATTAAAGGCTGGCTTTACTATGTCCTTAAGCTTGGTATAGAACTTATTAAACGACTCATCCTCCTCCATCTTGATCTCTTTGAAGCTTGTAGTGAGCCTCTATAGCTTCGAATCCTTGACAGCCTTGATTCCCTCATAGGTTGTTTGGAGAATGGTTCATGCTTTCTTTGCAGTTTATGTAAAGGATATCTTCTTGAACTCCTCATTTGTGACCTCACTGAATAAAGCATTCAATGCCTTGCTATCTCCCCAGTTGGCCGGCACTTCCTTCGGCTTTGTCCAGCCTATCTCCACAGTTTGCCACATTTTCTCATCTAGAGACTACAAAAAAACTCTCATGCGTACTTTTTAGTATGCATAGTTAGTGCCATTAAATAAAGGAGGAATAATGAGAGACTGTCATCTATCCATGACAACAGGGGTCAATGGATCACACAGTAAAAATTAAAACTTAATTAGAGTGTGCCTGCTTTTATACCACTTGATAGGCCAATAATGTATTGATCCCTAGTAATGTATTAATTGATTAATTAATCAAGTTTATTAATTAATCAAATTAACATGCAATGTACGTGGCAACACAAATAAATCACCAACTAAAATATAATGCAGCGAAAAATAAAGTTGATACAATGATTTGTTTATGAATGGGGAAACCACCAAGGCAAAAACTCCATCGGGTGATTTTAAGGTCACCACTCCCAAGAATTCACTATTATCACAACAAGCGGTTACAAGTAAAGAAATCCTAGTACCTTATACCAACCTACAGTTGAACCATTACCCCAATACCCAATTGGACTTGTTTTGTAGTGACAATCTCTCCTTATATTGCATGGCTCCCAGTACGTGACTAACCAATAGATGTGCGGATCCTAGTACGCGACTTGATCACCAACTTGAGAAGGATGTTAGCTGCAAAGTTCTTCAGTTCATCACTCGATGAAGATCACGAAGTTGCTTGGTCACGAAACCCTACTGTGTACAAACACAGCAATTTCGTCAAAAGAAAGATGAACTAGGGCAAACTAGGTTTTCGGTCACAATTTGCATAAACAACACTTTTCTCTACACTTGTGCAGTTGTGCTCTCTGTGACGACTCTTAAAATAATCCTTATATATGTTTAGAGTTGTGAGAAAAGAAAGCCCAAACATAAATTCACAGATTGGCATGAAACCAGAATTGAAAATCTAATTTTTATAAACCTCGACAGATACCCTATCTATCAAGAAGCTGTCGAGCCTCGGGCTGAAACAACTTTTTAAGTCATGATAGATACTAGTTGTCGAGCTTTAATGAACAATACTTCTTCACTTGATTCTTGAATAAACTTACATGGTTTTAACACTTAAACTTGAAACCTTGTTTCTTTAAGTATTAAACACATCATAAATCTACTCAAATACAAGTAAAGTGCGTTTTGTCAAAGGATTAGTCAATTATATAAAATATTGATATATATTCCTAACATGATTCACATATGTCCTAATAGTTAACACCATATTTTGTCCACTCCTGATTTACGTGTAAAATTTAAAAAATAAGATAGTCACATTACAATGATTTATAGTAATGCAAATGTCTTGATAATTAATCTTACATTATCATAATGTTTATCTTACAAATAAATGAACTAGACGTAATTAATGACATTACGGTAATGTTGTTGTAATATTTGACACATTACGGAGAACAAAATGCCCTCTTAGTGGGGATTGAAATGAAGATGTCTAGGTCTATATATATAGCTAGGTTGCACTGGGTACATAAGTCCGATCCTTATTCAGTCTAGAATGAAGTTAAGCGTATGTCCAAACACATTCACTTCTGATAATAGAGTTGGGTGAATAGAATAGTAGGTTATACTTTGGAAAGAAGAAATAGAAAGAGACCGTTCCAGTTGAAATCAATAGCTAGCTAGCTAAGTCGTGCATCTACGTGTCAAGCTTCTACCACACCATCTTACGGTTCTCACCAAGTGTCCGTATAATTTGGCTAATTTAAGCTATAACATCTCCACTTTTCAGCCATGCAAAGGCTCTCATCCACCTTGCCTTCCTCATATTTCATTTTCTCTTTCCCTAATTCTCATTTGGTAAACAAGGTCACTAACGAAGTAAAGGAGCAGCTAGCCTAATCATCAGAACTAGATATTGCATCAAAAGTGAGGTTGGTCGTCAAAGAGTGATTATTAGTCTAGAAAGGTTTCAAAAGAAAATTAAATAATAATTAATTATTATCCCGTGCCACCATCAGCATGCCCCGGAGATATGCGTTTGGGAGGGCAGATGAGGCAACCCACCCTGACTCCATCAGAGCCACCTTAGCAGAATTCATTTCCACTTTCATCTTTGTCTTTGCTGGCGAAGGCTCTTTACTAGCTCTTGGTATATCTCCAACTCTGCACTACATGCATGCTCAGCTTTTAACTCTTTTCTTGCTCTAAGCTTCGTGCAGTGTTAATTAAAATATAAGATCTTGATGCTGATGTGCATGCATGTATTAAAATAATATTTAAGTTATTAAAATAATCTTTTCCTAGTAATTTAAGTTTGGGACTATCATGATATTGGAACAAATGATTATGATATTACAACAGATGATCATAAGTTTAAAACTTGTCTCTAGCTACTCTGCTTCTCACTTAAATTGGATCCTTTTTAAACAGATGATTATGGCATTAATTACACCAAATGATCATAAGTTTTCATTCATTAAGTTTTTGGAAGAATCAATAATTCATAAAATAATTCATGGGCATGTATTTTGTGTATTTGGTAGGCAAGATTTACAGGGATACAGGCGGCAATAGCGCGTCAGAGCTAGTAGCCATCGCACTTGCACATGCACTAGCCCTTTTTGCAGCGGTGTCAGCCAGTATAAACGTATCTGGTGGTCATGTGAATCCCGCCGTCACCTTCGGCACCCTCCTAGGCGGAAGGATCTCAGTTGTACGTGCCATCTACTATTGGATTTCTCAGCTCTTGGGTTCTATTGTAGCGGCCCTCTTGCTCAGGCTCGTCACCAACATGGTAAAAACACCAACATATATATATGCCCTGAATCGGCCTTCATTATTAATATACTATATATTGATGTTGTTGCGTTTTAATTAAATTTCAGAGACCAGTGGGATTTTACGTATCACATGGGGTGGGAGAGTGGCATGGTCTTATATTAGAGATCGTGATGACATTTGGGTTGGTGTATACGGTTTATGCGACTGCCATAGATCCCAAAAGAGGTAGCTTGGGGACAATTGCACCTCTTGCAATTGGGTTAATTGTGGGGGCGAATATCCTTGTAGGTGGACCATTTGATGGAGCATCAATGAACCCTGCAAGGGCATTTGGACCAGCTTTGGTAGGTTGGAGATGGGACAACCATTGGATCTATTGGGTTGGTCCACTCATTGGAGGTGCACTGGCAGGACTCATATATGAATACATGGTTATACCAACTGAGGTCCCTCATCACACTCACCAGCCTTTGGCTCCTGAAGATTACTAGTTCCCCCTTCTTGTTTATTTTGTAATAAATTTGCATGTGGTCTTCCCCACCTTGCTCTTGTTTTCTTCTTGTGTTACAAGTGTGTTTGCATTTTATTAATCTATTTCGTTCCCTCATCATCTTCCTCTTCCTCTTCCTCTTTTTGGTTGGAACCTAATGTGTTTGTTTATTAGCTGCAACTGTTGCATGTCTATAGTATTGTACTTAATTAGTGAGTTGTTAATAAAATGCCAACCTTTCTTCGGTTGCATCATATATATATGTTACTGTTATTATAATTACTTAATTCTTTTGTTGGGATAATTATTAAGAACAATGTTACATATATTTGAGTTTAAAATAAACTAGGTCATTTGGTTCTATCATATACTCTTTCATTTTAAAATGATTTAATCAGCTATGCCACCCAAAAAAATTAAATTAATTCCAATAAGTTGGCTGACTGTCATGCTAATCCATATTAATATAAAAAATTCTGGTGCCACAACAAAATGCACAACTTTGGCCACAACTTGTCCATGTGACAAGTTGTGGTTGGTGCATGGACAAGTTGTGGTTGGTGGAAGAGTGATGATGAGTCTATGTGGAAACACTCTTCCACCAACCACAACTTGCCACATGGGCAAGTTGTGGCCAAAGTTGTGTATTTTGGTACGGTACAAGAATTATTCTATTGCTATATAGATAGCCTCGTGAAATGAAATGAGATTGTCTTTCCCTCTTTTGCACCGAACAATTTATTTCTTTCTTAATCACTCTTGTCTAGCTACCTAAGATTAAATTCAGATACTGAAAACACCTTGCCGCTTTCTCCAATTTGACACAAGAATATCTTGATTTTGGCCTGTCCTTTGGATTATATACTCAAAAATGATCCATTGTTTTTCTAAGAGTTACCGGTAACATACTTTTAAGAATTTTACTCCGGGATAAAAGAAACAAGCTGCAGAAGCTAGAAAATTAAGTAATTGAACCAGCTTGAGTTGATTTAGCTTTCCATGATCATTGATAAGATGCACTATACACAAAGGAGGTTGGCATGTTGCCAGCCACATCAGACGGAGTCTATAAATAAAGAACGAATAAATACGGTCGAACTCACGGTTTTAGTTGCTTTTTCAGTTGTGCAAAGTGTAAAAAATGTGTGCATTTAGGTATATGTAATAAACACTATCTATAAACAAATGTATGTAATAAACACCATTCGGAAGTAACATCATTTTACAGATAGTCGTCAAAAGAGATATCTGAGTTTTTATACATTCGAATAGGGAATAGAAACAAGTGGGGTATACTAAATGTACAGTATTATGTTTGGTTGTAGAATCTGGCAACCCAAGGAGCAAGCTCAGTGTTGTGAGGTGTTCTTGGGTTGGCAGAATAATAATCAGACCAATAACATGGGGAGAGTCTATCAGCAAAGTTTCCACCACTATAGATGCAAAAAGGTAGCCAATCTTCACCCCCATTCATCCTCCTCTTGCGTTCTCTTGGGTAAGCCAATGGTGCCTGTACATACCTGCATTACATCAATGGCGGCAATTAGAATGAGAAGAAAGTGTAACCCATATCAATATGGTATATGCTTTTTTCTTTCTTTCCTGTTTCCTTTTACGAGTAAAAGTCATATCATCAAGTCTTAACAAATACCAGGCTCAAGTAATACATAACCAGTGTTTAAATCTAAGAAAATCTACTTTCTCAACAAAAAAAAACTAAGAAAATGTAGCAATTTCTAATGTTTCCTCAACTACTCATGGCAAAGCATCGTACAAACAATTGTTACAAGTCAACACTATTATATTTGGATAGGTAAAGATGACAATGGAAGGGTGAATCCATATGTAACGGTGAAACTACTATAATATTTAATATTTTTCATCATTTTCTTCTCTATCTTCATCTCCTGCAAAGTGAATGGACATTCCAGGCACACATAAACCAGTCTCTATATTTCCTAGTAAAATATTTCATATGTTCTTCTGTATGTAACCAACCACCCAAAGAATACATTTACTATTAATCATTCACAATTATAAACAAGCAATAGCAATCCCTGTCTAAACATTCTGGAGAACTGATAGGTCTGTAAGTATGTTCATGTCCGTACACCTTAGATTAAAGTCTCTTCCTTTTCTCTTCACCACCTCCACTTTCTTCTCCTGCATAGTTACGTTAAAACTGCTACAATAATTCCACAAATTCAATGACAAACTGCCATAATCCATTCCTTACCAGAAAAGTATGCCTTATCAATTTCCTCCGGCTCATCAAAATTGTAGCCCCCACAAAAAAGAAAGCAAAAGCTAGGCACTTTCTTGTTACTTTCGCATGTTAGAGATATACTAGACATATTAGCCCAATGTAATAGGCCCAAGCCCACTCCTACTTGTACTAGTAGTCTAGGGTTTAGTTGCCTATATATACTCATGTTAGGGTTCATTGTAATACAGGTTATTGTACTATACTCTTACATAATAAAGATGTAGCCAGGGATTCTTCCGTGGATGTAACTACATAACCCTCGTGTTCTTAGTGTTCTTATTTTATGCTTCCCCTTCCGCATCCACTTTAGCATATACAACATTGTATAATACATCGCGTTAATAATTTATTCAACATAGTATCAGAGCCAAACTTTGTTCTTGGCATGAACCAAACGTCTCTAGCAAGCAAAGAAGATTATCATGTGCACACCACCATCTGAAGTCACACATGCTTACTTGCTGGATCTAGACTCCATGGCATCTTGCTTCCACCATGGCTCTGTGCTGTGTCAAAATCTAACAACCAAGCAAGCCATGATCGAACTTATCGGATCTGTGCAAATCCAAGCTTCGCCTGATGAAAACCAACACCACAGACGTGCTCCACGGCCTCTTGTGAATAAAACCCAAGAACTTGTCCCCCAACGGAAGCCCCACGCGCCACCATGGGCCGCCAACGACTCCGACACCTCCCCATGTGCTGCCAAAATTCTCGACTCCCAAGTAGGTTTATGGTTACATGCGCCGCTCTGTCGGCCTCACAGACTGCCGATCTGCAAAACCTGAGAAGTCCGGCCGCTTATCTCGCCAACACGTACCTACATGTGTTGCCTGGGTTTTTGGCTTCTCCTCCATGCACCGGTGGACATCGCACGTTCCAGCCACGCACTAAAAATCTATGATCATGTCATCCATGACGTCATTTGATGATGTCAGCAAAAGTCACGTTAGCTTGATCCATGTCAGCCCTAATTACGTCATCAGCCACGTAGCTCACCATGTCAATAGTGTCGCCTTGTCAGCACCACGTCACCTAGCTGACCGTTGACCCAGACTGACCCGACCTGGACCACCCGAATCTGACTCGTGAGCACACATTGACCTTGATTAGGATCCGTTGACTCTGACTTTTGCGTTGACCTTTGACCAAAAGTTAAAATTTCCGAAATGGCCTATCTTGCTCAGTTTTTCGCGTAGATTCTGATTTTCGACTCTATTTCTTCATTTGAAGCTTCAAAATTGGTCAATTGGCACATTCTTCTTGTGGTTTCTTCAAAGGCATTCTTCAAGGCATCTCCAAGTGATATTCTCATGCTTATCCAACCTCAAGCCTTCATCGAGCTTTCGCCTTGATTTTGAGAGAGGGTGTTAGAGATGTATTAGACATATTAGCCCGATGTAACAGGCCTAAGCCCACTCCTACTTGTACTAGTAGTCTAGGGTTTAGTTATTTATATATACTCATGTTAGAGTTCATTGTAAAACAGGCTATTGTACTACATTCTTACATAATAAAAATGTAGACCTTTAAGGAATTCCTCCGTGGATGTAAACCAACAAGGCTGAACCACGTAACCCTCGTGTTCTCAGTGTTTTTATTTTATGCTTCCCCTTTCGCATTCACTCTAACATATACAACATGGTATAACACATCGCGTTAATAATTTATTCAACATTGCATAAAGTATAATTCACTAGATGAGATAGGGATGCCAGAAAACTCATGAACATTACTTATCCAACTCCCCAATCTCACCACCAAATTTATCACGTCCTTAACATCTACAGTGCTCAGTCACAACAAAATTAGTTCAAACCTGAGACAGCCACAAAATGAAAACTTCAAACATCTCAATTGTCTTAAAAACACATCATCCGCCCTATAAAAGTCAATTTTTTCAACTCTTACATTATTTCTTTATCAAAGTTCGCAAAAATGAGCACCACAAAGCCCATCATGTAACCTCCCTCTATTGCTTTAGTTGATAATCCATTCAAGACTTCCACAACAAGGAAAAAGGATTACCACATCCCCCCGGCTGGAAGCTGCTATAGAAATTTAAAGAACCCATTGCAATTACTTTGGAAACTTTAAAAGAGGTAATCTAAATTTTTTCCCTGAAAATTTTCAAGATATGGAATAGCTTAAAATATTATCAGTCACCTGCAGTGCAGATATCTCAAAAGGCTGTTATTGTTAGGATTGTTAACATTTGAAAATAATAATATAGAGAGCAGCACATCCTCCCTTACTTTTTGCATATTTCCATCAGGGTGTGTACAAGAGAGAGAGAGAGAGAGAGAGAGAGACTAGGAGTTTAGGTCTCTTGAAGTGTTTAACTAGGAATATGTTGTCTAAATTTCGCCAATGAGCTCTAGTTAAAATGATACCATTTACAAGGTGGAAGGTGAAGTCATGAGTTCAAGACCACAAGTGCGTGTGCAATTTCAATAAAAACAAATAAATAAGTAGTCTAAATTTCTACATTTGGTATCACTAATTCTTCATTTTATCTATCATATATGGAACATTTTATCACCAAATTCCGTTGGATGTTTCCGTTTCAAAATATTAATGTCATATTATGTGCATCATTCCATGGGATATTTCCTTGTTCAAAATCTTAATGTTATTATATTGTGTGTTAATGCATCAGTATAAATAACTCTCCACTATTCACTACATTAGTCGCTAACCTGTGCAATGCACGAGAAAACTATTAACTATGAAAAAAAAATCAACAATGAATAAAATATAGACAAACCCATGAAATGGATTTGAAATTTTTTCAAAAAGAAAGAAAGCTTTAATTGAAGTTTTGTGAATATGATACATTACGTTTTGTGAAAATGAAGATCATATTTGATATATTTCATAAGCAAATAAATATCTAACCATTTAACGAACCGGGTAAAGAAGAAGTTCGAAATTTTTAAGGTCGGACCGAGATCAAACCAAAGTTAAATTGTGATGACATTATAATTAATTTAATTATTATTTAAAATATAATAAATTGGAAAATTTGAAAATTTGACTAAAATAGTCCAAATAAATATAAATATCTATCTTTCAAATATATTTTTAAATCACAATTTTTAGGTAAATAAAAATATTAAATTCTAAGTAAGCATATATAGATATTGAAGTTTGATAGTCCAATAATATGTTAAGTTTTAAACCCATATTATCTTGTTCTCATAGGATTTTGTTTCCTTAACCAAAGAGTCTTCAGTTAAGTGGGCAGACAATCCAAAGGAAGCTACTGAAGAAAAGTAAAAAATATTAACATAATATGAAAAGTGCTCAAGTTTCAAGAATGTGTTGGCAGCACAATATCCACGCAAAGTGCTTCAAACTTTCATAGTTGGCTTTTTTATTTTCATTGGATAAAAAAATTTCAAACTTTCTCTTCATTTTATCTTTGAAAGTTTCAAACTGTGTATAATCAAATTATTAGCGGCTAAAATTTGACTTTCCTCCACCGTGCCTGTGAGTTTCTGTTCTTTTTTTCCGTCTTACCTCCCTTGTTTTTTTTTTTGTCAACAATTTCTTTCGTTTTCTTTATCTCATCTCGCTATCTCTTCTCTATCATTTGAACAAAAAAGACCCAAATTTTACGAAGATAGACATGAAATGGAAGATCCGAGAGCGGAAAGAGAAAGAGTGCAAAGTCTGAAAGAGACTGAGATGAAAAGAACGAGATTTTGTGATTTGTGGGTTTGGCTTGTATTTGTGATTTACGGGTTTGGTTTCTGTTGCTTGTGTACTGTGTTTGAGGAAATTTATGGGATGAAGATGAAAATGATGAAGAGAGAGATGAGATTATTTTGGTTTTGATGATTTATGGGTTTGGTTTGTGCTAGGTGTGTACTGTGTTTAAAGAAATTTATGGGATAAGGAGAAAGATGACGAAGTCGGAGATGGGAAATTTTTATTATTATCGAGTTCTTGTTTCTTCTCAAAAAAAAAAAAAAGAAGTTCTTGTTTTAGTTTTTAGAAGAAGTATCGGGTGGAGAAATAGGGATAAATAGTTTTTTTTTTTAATGTTGATTTGAATACATATGACGGAACGAATTTAACTTTAAATTTGTAGAGGAAAAAAAGTTAGAGAAAGAATTACCCGTTGGAGTTATTGTTAACCAAAAAGTCATAGGGAACTCTTTTTAGTCGGCTTCATATTCCTTCTTCTTCTGCTTCTTTTTCTGGAAAAATCAAAAAGGTCGTTTTACTGAAAAGTGGTTCTCTTTTTTCTTGATCGGAATGTCTGGAAACAAAGATTGAAACAGGTCTTTAAGTTTAGAATGATACGTGATCCTTGCAACCGGTAAGAATCTAGGCTTGGATTGTCTTACGGCTTGATGCAATTTGCGAACAGATTTTTCAAATTTCTATCTCTCTCCAGATTTCTCAGTTTTTCCTCTCTTTCCACTCTTTGCGACTCTCTTTCTCTCTCCCTCTATTTCTTAAATTCTCTCAGTTTTTCAATTTAACCGAATTTTGTTTTAAACCATGTGGGATAAACTTTAAAGTTTAAAGCCCTCATACGGTGTAAAGAAGCCTTAATAGCAAGAAAAAGCTTTTAACTGAAAATGAGCATATTAAATGAAAATAGGTCTATTAACCGAAAAGGTGCCTATTGAAAAATGAGAAGTCCCAACTGTTCAGTGTTTTTAAATGTAAAGTTACAATTGTTCGTGTTTTTAAATGTATATGTGGCATTAATTTATATAGCCACGTGGTTTAATGAGGAGTGGTCAACAAAAAGTCAAACGTTTCGGCTATTAGTTATTATATAGATTACCATCCAATCAACCTTATTCTTCCCATGGAAATGTATTTGGAAGGTTAAGGTCCCTGCTAAGATTGCTTTATTGACATGGGCAACAGCTCAAGGGAAAATTCTCACCAGGGATTATCTTCAGAAGCAAGACATCTGTCTTATTGATTGCTGTTGTATGTGCAAGAACAGTGGGGAGACTACAGATCATCACTACTTCACTGTGCCTATCTGTTGGATATCCGGTCTATAGTGTTCTGTCAGTTTGGGATTCAGTGGGATATGCTTGAGAGGGTAATGAATTTGTTGGCTTGCTGGACGGGGCTTTGGGAGACATCGTTCAGTTGATGTATGGAGGGCCACTCCTCTTTGTGTTATGTGTACCATCCGAAGAGAGAGGAACAAGAGAAATTTTGAGGGGATTGAGAATTCTTCTTTTGAGCTGAAACTGTCCTTACTTTGTTTGCTGTATGATTAGATAGCTGCTTTAAGTAGTTACTTATTCTCTCCTCTAGAGGAGTTTTTTGACTTACGTAAATTGTGTTGATCTTTGTAGTTTCCCTAGTATATTGCTTGAGTACACAGGGAGTTCTCTATTTAATTTTCAATAGAAGATTTTATTACCTATCAAAAAAATATAAACAACAACCAAGCCTTAGTTCCAAAAAACATTCTCTATATCCTTTTACTGAAAAAATATGCATATTTGTTAGTAAATTTCCTCAGGATCTACCTTTACTATTGTTAACTAGTAACAAACCTTACCTTATTCCATCAAGCACAGCATCCCAGCAGAAATGAGTATGACCAAACACATGACATGCAGATCCACTCCCCTGGATTCCATGTATAGACCTTATCCGAACCTCAAGATAATCCGAGCCAATAATTTTTGGGAGCTTGGGATAGAATAGCATCCTCTTCTCTGGACACAGCTCTTGCCTGAAGAAGATGGAATGCAATCAGCAATGTGCCACACAAATTATAGGATGCTCTATTCACAAAACAACATAACTAATCTGTAGTTGAGGTTCAGGGGTTACTTGGGAATTTTATAGTTGAACAAAATGCTCTATATTCGGGATGCTCAAATTTCCAATACAGTAATGCTACTAAAAATTCACAAAACCACTGTGGCTCAACCAACATTGCTCCAGTTTTTTCGACATAAAGTTCACTTCATATGGCATGAACCATTTGTATTCTCTTCTTTCCTTTTGGTAAAGACAGAAATAAAAGGGAAAAAATGGGCAAAACAATTTACAGGAATCTTTTAAACAAAGCCAAGATAAAACTTGGTGTACAGGAGCACACCATTGACACCCGATACATTCCAACTACCACCTTTCCACCACTTCCTATACAACACCAATTTAGTCTGCTTCACCACCACCCACTACTGCACCCTATGAAGCACGGGTGTGTATTCAGATTCGGGTGTGGGTGCAGATACGAGTGCGAGACTCGACAATTTTTGAAAAAGTAGGATGTGGGTGCGGCAATTAAAAATTTATTAAAAATATTTTTATTTATATTTTCTATATATTGCTAAGCATACTTTTTCATATAATTGTAAATATATACCAATTTAAGAGTAATAGTAGATAATAACTAAAACATGATATTCATAAATTAGAATACAACCCACAAGTTGAATTTTATTATTATTTTAATATGTATTTTGGCCAGTTTCGGCCCAAATCGGCACGAATCTGCTGGAATCGGCCCATATCAGCGCGAATCGGAAAAAAAAAAAGGCCGAATCGGCGCGTCAGAGGAGCGTCACTGTGTCGCCATGAGTCCGGTGCAGGTGCAGCGGCCCTAGAGCTGCACCCATTTTTTCTAGACTGCACTACCCCATATCAACAACAACTACTACACCTCAGACTTCCACCAATATTTCCCCAGACATTGCTAATTGCAAGCAATATAGCAATGCCATCACTACAACCATTAATGCAGCTGCTACTATCTTCATCTAACCAATTCCACAAACTCTATAAGTTCTTTGGGTTTCCTTTGCTAGTTTGTGAGCATGTATCAAATTAACATTATGTAACTGGAACTATAGAAAATATTGAGGCCCTGTCTCAAGTGCAAGAGGAAGTTGGGAAAAAATATTTTGGCCATTTAAAAACTCATTCGAAAGAACCCTATAAAATGAAGAGATTGTTGGATATGGAAAATGAAGATGCTGTAGTTCAAAAATTTTACTTAAAAAAAACATAAAGAAAACTATGGATGGTTTTCCTAGAAAATGAAATTAGACAACCATGAAACAAATATTTAAAAAAGAAGAATGTAAAACAGTTCATCAGCAAATGGCTAAGTTCTTCTATCGCATCATTAGATTAAGCTCAAGGCTCAAGCCACCTTCTTACTGCATCATTAGGGAGAATTCTTGAAGAAGTGCATAGGACATTAGATATGCTTCAACGCTATAGGCAAGAATGGAAGAAAACAGGTTGTTCAATTATGTTTGATGGTTAAAGAAGGAAAAAGAAAAAAGGAAGATGATCTATACTCAATTTTCTAGTGAACAGTCCTAATGGAAGCATTTTTCTTACATTCGATATTACACCTTAGAAATTTCAAAAATAGCTAAGATGAAGTTTGAGAAGCTACATGACATTGTAGAGAAGATTGGAGATTGGCCAGGGATTTAATACAAAAAGAGGAAAATAGACAGATAATACAACCAAGTCCAAACTATAAATTGGCCTGAGGTTTAACACAAAAGAGGAAAATATTGATTTGGACTTGTTATGTCTCTCATTGCTTAAATGAGATCCTTGAAGATTGTTAGAATAATGATTAAGTGATTAAATTCATCATTTCCTAATAGCTTAACCTTTTGGGACGATCAGTAATTTATCATAGTATTAAAACAAGTAGTCTTGAGTTCGAACCTTGCCTACACTATACATTCTATTTAAAACGTTAAAAATCCCATGTGTTGAAGCCCACACAAGAGGAGTGTTAGAATAATGGTTTAGGGATTAAATTCAACATTTTTTAGTAGCTTAGGCTTTTGAAACCATTGGTCAATGGTAATTTATCACAGATTTTGAAAAAAAGCTTAAGGACCATCAAGTGACAATTGCAAAGAATAAGAATATTACTATAAACATATATTCTACGACTTTGTGTCTAACTTGGTTGAAATTTTTCACTAGACTGAAGGATTTGATTAGCCATGTTGTTAGATGGTTTGCAACTGATAACACATAGGCCTCAACCCTTGCTTTCTTATTTGATTAGAGGGACAAACACCAATGCTTCAGGTTTTCTAGTAAAAGAAAATTTTTTGACCCGCCAATAAAGTCTACAATTTTAACTAGTAAGTAAATTCAAGAAAATGACTAAGACCATAAACATCAATTCTGATAATTTATTTAAATGGCTAATCTATATAATAACTAATAGTCGAAATGTTTGACTTTTTGTTGACCACTTCTTATTGTGCCATGTGGCTACACAAATTTATGCCACGTATACATTTAAAAACACCGAACAATTGTATCTTTTCAATATGTCTATTCACAATTACGCCTATTCTGAATCGGTGTCAATGTGTCTATAAAAAGGCATCCCTTATTTCATTTTAAAAAGTTAGTTTTTTCATTCATTCATAAGAATCTTTAGAGAGAGACAAACACACAATTCTATTCGTTGTACCTGGAAATTGTAGTGCTTCTTCTACATGTTGTTGATCATTGTATCTTGGTCAGTTTTATATCAAACATTATGTATTCATTTGTTTTGTAAGTTTTACTTTATTTCTCTTAGGGCACAAGCCCTAAAAATCTAATTCTAGCATTAGCATGAGAGCATCTATATCAGTACCGAAAAAGAGAATTCCTTGAATGTTTACATAGTTAACTTCTCAAAGTAACATCATGCATATATTATCAATTCAAGGATCTAAACTAATCCGACTGAAGTCAGGCCATGAATCCTATATAAAGATTGACGGTGTACAACACTAATAAAAAAACTAGCAAAGTTGGCACTGTCATTAAAAGATATACTGTGGGCCACTTCATCCATCAGTTATACTTCTTAGTGCCCAAAAAAAAAAAAAAAAAAACTTGAACTGATATACCTTCAAAGCATTAGTTAAAAGGCTTATATGATTCACACACATATATATGAATCCATATATATAAAAATATATTAAAGGATTTCAAGAATACAAAAGCACAATTCATTAAACTTTAATATTACCAATAAAAATTTATCAAAAAAAAAAAATTACCAATAAAATTTTATGTGTTCATCGATAATATAAAGACTATCAAAACACTGCCCCTTAACTAAGGGACATGATCAGATTTGTGCATATATTGTTTATAGATCTTATTCACAAAACTACAAAAGTAAATTATATGTGTAATAATATCTAACAATCTTGAGACAGATTTTCCTCAATTTATTTTTGTGATTTCAGTGGAAAGTTTCTGTGTGCACTAAATAAGTTTTGAGAAGTTATTTTGTGATTGAATTGTGATAATTATATAAGTTCAACTATTGGTGATTTGCATAAATAAAATCGTGTTTGCACGTAAAGGGAGTTTTGTTTTCAACCTTAATTTTTTTTTCTTTTTAAAACTAACTGCCTGCACCGTTTGGAATTGGAATACACAATATATATTTATATATAGCAATAACTGATTGCACTATTTGATAAATTTTTTGAAATATTTCGTTAATGTTCAATAATTATTAATGGCCCACTAAATTGACCTTTTATATAACTGTTGCAATTGTATGATATATATAACATTCATTGTTATAATATATTATATGAATTTGGTTGATTCTCTATCAGTTTTCGTGGTATAATATATTTAAATACTTTTGGATTGTTTTGATTCATAGGGAAGAGAATCAGAAATCCAAGAAGAATAGGATTTGTAAGGTGTGTAAAGAAATCATTCGGTATTATTGTTGCTACTATTGGTGTGGCTTGATTCTTAGACCATTTCATTATTTAACAAAAAAAAAAAATCGACTTACAAATAGAAATTTTGAAAAAGATCCACATGTTTCGTGTGTTTTTAAGAAAGATTAAAGATAAAAGTTTGAGAAAAAGTAACCAAATAAAGAAATCATTCAATATTATTGTTGCCACCATTGGTGTGGCTTGACTTCTAGACGTTTTTATTATTTAACAAAGAAAATTAACTTACAAATAGAAGTTTTGGAGAAAACCCACAGGTTTTTTGTGTTTCTAAGAAATATGAAAGAGAATAAATTAAGAAGTTACCAAATGAATATGAACCACTATTTATACCCAAAAGATTATAACCCCTTAACAGGCATATTTTCATTCAATATGCACATTTTCGATCAATAGACACATTTTTATTTAATAGACACCTTTTTTGCTAATAAGCACCTTTAATATATATCAAATATGAAGAATTATGACATTTCAATAGGCACCTTTGGTATGTCTAATTTGAATAGTTATGACATTTTAATGGCCACCTTTTAGTATATATATTACAACATATATTATATATACATATATATATATATAAATAAAATTAGGTTTCTTATTCATTCTCACAAAAAAACTAATAAATAAAAATTATTTCTTTTTTTCCTTGAAACTCATCCGGTAGCTATTCCCGTGCATTACACGGGTTAGCAACTAGTAATATAAGATTCTTAAAACTTGGTCATAGTTACAATCAGCAAATTTTCCAACTATCCAATTTAAATGAGAAGGAAACTAACTGAAGAAGATTGAATATCAGAAGAGTGATTAACTGACCTGGGAACAAAGTGAGAAAATGTAATTATTTGGCTACAAGTCCCCTGGATTTCCTTGACCACATTAAGACTCTTTTCATTGATTGCATCAAAGTACAAAGAAAGGGAGGTATCTCCATTTGAAAGTCCCCCAGGCCACTTGCATGCATGAAAGTCCTTGCATGCCTACATAGAGAATCAAAAGGATGGGCACAAACCTATTTCATAATTGAGGACCTACTGCATTATAAAGCAGTCAAAATGAAAACCCAAATGATGTAAACCAAGTAACCAACAAATAATGGAGATGGATGGATATGCAAAGGAAGTAAAACATCCCACAAGGATATCATTCTGAGGTTTCTACGTGGAGTGCTGCTATATATGTGCCCAAGATTTCAACATACAAAAATCTATATGCTGTCATTATAAATGCCTATATGAAATGGTTTGAGTAAATGAACATGATATCATGTTTTAAGACAGTAGTGGGTGCCAGACACATCAGTTCCAAGATTTTTACACCGGGTGCTGCTATATATGTGTTCCATCAATATAACATTTATAATTATGCGTGTTTGAGTGGCTGCAAACTGACAAACCATAAACCATCAAGAAAACGTTACAAATATATGTTCATATTTCACCTACAAAAATGAACTTTTATTTTTATCAGTTACCAAATAGTGCACTCAAGTGTCCAACAACCAATTTCAAGTGGAATAGTGTGCAACAAATCCTAGCCTATAAGGCAATTAATCACCAAATAAACTGAGAAAAATAAAAACACTACAACATAGAGTGATGAGATTCATCATAAATAAACATGACTCTGTGACCAATTTAGTGTGTACTAATTAAACAATCCATTCAAATGTCCAATAAGTTTTGGTAAAAGCGTGCTTAAGCACAAAGCTAGAAGCACCAAAGCTCCAGCGCTTTTCGCCTCAAAAGCAAGGTGCACTTTTTTTCCCTTTATTTATTTTAAATTTTCAAAAGAAATAAACCAAAACTGAATATAGCCATAGTATCTTAACATTATTGATATAAAGTATAAACCATTGATTTCGTGTATAAAATTCAATGTTACAGTCTGCTACTATACACTTCCCAATTCCTCCAACTTAACAAATTCTATAAGACCCATTTGGGACGGCAATCACTCCACAGTCCACCATTGATCATATATTGACTAATTCTTATAAACTGATACTTATTAAGTGATTACATTATTAAATAATATTAGTAATTAGTCAAAGTGCATTAAGGTTACTGGAGATTCAAGAAAGGATATTGACGGAAGTATTCATATTTAGCTGATTTAGAAAATAAAAATGACTTGAATTGCAATTTTGTGGTAAAATCGCAAAAGGAGCGGCTTATATAAATGTTATATGAATTATATTAAATGTTTTATTTCAATATATATGATTATTTGATCACTAATTGTTGTATTTTTCATTTATAATTATTTTCAAATTTATCAATTTTTTTTTTAAATGTGCGCCTGGTGCTTTTACCAACACTTGTCCAATTACTGTTCCATTAACTAATATGAAAAGAAAAAGACAGCAAATTTTTACACACCATGCTACAAATATAAAGCCTGTAAGATGCAAATCCATTATCTATGAGGGCCCAAAAAATCTAGGAATGAAATTTTTTTATCTAATACACAACTAGTTAGGCATCATGAAAGTGTGCAGAACATTGCCAGTTCAGTTTAGTCATTTTGCAGTAGGTGACTATTCTTATCAGAGAAAATAAAAGGCCTGCTGCTCTGCTAAGAGAATAGGACCCACATCAAGCATTATTAAAGATAAAAAACATAAAGACCCTTACTAGGAGGAAGGAAAGTGAATCACCATCTCCAACGATTGAATGCGGATGCCAGTTATATCCTTCTCTCGATCAAAGCTCTGCAATAAAAGGGGGACAGTCCATACATGAATTCATAATTAAGCACCACATGGAAAAGTCATCAATGTTATTGGAGCTAAAAATTGCAGAATGGATGCAAAATACACTCTAATAAACCAATCACCTCATGGTACCAGGAGAACAAAGGAATGATTCCCAAGCCATCTACAACCATAGGATTAGTCTCAACTCCAAGTACTCTACATGCATCAAGCAATTTATTTAGCTTTTGAAGAGAATCAACCTGGAAACACAACTTTAGATGCTCAGATGATTATTTCCATAAGCATTGAAATATCAGAAAAATAAATTGAAGAACAAGCTTTAACAGGAATCAAATTCTGAAAAAGATATAACTAATGTCATTGCCAAGCATTGTAAATTGAGCAGGAGCCAGCCCTAGAAAGATAAACTTTCACTGTCTAACTGATAACAGATATTTATCAGATGTAACCATATAGTTTCAGTGAAAGGTCAAATGTATAAGGTTTAATGAGAAAACTAATAAAAAGAAGAAGAGGGGTAGGGGTGGGAAGTATATAAATAAAATTAGGGCTTTTAATAGAACAAACAGCTTGTCCAAAGCTCAGGTTCAGATTATTAAGATTCTCCTCCAGAATTAATTAATAATTAAGGAAGCTAAGCTTAATTTTAGAACAGGCCGATTTTTTAGATCAAGTTGAACCTGAAGTACATGAAAGTTAGCTCTCTTACACACTCCACCAAGTGTAATACACATGAGAGTAATAAGAGTCTTTAGTAATAAGTAGAATAGTCTTTGCTCAAGCTAGGATTATCAATAAGCTGCCTCTGTGTTTATTTTATTTTATTTTATTTTAATGTAGGGAACTTTCTAAACAACAGCCCTTTGGACTCGCCTTTAGCTAGTAAAACCTACAGGCAAATGACCCCACCTGTAGAACCAGTAGTCAAGTAATCCAGGGGCATTCACCACTGATGAGCTAAGCAGTTTGTACTTATGCCCAGGAGCACTGCCTCTGTTTTTCACCAGCCTAAAGAATCAAAACTCATGCTTTATGTTCTTATTTCAATCAATTAACAAGCCAAACTAGAGAAACACAAGGCCAACAGAGCTTATGAACAGTTCAAAAAAGGATGATACAGTGACATTACTTCTTAAAAAGAAATGAGACACTTTTCAGCACAAAGTTCACAAGTTATTTAAAGCTGCTTATGATAAACAGTTGAATAGCTTCTTGAATATCTTAGCCTTGAAATTTCAATAAATGATGGCACAGCTATTAAATCATAACATGCAAATGAACTATAGACTAGGCGAATGACAAACTCTATTACACTGTTGACCATGATTAGGCACTGTCACCCCACCATACTTTAACAGGGCCTGCTGCTTTTTAATAAATCAAACTTCAACAGGGTTATTAAGCTTAACCATAGCAACTTGATCCAATATCAAACAAACTGAGCTAGAGTATCCAAACATTGGTCCCACTTGGGCCACCTCATTGACAGATTCAAACCTGTAATGGTAAGAAATTGTTTAACTAACCAATGATAACCTGAGAAACCATCCTGCATGCGTACATTCATAAATATACAAACAAAGAGACAGATATAAACCTAGCACATCTCAGTATGGAATAATCGAACGTAACATATCTAAAAGAATTTGAAGGATGCGAATTTCTAGGAAATCAATGATGTTTCTTACATAATCTTCTCCTTCCCGACGACACCAAAGATCATGGTTTCCTGGTACGTAGAAGACATGCTCAAATCTATCCTTCAAAAGAGACATAGTCAAAACAAAATTTCCATATATTTCTGCCACATCACCGGCTATGAGAATAATATCCTTCTTGTGTCTCACAGTAGATATGGACTTCACCCATCTCATGTTCTCTGCATAGTCTGTGTGCAAGTCAGAGAGCACAAAGACACGCAAGCCAACAGCATCTCTAGAAGTTAAAGGTAGTATTTGAGGCCGTTCAACGAAACCCCTCTTTATGTCTGTTTTGTATTTGCTTAATGTAGCAATGTGTTTAGAAAGATAGTTCAAATTCATGGGTTTTTGAGAGGCACATGAGTAAGAAGGGATGAACCTCATTACCATGTGGGGTGTGAGAGCCAACCAAATTCCTTCAACCTACAATGCTGCAAGAAATTGTACATTTTTTTTTTTCAATACAAACAAATAATTAATCATTGGTATCTGTCATGGTTTCTTAAGTTGGAGATGAAAGCAGGATTGAATCATTAATTACATCATATATAATAAATCATTATACAGATTCACGGAGAATTCAGATATTTGTTAATTTTTTTGTTCTTTCAACTTAAATTTTTTTTTTTTTTTTTTGAATGAACTAATTCCTATTAGATTAGATTAGATTAGATTAGATTGGATGTGTGGGTTACAGTAATCCATTAATTAATAAAAATTTATAGTAAAGAACTTAGACTGTTGTAGATGTCAATGTAGCTAACTATACCCATTTCGTTTTCTCCTACGAATTTTAACTCAAACTTGAAAGCAAGACCAAACATATTAACCTACGAATACATAATACTTTAAAGAGCTTAGCCAATAACCCACCAAATCAAATCCAAAAAAAAAAAAACTGATTTACAATTGGCATAATCAGAATAATTTATAAAAAATCAAAAACTGATAGATGGTGAGAAATGAGCGAGTACCTTCTTCACTATAATCTCCCAAGCTTCTTTATGTCTTTGCAAGAAGAAGCGTTGAGGACTTTATATTTAATATTTTATAATTTCATACCAATGAAGATTTTGTTTTGTTTTGTTTTGTTTTGGGGGGGGGGGGGGGGGCTAATAATATTTATCCATACTATAATTGGAGACGGCATAAATAATGGATTCTGAGAAGATCCGTCACACAGTCGGGTTCGGGTTGACGGCATCATAGTCATAGAGTCAACTGGGTCTGGGGGATTGAAGTAGAATTCATCTAAATGTTTTTGAGTTTTATACCACACGACATCATTTTGGTCATATCAATGAGTGTGGAAGTTTGGACATGAATTCCAGGACGCTTCGGCTTTGCTGAGCTGAGCCATCAAGTGGTAATTGTCCAAGGTAGCGTAGCATTATTGGGCTTGTGTTGGTATTGTTGGTTGGGCCAACCTTGCCCTACAAGAGTGAGGGGGGTTCAATCACAAATAATTGATTATTCTATAAGTTAGTTTCCTCACAAATTCCAACAAACTTTCTAGATAGATAGCTTCGTGTAGAAGCTTTGAAAAAAATTAATTTTTCTTCTTGGTTTATGCGTTCACATTTAAATACTTTCCATTGATTCCAAGCTTGGGTTGTTTTGGTTACAAGCTTGGATTCAAAGGTTGTAGAAGCTTTGAAAAAGTAGTTTTTCTTATCTTTGTCCTACATTAGATCATGGCTTGTGAGTAGTTTCACCATTATCCCAATGGTGGTTAATTTATTCGGACGATCAAATCTTTGACTAAATTATATGTCCCGGTTAATTAGGGTTTTACTTTATCAAAGCAAGCTCGAGCTAGGGTCATGCTTTCTACTACATACTTGGACCATTCTATCAATGTAACTTGACTCTATTAATAAACCTCATCCCTTGGATTTTCAAGAATTGTAAATCAAGCTCTTTTAGGGCCAAGATTAAGAGTTTTTTTTTTTTTTTTTGGGGAAATTCGGGTGGACAAAATATGGTTTTGACAAGCCCACTTGCGTAGGTCCTCCCTTTTCCATAAAAGTAAATTGCCCCTTGGGGCCAACGCAATGACTAACACACTTGAATATAAACCCATTCAAGGTCTCTTGCATTCCTTATGTGATTCATGATAAATAAAAATAAGACCACCTTATTTTTTAGTAGAAATTCTGATGTGCAGATTCAGGAGGCTGTTAAATTATCTCTACAGGTTCCAGGAATTTAGCACTATGAGAAGTATTTGGGGCTCCTTTCTTTTGTTGGACAAGGAAAGAAAGCGTGGTTTACCCAACTTAAGAAACGTATTTGGGCTAAAATGCAAGGGTGGAAGGAAAAGCTTTTATCTTAAGCAGGGAAGGAAGTGTTGATCAAGGCTGTGGTCCAAGCTATTCCTACGTATTCTATAAGTGTTTTCAAGTTACTGGTGGGTTTATGCAAAAGATATTGAAGCCATAATTCGAAGGTTTTGGTGGGGTCAAGGAGAGTCTAAGAAAAATGCATTGGGTTAAATGGAGTACGCTTTGTTCTTCAAAATCAGTCGGAGGTATGGGTTTTAGAGATATTCAGAAATTTAATAATGCCTTGCTTGCTAAACAGGTGTGGAGGTTGCTTCATCAAAGGGATACGCTTGTGTTCAAGGTATTTAGTGCAAAGTATTTTCCGTCTGGAAATATAATTGATGCTAGTGTTCATCCTCGGTGTTCATATGATTGGCGGAGCATCCTACAGGCGCGTGAGGTAATTAACAAAGGGGTTGTTTAGAGAGTTGGTGATGGGAGTAAAATTGATGTTTGGGGTCATAGATGGTTACCTACACTTGATCATAGTAAGATTATTTCCCCAAGACTCAATTCAACAGTAGTTCATGTAAAGGATCTGTTTTACCCAGGCACTAGAGTATGGGATCCGGGGTTGTTGGAGAGGACTTTCTTGCCGTGGGAAGCTGAGATGATTAAGGTCATTCCTGTTAGTGAAGGGCGGGTTGAAGACTTGCTGACTTGGCCTTTAACTCCCGATGGAAATTATAGCGTCAAGAGTGCTTATAGGATGCTGATGGATGAAGTCAGCTGCCAAGAACCTGGTTCCTCGTCCCAGAAGCAGTTCCAACATGTTTGGAAGGGTATTTGGAAGATTCGGACACCAAATAAGATTCGCCATTTTATATGGCGTGCTACTAGTGAGTCATTGCCTACAAAACAGGGCTTGAAAGCTCGGCATTTGCCTGTTGAGGATAATTGTGAGCTGTGTGGGGAATTTCAAGAGACTACATTGCATAGTCTATGGCTGTGTAAGCATGCTCAAGCGGTGTGGAAGTCAAATATCAGTTTTGTTCCGTACTACAGAAAAGCCTATCGAACTTTTTATGATCTACTGGAGGAAGAGTTGCATAACAGGTCTGCATTTCATGTAGCTTTATTTGCTACAATGGCGTGGTGTTTATGACAGAAGCGAAATCGTTTGCTTGTGCTTAAATCAGTGTGGCCTATACATGAAATTGGTGAAAGAGCAAAAGCTTTGGTTGTTGAATTTTTTTGATGCAAATAAGCATGAGGTTAGGCCGAGAGTTGGAAGTCTTCCTGCTTGCTGGGTTCCACCTGTGGCTGATTGGTACAAAGTCAATTATGATGTAGCAATCTTTGATTCTTTGGGTTATGAAGGTCTGGGAGTGGTGATAAGGGATAACTCTGGTAATGTTATCACTGCCTTGAGTCAGAAAATTGGGCTTCCTCATTCTGTTTACATAGCTAAAGCTTTGGTTGCTCTTTGGGCTGTTGTTTGTGCTAAAGAATTGAGCATCTTCAAGGTTGTAGTGGAGGGTGATTGTTTAAAGGTGGTTCGGGCTTTGAAATCTAAGGAGCGTTGCAATACTTTGTATGGGAATGTTATTGAGGATGCACGAAGGCAAGGGGTTTCTTTGCAAGCTTGTCAATTTCAACATGTTCGAAGGGAGAGTAATAAGTTGGCTCATGCCTTAGCTAGGAGAGCGGTTTCATCCGTAGATTTTGATGTATGGGTAGAAGAGCTACCTAGTGATTTAGAGGATGTTTTCTTGTATGATTTTTCTGCTTTAGCTTAATAATATGAATTTACTTGCTTCTCAAAAAAAATAACAAAAAAAAAAACTCATATTTACATTGGCAATTTAGGACTCAACTTATCTAAAAGCTCAATAGTGTAAAATACTAAAACTTATTTGTTTAGACCCCCAATTTTAAACTTATGACTAAATTGTTTTTAAATTACATAATATATGTAAAGCACAAAGAGTAAGGGAAGAGAGATGCAAACATAAGATGACACCGAGACATGTTATCAAAGAGGAAAACCTAAGTACTCGGTGTAAAAACCTTTGCATGGCCCTCCAAGCCGAAATGATCACTAATATGAATAAAGTTTGAGTACAAGGATATCAAAAATGCCCTTCAAGCCTAACCTACCCACTGTACTTGAGCCCTTCGAGTTCCAACTTCTAACAGACTTCACCAAGTCTTATTTTTACTAGTTATTTGAATCCCACAATTAGATCCAAATTGCATCCACCAAAGAATAGCTTCATTCAATGCTTCCAATAGGCACCATGTTAGGACATATGTGGAACTTGTTAGAATATATGTTGTGTAAATTGGCTAATCCTTTGACAAAATGCACTTTACTTGTAATTAGGTAGATCTAGGATGGATTTAGTATTTCAAGGAACAAGAGTACAAGTCTAGTATTGGAGCCATGCAAATCTATTCAAGAAACAAGTGAAGAAGTGTTGTTCATTAAAACTCGACAGATAGCTAAACAGATAATATCTATCGAGGTTTAATGTGTATGCTCGACAGCTGCTTGACAAAAACAGTATCTATCAAGAATTATGAAATTCAGATTTCCAGATCTGTTTTCACGCATATCCAAGTGTATTTGTGTAGGGTTTCTTTTCTCATAACCCTAGACATATATAAAGATTATTTTAAGGGTCGTCTCAGATGATGCAAGTGGATGCAAATTCATTATTCATGCATATTGTGACTGGAGACAATTTGCCATAATTCATCATATTCCTTGAAGAAGCTACTGCATCTTTGCGCTAAGGGTTTTGTTACTAAGGTGCTTCTTGATCTTCATCATTTGGATGAACTGAAAAACTTTACAGCCAACATTTTCCTCAAGTTTGGATGAAATGTGTAGATAATTGGGGGTTTACAATTTCTAACTCTCAAGTGTATTTGTAAGGTTTTATTTTTTTCTCTCTAAAAGTCTCCTTACAATTTCGTGGGTAATGTGGGCTTTTATAGTGTGGGTAAAGAAATTATGAAAGCACACTTAACATGCTGGTAGTGCATCTCGCAGATCATCTCCACTCTTCAGCTTCCAGCATTTGTTTCTTATGTGACATTTCACGAGTTATCCACTCGTAAGCCAGTTGCGAGCAAGTCTCGAGTTACCCTGTTCTTCAAAGTTCTTCACCAATCTCTTGCACTCAACCCTTACATTAAATCTCACAAACATACAAGGAAATGATTGAATAAATACAATCAAATTTAACACGAAATTAAAGCCAACAAAACATAATTGAAAATTACAACTTTACATTATCCTTCACTCTTCAATGATTTTAGGGAAGCAACCACATGACATTAATCTCCTTACGATGGAAAATATGTCCCAAGTCAGACTCACCTCAAAACACACACACACACATAAAATATATACCCCACCTTTATTTTGTCTAAAAAATAGCAATCCTTAAAGCATCAGTACCCGGTGTTGTATATGGTATATGTTGCTATATTTTAGCATCAAAGCACAAAAAAATATCATTACCAAGTCTTGTAATTCTAAAAAATTTACAATTGTGCTATAGTACCATCATAAATTTATGATAGTACTGTCGCAACGTTCTAAACATAAATACTATTTTTTATTGTCTCTCTCTTCTTTCTCTCTTCCTATTTCTTATTTTTCTTCTCTCTCTTTATTTCTCTCAACAACCAAGCCACCCGTCCCTTCTCTCTTTCAGACTCTCCTCGTCGCTCTCTCTCTCTCTCTCTCTCTGGTAGCCAATGACAAGTTTGAGGAGGAAGGTGACAGCTTGGTGGCAGCAAAGATGGTGGCGGCAATCGAACTCGCCTCTCTCTCCTCTATCACTAAAACCCTCACCCCTTTATTTGATCTTGTGGGTATTTGTTTTATTTTTGGGTGTTTGTTGGTGGGTATTTAGTGGTGGGTGTTTTGGTTGTGGGTATTGGTGGTGATGGGTGTTTGATGGTGGTGGGTATTTGCAATTTGGTGATGGTGGTGGGTGTTTGATGGTGGTAAATTGATGGGTTTATGCAAAATATTTCTTTTGGTTCTTTGAGTTTTTTTTTTTTCCTTCAAATTTTGGTTCTTTTTGGTTTGGGTATGTGGCTGTGTTTGTGCTATGTATTTGTAGTTGTGATGTTCTATGTTACTGGGTTTCACGAAGAGAATAGAGAGTGAGAGAGATGGAGAGGAAGAGAGAAAAAAAGTCAAAAAAGGAAGAGAGAGAAAAAAGAATAAATGAATAAATAGTGTTGGTTTTGATATGAAATATAAAAGATGAGATGTTGTGTGTATTGTAAAATGATATGGTATAATAGATAAAGTAACTTTTGAGATGATAAAATTGAATATTTGTTAGAAACCGGATGCTAATGCTCTAACATTAGCAAAAACTATTTTCTAAGATGTTTGGCTCGATCCCTCTTGGGTACATAGGCAAACTTTCAAGGTGTAGCCACATTGCCTCAACCCATCATGTCAAATCAAAGGGCATAACAAAAATTCATATATTAAAATTCTATATCAATAATATTTTTAGAGAATATGTAAAGGAGTACTTATTGCTTGTCAATTAAGTTAAATGTCTTATCTAACAGAAGACTACTAGGTTAAAAAGCTGCAAGGAAAGTCTAGGCAAAAGTTAGAGCCTAAAAAAAAAAAGATTACTAGGTTGAAAAATTGCAAGGCTGGCTAAGGAAAGTGAAACAAATAATAAATGGAAATTAAATACTCATTAGGTCAAAAACAAGCAAGAGTGGCTTAAGTAAAAGTTAGGGTGAGAGAGAGAGAGAGAGAGAGAGAACCATATCAAGCAAGGGGCAATGTGAAGTCCACAAGGAGGATATATTCAAATGAGTGAGTATTTTAGAAGTTATCTATAATAAATCAAGTGGTAAATTCCCACTTTTACCATGCCTTTTAGGATAACCATTTTTTGTGTCTCCTCTCTTGCTTTCTTGACCTCACCACTCACTCAATTTTGATTTGGCATGATAATTGGCTTCCAGTGAAACAAAAGCCAAAAATTATCTCACCAAATTTGCATATAGACCCCTATGCAAAAGTCAGTACTTTTATTAATCAAGAGAATCAGAGCTGGAGGGAGAATATTTTGGAAAATTGTTTGCTGGACTTTGAAGCTTCAGCGATTAAAAAAAATACCATTGTGCAGAACTCCACAAGCTGATATTCTGACATGGCCATATAACCCAGCTAGAGAATATTCTATCAAGTCTGGATACAAGTTTTTACAAGATGAATTTCTCGCCCAGTAACCTGGTCCTTCAACCTTAGAGCATTTGAAACCCCTATGGTATGCCATTTGGAATTTAAATTTCCCAAGAAAGGTAAAAAATCTGCTATGGCTTGCTTGTAAAAGTTCTTTGCCTCCTAAAACCAACCTGGTATGTCGACAGATTATTACTGTTGATTTATGTGAAGTCTACAAAACCTTCCAGGAAGATTTCATCCACGCTCTTGATCTCTGCCCAACATTCAAAGAAATATGGAACCATATCCCACTATGGAACCATGACAACTTCAGACAATGCTCGAACTTCATCGACTTAATTGGGTGTATCTTTGCTGATAATAGAGACCCTACTCTATTCTTGGTGAATTGGGCAATATGGAATAGACGTAACAATCTCAGGTTGGGAAAGCACTCTTGTACACTCGGCCAGATTTTGCAGCAAGCTAAAGGGAGACTCTTGGAATATACCTCAAACCACTCGGCAGCAACTTCACCATCGATTAGACCCTTAACATCCTGGCATCCTTTTGACACATCATGGTATAAGATTAATTTTGATGTGGCACTATTCGAGAAAGAACAGTTGGAATTGGAGTGATCATCAGGAACCAAGTTGGAGTAGTTATGGCTTCTCTTACACAACAAATACCCCTACCTTTCACGGCCATTGAAGTGGAAGCACTAGCTGCAAGACGTGCTCTAGAGTTTGTAGTAGAACTTGGAGTGGACCAAGTTATTTTAAAAGGCGATTTAGAGATCCTCATCAAGGCATTACAAAAAGACTCTAGCAGCCTAGCTCAGTGTGGTCATCTGGTTACTTATGTGCAGTATCTAGTGTCTAGTTTCCCACCCTTGTATGCTTTTCCCATGCACGAAGGCACTGCAACTCCGTAGCACATTCTTTAATTAGCATGAAGAGCAATTTGCTCCCCTCTTTTATTTGTCTAGATGAACGATGTACCACCAGAAGTTGGAACCGTACTTCAGGCTTATTTAAATAGCCTCCCTTAATTCTTCAATAAGACTAGGACTTTTTCTCAAAAAATAAAAGATACTTAACAAATACATCAATACGTAACAAGCAAGAATAGAATGACCTATTTCAAAATACTACAAAAGGATAGGGGTCTAAATCCAAAATTTATGGGACAAAATCAAGACCATAATTTTGTTATACATATGAACTGGACCAGCTTTCACAATTTTCATTTACCTTAATTAGCACTTAGAAAAAAAAATACATACATACGTGTATATATATATGAACGATCTAATCTTCGAGAGCCTTCCGGACATTGTTGCATATGGATACCCAGTGACTTGTACCTGGTTTCAATTTGTTAGGAGAGAAATCTATAATAGGGAGTTTGGGTTGTTCTTGAGAAGGCATTGTTTGTTGCTTTGCTTGCTCGATCTCTTCTCACTTGTTCTTGTGTCTTAAGGTTATCAAATAAATAAAGGTTCAATCTATTTATAAAATATGAGAAAAGAAAATGTCATCCATGTTTATATATAGTTTTGACTTTTATTTTTTTAATGGCCGTTGGAAGTTGACAGTTGATGGCAGGTAACATCACAGAGTCACTACAACAAAGTGTAGTTATTTCAACCCTTTTTTATCGAGGGTTTACTAAAATCTGTCGATACAACCTATAAATAAAAATGTAGAGAGCTTTATTACTAAACTTTATTTCAAATGTTATTTGGTCCCTCAAAATAAGTTAAAGTATCCATGAAATAAATGGGAAAAAAAAAAAACTCACCAGTTTTTTCAGCCAACAACCCTTAGTAAAATATTACAAATTTTTCAGCCCTTGAAAAAAGCCCACAACAAAATTTTCAACCCTTGCAAAAAGCCCACAACTAAATTTAAAACTATAGCAGTATTATATAAATTTAACACAAATTAACCAATAAAACACAGAGCTTATAACTACTTTCACTCTCAGAGCTTAACTACTTTCACTCTCAGAGCATAGAAATCGCAGAGCATGGAGATCTCATAGCTCGTCGATCATGGAGATCTCATAGAGCTTGACGATCATCGATTTTGTACGAGTTCATCTCCATTTTGTGACTCTTCATCTCTCTGCCGAGTTCATCTCCATCGATTTTGCTCGACGATCACCGTTTCTCAGCTCCGATTAGGTACGAATCACAAACCCTAATTTCGTCTTTGATTTTTTTTGATTTTTTGGTTTACCCACACTGTTTCGTCTCAGCTCCGTGTTTTACTTGTAATGCGATTGATCTAGGGTTTCATTTCTCACTAAAAATTTTTGTGAATGATTCATAGCATAGTTCGTGTGTAAATTTAAGTGTTTGAAGCTCTGTTGAGTTCCTTTTTGTTTGGTTGCTGTGAAAATGTAATGGCAAAAAAGAGATTCTTAGGAGCTGTTTGATTTTGCATTTTTGATTTATGGCATAGATATGTGGATTTTATTGGTTAATGTGAGAAATTTTAGCGATTAGAGGTTACTTAGTGTGGAAATTGAGGTGTTAGTTTTGAATCTATGTTGAGTTGGCGTTGTTTGGTTGGTGAGAAAATGTGAGGGGGCAACGAGTAGTTCTGGGTTAGTTTTGTGTGAAAATTTAGGTTTTAGGTGATTGAAACTCTGTTGTGTTGCTTTTTTTGTTTGATTGTTGAGAAAATGTAATGGCAAAAAAGAGATTCTAGGTTATTTTGTTTTGAAATTGAGGTTTACAAAGTAATCCAATTCTTAGTGCCGGTTGTCCTTCAAATTTCATATTTGTTGAGTTTTTGGTAATTCATGAATGCCATGACCACAAAAAAAAAAAAAAAAAAAAAAAAAAAAAAAAAAAAAATTGTGTGTGATGGTGCCTAAGGATATTCAGCTCGCTAAGAGGATCAGGGGTGAGCGTGCTTAGATAGAAGGGTCTTGTGTAGATAAAGAAATTTGGGCAGATCTGTGTTTCAGGGGTTTTTTTTTCTTCTTCTTCCATGTTATGGCTTTTGCTTGGTTGTTAGGTTTAGATTGTTTATCTTTTATCTCTGTTTAAAGCTGTAGTTTAAGCTTTCAATGTAGTAGTGTAGTCATTTGCACTAATGGAAATTTATTGCTTCTGTCTAATTTTGGATCCTTTGAATTTGCACTAATTGGTACTTGGTGTTTTGGCATTACTTTTTGGCTAAATTAATGCGTTTGATTTTGCAGTCTGGTGATGGTTGAGCTTGTTTTGTTTACTATAGCTATCATTGTGATATTTTAGATTGTATTGAAACCTTTGATTCCATTAGTTGAAATACTATTGGCTACATTTCTCTTCCAATTTGCTGAAAACTCTGCATATGATTAGTATGGAAAGATACAATACAACTGAACAAGTGAAATGTGTTATAGGGTTTGGACTTGACCTCATGGGGTTGGTCATGGAAAGCTTTGATTGCGTTTATGGTTTCGTCTAGGACTGATTTGGGAATCCCATGATTGATAACTTGGAAGAAGCCCCATGTGGCAGTGGCATCTCTGATTTGTTCCACAAGTTGGTGTCGTTTAGTGGGGGAGTTGAAGTGGGAAAGATCGATTAAAGGGATGTTTTTTTTGGTGCATGTTTGAGAATTGGGTTTTTTGAGGTCAGAGAGAGTCTCAGGTGAGTGAATGAACATACGAGGTATTGAGGTGATGCCAGATTGTTTTGTTTACTAAACAGTTTTCACTTGTAGCTGTTTCTCAAAAAAAAAAAAAAAAACTTTGCACCTACAACTTTTGCATCAACTTGGTTCTATGTCTAAGCCTAAATTGGGTCCAATTTCTATATAGTAAGAAAACAACCAAATCCACTTTGTTGGCTTTGAAAACCTTGCTAGCACTTATCATTGACCCACCAAAAAATTTCATACCCACAAGAAAACCCAACTCCCTAAGCCAAACTGAAAACCCAGTCGCCATTATCAAAGTATCAAAGCACCTAAATCAACACCCATCACACACCACCGTCACCGTCACCAAGTCCCCCTAACATATAGTTTCTTGCGAGTGCCAATGCCATAAGAAAAGCTTTTGGGCTCGAAGCTAGCAAACAGGATGCAATAATTGCCGGAAGTGCCCGACCATAAGATCTAAACACCTGCATCGACCAAAAAGCAAACATATTGAAATGTTTTAGACCTTAGACAAAGTCAATCCTGAATTATGAATAAACCAACACAGATTTTTTTCTAGTGAAAAATTCATTTCTTAGAAAAGATTATTGCAGGGTGCATATCTGACCTGGAACTAAAAATAATGTAATTGAAGTGTTTCATCATAAATCTTTGTTGAGAGTTCATTATATCAGAATGCTTCTATACCAAAAAGCAATGATGTCACATAATTCCCTCGAGGAAAATAACTTGCATAAATAATATATATTAAAAAAGAGAAGTTCAAGAAATTGGGCAAAAAAGTTAGATCATCATTTCAAATAAGGGGGACTCATTATTGCCTTGCATTGCTACTGTCACTGATTCATTTCTTTCTTTCTTTCTTTCTTTGCGTCGTCTCACAAATCCAGCTACTATTTGCGCTCTCTCTCTAATCTTTTTCTTGTTCTGTTTTCTATGGGCGGATTTTTTTTTTTTTTTGATGGGTTATGGGTGGATTTTTAATTGCTGTATATGACAAGTATAAATTTAGTTTTTCAGTACTAGGGTTTTTGTTTCTGAGCTGATTTGTTAGTTTCTTGCCCTCTAGTTTTGTTTTTGTTTTTGTTTTTGTTTTTTTTTATTCCAATTTGTCTAATTCTATAGGTCTTCCATTGTTACCTTCTTCTCAGCTCTCAGCTCGATCGGACGCCAAATCTGAGTTTTTCAATCTGTGTCTAATTCAGGTAATTTTTTTTTTCATTTCGATACCCTTTTGGTGGAATTGGATTTGTAAAATGCTAAAATGATATATTGGGCAATTTATATTGAGAGTTCGGATCTTTGAACTTGTTAACTTCTTTGTTTGTATTATATGATCTTATATAAATCAGAGTGCAATTCACTTTTTTCTGACTTCATTTATTGTGTAATTAAAGATGGGAGTTTAGTTTGTTTAATAAAATTGAATTCTAATAAGGAATATGTTGGTTTTTTTTTCATGATTTTTGAAGATGGGTTTGTTTTTTTTTTGGGTTTTGCAGATTTTTT
Source organism: Castanea sativa (assembly GCF_040712315.1). Taxonomy (NCBI): domain Eukaryota; kingdom Viridiplantae; phylum Streptophyta; class Magnoliopsida; order Fagales; family Fagaceae; genus Castanea; species Castanea sativa. The sequence goes on from NC_134016.1 coordinate 21,135,610, forward strand.
CTTTCTTTCTTTTGCAGTTTGTGATGCCATCATTGATTCGTATTAGAATTGTTAGCTTAATTACTCATGATGAATGCTTGCTGAGTTGTTAATCTGCATTAATTTTTAATGTTGCTGTTATGGCCTTCTCTTTGCCAAAAAATGGGAGTTTGGGTTGTTGAACAAAATTGACTTCTACTAAGGGGTATGTTGGTTTTTTTCATGATTTTTGGAGATGGGTTTGTTTTTTTTTTGGGTTTTACAGAATTAAAAAAAAATTATTATTATTATTATTATTATTTTAATTTTTTGTGGTTCATGATGCCATCATTGATTCAATAATAGAATCTTAACTTTAATTACTCAGAATGAATGCTTGTTGAGTTATTACTCTGCATTAGTCTTTAATGTTACTGTTTTGACTTTCTCTTTGCCAAAAAAATGGGAATTTAGGTTGTTGAACAAAATTGACTTCTACTATGGAGTATGTTGGATTTTCCAAGGTTTTGGAGATGGTTTTGTATTTGTTTTAGGTTTTACAGATTTTTTTTTTCTTTTTTTTGTGGTTCATGATGCCATCATTGATTCATATTAGAATTGTTAGCTCATAATGAATGTTTGCTGAGTGATCATTCTGCATTAGCTTTTTATGTTACAGTTTTGACCTTCTCTTTGCCAAAAAAAAGGGAGTTTAGGTTGTTGAACAAAATTGACTTCTACTAAGAATTATGTTGGTTTTTTCATGATTTTGGAGATGAGTTTGTTGTTGTGTTGGGTTTTAGAGATCTTTTTCTTACTTTTGTGGTTTATGATGCCATAATTGATTCGTATAACATCCTGCATAACCAGGAGTTGCCATACTTGTCTGCCTCCAACATGCCACGTCCAAAGCACTCCCCTCAACTTGATAACTTGGTCCTTCTTTAACAAGTAATTTCTTATGTCCAAAGCACTATACCTAATTTCTTATGTCCACCTACCTTGAATATGCATCCCACATGGGTGGTACCAATTGTGTAAATATGTTTTATACAATTATTGCTGCTGGTCCTCTAGGTGACGAGCATTAGTGGGAATTTGCCAACAACTTGATGAAACCAGGGCTTAGAAGATTAGGAACACAGCACAACAATATGTTAACAGCACATATCTTCAATTAGCAAATACTATGTAACATTCAATTTAACGTGTTCCTTCCCCTTCCCCACCTTCTAACGGTAGATTTCTCACACAAACCATGTTCCTTCCCCTTCCCCACATTCTAACAGAGGTCTATCAAAATGATGTCCACCATAACGCCCAAACCCATTCTTAATAGCCTTTACTCTATAACACCAATCCCTTCTGTATCCCCTCCTTTTGCTCTACATGTGTTCCACGGTTTCAAAACTTCATCCCTTCAGCTAGCTAACGCCAACCTCTCTCTCTCTCTTCCAAAGACAGTTTCAAAACTTCAGACCTTTGGCTCTCTAAAACAGTATATTTGATGATTCACTTCAGACCTTTAAAACTTGAACGCAACACTAGGTGAGAGCTATTGAAGAGGGGGCAGACTTCATAGAAACAGACATCCTTGGTAGTTAAGATGGAGTGCTGATATGCTCCCACGATGTAACACTGGATCTTGATAATAGAACAAAAATTGCAAACTTCAGTCAGTTTGCTGAACGAAAAAGAACTTATGAGGTCCAAGGTGTGAATATGACTAGGTGTATGCCTCTCAATTTCTGGCTTAATATTACTGCACATCTGTTTTATTAAGTCCTTTTTTATATGAAAACTGGGGTATACATCTATTCAATTATTTTAAAGTTTTCTCTTTCTTCTTTTCCCCTTTGGTTTCAGGTTACTATGGTGAGAATTACAAAAAGAGTCATTAATACTTTACTTTGCCAAACTATATTTTAGCAAGGTGGTTAGAAATTTACAATTAGTATGTCTTGATTATGTTCAATTCAGTTTTATGTTACATCAAGGCATTTGTTATCTACAGCCTGGGAAAAATGACATTCTAAGTGTGGATGCACGTCCCTCAGATGCCATAAATGTGGCAAATAGATGCAAGGTATATATTTTTCACAGATTAGCATTGCATTTGGTACAAGTCAATTTTGCACAATAATGAAATTCAAACTTTCAAGTTCAAGACAGCTGAAGTTACCTTGATGTGAATGGAGATTCCAATTGGTGGTTTTATTTTTTTTTTAAATTAATATGCTGTTGTTTGAGTGTGTGTGTGTGTGTGTGTGTGTGTGTGTGTGTGTGTGTGTGTGTGTGATGAAATATGATAGGGACTGCACAACAATGCCACCCCATTATTCCTCTTGACGTCCTTTGAGACTTCAACAAATCTAATAACATTCCACAGTTATGTATGAATGTTTCTTTAAAGCTTCTATAATCAGTTTGAAATTTGCTTTGTGCAGGCACCAATATAATCAACAAAAAAAACTTTCTAATCTCTATTTGGCATTTGTTTTTTTTTTTAATTGGTTTTTATTGTGTGCCATGTGGAACATTTGCATTCAAATTCATGTTGAGATGCAACTTGATTCTAGATATTTGGTTTACCACCAGCTTTAAATTAGGCTGGTTCTTGTATTCTGAACCTAGAACTAGATTGAAAGCTAGAAGGAGCTGAACTAGACCACCCGGATAAATGCAGGTGTGTGAGGTCTGTTTCAGATTGATTGATGGAAAACATCTACTCCTAATTTATTTTGATATGGCTAATGACAGAAAGGTAGTTAATTATAGTAAATGAAAGATAAATAACTCAATATGGACACTAGTTTAGTAGTGCTCATGATGAGGGCCCAGATTTCCAGAAAAGTCAGACCCACACCCATTTTCTATGCCTTCGCATGGACCCCTGAACTTTTCATTTGAATTTATAGTATAGTTTTCATTGTTACTTTAATAACTAAATTGTTGTGTGGTTGTTCTTGTAATTGCAAACATAGTTTTGATAATTAAACCAATTAACTCACAACCATATATAACAACCATTGCTTCACAACCATAGCTAATTACGTAGTATAAGTCAAGCTTAAGTATGATAGTAATTATTTGACTTAAAAAAATTTTGAATAGTTTTTGATGATTATAAAGGAAAGTTGATTAGTTAAAGAGTTTTATAGTGATGTTGTCAAGTTCTTTCCAATATGGCTCACAAGCAATTGATTGTTTTACAGGTTCCTCCTAGGCTGGACAGCAAGGCTAGCATAGCCATAAACAAGGGGAGGATATACATATCCAAGACCAGCCCACAAAACGTCTTAGATTCATACCTTTATAAGAATCATTGAGGGATTTGTGTAGTTTTTGATTCTGCTAAACTGATAAGTGATAGGCCTAGACCTGTGTGTTTATTAAAGCTATGGTATATTGAAATTTTTCGGGGGGATTTTATAGATGCTTCTCTCCCCTAATGATTGTTTGATCATACAGGATTATTGATACTTTTCACTTTGTGTATTTGGGTTCTTGTGCAGTCCTTTAATTTCTTGTTTTAAGCTTTCTTAATCAATTGCCAGGTTTATGGTTGGCATCAATTTGCCACCACTTGCTACCATGTCTAACTTCATGAATGTATATATATATATATATATATATATAGTGCATGATTGTGGTTTTTTTTTATAAATAAAATAAAATCTTATTTTGAGGGTCAAGAGACCCCTTAAATAACCTTATTTATCAAGGGTTATAAGTATAAATCTTTTAAACCTTGGTAAAAGGTTATTTAAGGGTCTCTTGACCCTCAAAATAAGATTAGAGCACTTGTTTTGAGGGGCACGAAGGCTCTCAAAATTTCTTTTTCGACGGTATATGTTTCAAAGGTTATCAAGGGTCGGTTGGACTCTTAAAATAACTTCTTTCAAGGTTTTTTAGTACTTTTTTTAGGGGTTTTGACCCTTGAAAAAAGTCTAATTTGTTGTAGTGAGTCAAAGTGCATTGTATTCTTAACAAGGATTAGAGTTGCACTACATATTGTCAGTCACATAGACACAAACACAATAGCAAAATGCATTGAAGGTGGTACCAATTTTAAGTTATGTGGAACAAATATCACCTAATTGAATAATTAATCTTCATCCCGGCATGGTTCTCAAGATGAGTAGTCTCTCAAACAATTCTTAAGTACGTTGATTTTCCAAAAGAAAAATCTATTCAAAAGATACTTCTTTAGAGAAAAACTATTTTCTCTTCTTTTAATCATACATATATTTTAATAACTTGGGCTGTTACTTTATTTAAAAACTCTTATTAAATAAAACCGATTATCTAATTGAGTTAGCCTTTTGGGCCAGGCCAATTGGGCTTTAGTATGTACCTTGGGATAGGACTAAAGGGAACAAGTAGGACTCTAGCTCCAATAGACCTCGGGATTATCTGTAAACTCTTGACAAGTCTAAAATTACCATTAATTATATAACAAGTACTACTATGGAAATATAATTGCACTCTAGGCCTTATTAAAAAATTATATCCCAAGACTCTAATATAATATCATTGGACCCCTCCGTAAAATATCCATAGTCAACAAAGTCATAATAAACTGTCACTTTGTAAACAACTACTTTATTCCTTGAGTCCTCGGTTTAATCTTTTAGTTATTCATATTTATGAAATCTCATTTCAATAAATGTAAACTTTAGGAACTTCTTACTAAAGTAGTCAGCCCTAAATAACCAATTCCCATTAAACTTATCTCAAGGGGATATTTCGTGTCTCTATAGAGAGAGATTATGGATTCCATCTTAAAAATATGTGTTCCCTCAACACTACGTGTTGTTACCTAACATACTGAGGTTTTGACCATTACATTAGATACCACTCCTGATATATCAAATTAACCTACATTTCATGATCGGGTTCACTATCCTCTTAGGATTGAGAGTTTATGAAATTAGAAGTCGTGAGATTTATTATTCAGGTGACAGTTGTTAATTGAATAATTAATTTCACAGCGGTCCAATTCAATATGTCTTACACACTTAAGACACATCAACTAGAAGTCTCCACTTCCATGATCAAGACAAACCATCTTAGTTGATATGTTATAGTCTTTGCAGATGAAATGCCCAATTTCATCACCGAATGCAAACTACATTTTAAGTTTATAAGGAACTTGTGATTAATATTTTCTGTAACTAAATCACATAAATCACATACAATGCATCTCAAGAACTATAATAATGTCCAATTAGTTCATTTACAAATAGTCTCATATAATTAAACAATTTAATTATTTATAACATGCCAATAAATTGGATTTTAGGGAATAAACCCTAACAATCTCCCACATGCCCTCAAAGACAATTTTGCATATATCTGACACTTATTTCCCTTTAAAGTAAATCATATTCACTTTAAGGAAAGACTTAGAAAGAAGTTTCAGCCAGATTTATTGCATAAATTATCTTTTCTACTACTACATCCCACGCTCTAGTATCTCTCTAATGAGATCATACTTAAGCTTAATGTGTACTTTCACCGTCTAGGGTAAACACATATCTTGTAGTCAAACTTCATGAATCACAATCAAACTACAAGTCAACATTTGTACAACCAGTAACCATCAAATCCTCACTTTGATGGATAAGCATATAATCCCTCATTCTTCTAAGATATTTAAGTATATGCTTTGCTCCCACTAAATTAAGTGATCTTAGTTAAATCCGAATGCCCCCCCCCCCCAGTGTAGCAAGCCCTTCGAAAGATGAAGTCAAAGATTATCCTAAAGATCAAAGAAGAAGTGGATAGGCAGCTGAAAGCTAGTTTTCTTACTGCCATAGCCTACTTTGACTGGGTTGCCAACATTGTTCCCATTCTAAAGAAAAATGGGAAGGTACGCATGTGTGTCGATTATAAAGATTTGAATAGGGTCAGCTCGAAGTATAATTTCCCCTTGCCACATATCGATACCCTGATTGATAACACCGCGACCAACATGTTCTTCTCCTTTATGGACAAATTCTCGGGTTATAATTAGATCAAGATGGCTAAAGAGGACAAAGCCAAAACAACGTTCACCACCCATTGGGGAACTATGCCTACGATGTCATGTCGTTCGGCTTGAAGAATGCTGGGGCAACCTACCAGTGAGCCATGGTAACCCTGTTCCATGATATGATGCACAAGGATATCAAAGTCTACATGGACGATATGATCGCCAAGTCTCACACTCCTAGAGATCATTTCATAGATTTAAGGAAGCTATTCTTGCGCCATGTCAAGTACAGGTTAAGGCTTAACCCTAACAAGTGCAACTTCGGAGCCAGTTTAGGGAAATTGCTCGGCTTCACAGTCAGCCAAGAGGAATTGAAGTGAACCCCGCAAAAGTCCAAGCCATTAGGGACATGCCTACGCCAAAAATCGAGAAACAAGTTTGAAACTTCTTAAGAAGGATCAATTACATAGCCCACTTCATAGTGCTATTAACCGCCACGTGCAACCCCTTGTTCAAGCTCTTAAAGAAGGATATAAAAATAGAATGGATAGATGAATGTCAAGTGGCCTTTGACGAGATTAAGCAGTATCTTTTGAACCCTCTTATTTTGGTTCCCCCAACGCCGAGACATCCGTTGATTCTTTGTATAGCAGTGCAAGAGGCATCCATAGGTTGCATGTTAGGCCAGCTAAATGAACCCGATCAATAAGAGAAGGTGATTTACAACCTGAGTAAGAAGTTCATCAGCTATGAGATCAATTATATAGCCATTGAGAAGACGTGTTGCGCCTTAGCATGGGCCTCACAAAAAGTGTGGTAGTACATACTTTACTACACCACACAGTTGATTTCCTACATGAACCCTATCAAGTACATCTTTGAAAAGCCTGCCCTCATAGGGAAGACCTCCCGTTGGCGGATGCTGCTATCCAAGTTCAATATCATATTTGTGACGCGAAAGGCCATTAATGGCCAAGCCATAGTTGATTACCTAGCGGACCAACTGTTGAATGGTCTGGATTTCTCAGAGTCCCTCTTCCCAAATGAGGATGTTTTAGTGATAGAGCCTGAACCAACCGATGTAGAACCATGGTGTTGGAAGCTTTATTTCGATAAAGCTGCCAATAGCACTGGAAATGGAGTGGGAGAAGTTCTAGTATCCCAAAGGGCCAACGAATCCCTGTTTCAATCAAGCTGAATTTTGATTGCACCAACAACGTCACAGAGTAAGAGGTGTGCATAATAGGCCTACAAGTTGCCTTAGAGTTCGGCGCGTACGATCTAAACGTCTTTGGAGATTCCCTGTTGATCATCTCCCAGATAGAGGGAAAGTAGCAAGCCTGAGACACTATGTTGATTTCGTATCAGAAGTGAGTTAGTCGCCTAATCCCAAAGTTCCAAAACATCACCTTTGCTTATTTTCCCCAAGCACACAACTAGTTCGCAGATGCTTTAGCAACCCTGGCTAGCATGGTTAAGTTCGTAGAAGGAGATAAGATGTGACAATTGCACATAGAGGTTCGCAGCGTGCCAACGTACTACATGAACATCAAAGAATGCACGAACATCGAAGCTGAAATCGACGAGAAGGCATGGTACCTTGATATCAAGGCTTATATCAAGAACGGTGAATACTCTTCCTGAGCTGTAAACAATGAGATGAAATTTATTAGGCTCATGGTGTGCCAATTCTTATTGAGTGGGGAAGTCCTATACAAAAGGAACCTCCACACAACTGATGCATAGATGCCTCTGAGGCTATCCATTTGATGGAAGAGATGTGTGAGGGCTTGCTTGGAGCCCATGTTAGTGGAACCCTATTGTCCTGAAAAATCATGAGAGTTGATTACTATTGGCTCACCATAGAAAGCGATTGCATTAAGCATGTGAGGACGTGCCACCATTACCAAGTGTACCAGAATAGGAAGAATGTTCCCCCTCAACCCCTTCACACTCTAGCAGCGCCATGGCCTTTTTCAACTTGGGGAATGGATGTCATCAAACCAGTGTTTTGAAATTCTCCAATAGGCATGAGTATATCTTGGTGGCTATCGATTACTTCACCAAGTGGGTGGAAGCTGCTTCCTACAAAAGCGACACCCAAGCTGTGGTGGCCTAATTCTTGAAACAGAACATCATTTGCCACTACGGCGTACCAAGAGAGCTCATTATAGATAATGAAAAGAATTTGAATAGGAAAATGATGGAGCAACTTTGCTAACAATTCAAGATCGAACACCAGAATTCGGTTCCTTACTGTCCTTAGATGAATGGTGTAGTAGAAGCCACCAACAAACAAATAAAGAAGATCTTGGTGAAGATGACAGACACCTATAAGGATTGGCATGTATTCTTGCCATTTGCCTTGTGCACCTATCGTACTTATGTTCGTACTTCCACGGGTGCAACCCCGTATTCCTTGGTCTATAGCATGGAAGCCGTCCTCCCCACAGAGGTAAAGATCCTATCTCTTAGAATCCTATTGTAGACAAAGCTATCAGAAATTGAATGGGCCCATTCCCAATATGAACAACTGAACTCGATAGATGAGAAGCGCATGACTGCAATGTGCTATGGATAGTTGTACCAACACCGAGTTGAACGAGCATTCAACAAGAAAGTTAGACCCAGAGTCTTTAAAGAAGGCGACCTAATCTTGAAAAAGCGCAACCAACCTATGCCTGATCATAGAGGAAAGTTTGCCCTAACCTACAAGGGCCTATATGTGGTGAAGAAGGCCTTCTTCGAAGGAGCCTTGATTCTAGCCGACATGGATGGGAATGACTTCAATATGCCCACTAATTCTAATGTTGTCATACAGTACTTTGCATGAGGAAGCCTCCAAGTGCAACCTCTTTTTCTACATTCCTATGTAAACAAAAAAAAAAAAAAAAAATGAAAAGGTAGATTGAAATCTCGAAAAGGTGGTCTATGCAAAAAGAGAGCAAAAGAAAGAGCGTGAGAGAGCCTGTTAGATTGAAAACCTGAAAGGGCGGTCTAGGAAAAAATTAAGGCAATCCAAAATGTCAGTTGAACTACGTGATGACCTAATCTTTCCCAATAGAGGTACGTAGGTAGCCACCTTGGCCTGGCCACAGTATAAAAGAAAAATCAGTCAATTGAATCTGCTTGGGTGTATGATCAAGATCAATGAAAGATAGCATGCACCCTCTTGGGTTGTTCTATGTTTGCAACACGCATGGCCCGTCGTGGTTTTATTCAAAGATTTTATGGCCCATGCCAACGAAAGATGTACCCCAATGGGAAAGGAAAAGATCCGTCTAGAATAGGATGTATCCCTTAGCGGATCATAAGTCACCAAGAAAACTCCTTCATGAGTTCAGATCATCAACCAAACCCCCAATAAAGTACAGTATCTGTTAGGATTAGTGCCCTTAAATCCTATTGTATGATACTATGTATGGCGTTATGTATGACTTAATGTTGTGTTTAATAAAGTTGTTTTATTATTATCTAAAATAATTGTAACATGAATATTGGGACATTATCATATAGTCCATGAGATGCATTGTATGTGATTTATGTGATTTCGTCACAGAAGATATAAGTCACAAGTTCTTTGTAAATTCAAAATTTATAGTTTGTAGTCAATGATGAAATTGGGCATTTCATCTACGAAGACTATAACATATCAACTAAGATGATTTGTCTTGATCATTGAAATGGAGATTTCTAGTTGGTATGTTGATATGTTTTAAGAGTTAAAACATATTGAACTGGACCGCTGTGAGATTTATTATTCTCCTAACGACTGTCGATTGAATAATAAATCTCACGACTTCTATTTGCATGAACTCTTAATCTTGAGAGGATAATGGACTTGATTATGAAATGTAGGTTGCTTTGATATATCAGGAGTGAGATCTAAGGTAATGGTCAAAACCTTAGTATGTTGGGCAGCCACATTTAGTGTTGATGAAACATGGATTCTCAAGATGGAATTTATAGTCTCTTAACGGAGATATAAAATATTCCCTTGAGATAAGTTTAATGGGTTCAGCTATTTAGATAATTAGGCTTAACCACTTTGGTAAGAAGTTACTAAAGTATATATTTATGGAATTAGATTTCATAAATATATAATGAATAACTTTAAAGGATTAAACCGGGTACTCAAGGATAAGATGTAGTAATTTACAAAGTGATAGTCTACATACATGTCTTCGTGTTACTATGAATATCTTATGAAGGGGTTGCATGTACAATAAAGTCTTGGGATATAATTTATAGATAAGGCCTAGAGTGCAATTATATTTATATAGTGGTATTAAATATAATTAATGGTAATTTTGGACTTGTTAAGAGTTGACAGAAAAGCCCAAGGACCATTGGAGCTAGTGTCTTATTGGTTCCTTTTGGTCCCATTCCAAGTCACACACTCAAGCCCAATTGGAAAGGCCCAAAAGGCCAGCCCAATTAGATAATTAGTTAGATACAAAGGGAGAAATATATAGAATTTTTTGTAGGAATTTTTTTTGTATGAGACATATGTGAGAGTGAGACACTCTAACATTCTCCATTTGAAACTGATTGAGAGACCACACATCTTGAGCGTTAGTGGAATTGGAGTGAAGATTGAAAGTGTTCCCGAGTACTTCTAATATTTGGTTTTGAATTTCATCACTCTAAGGTACGCTCTCTTGTTCTTGAATTCTGAAACTTACATAATGCATGTTATCGATTGTGAATGAAGTAGATCCGTTAAATTTCCGTTGCGTATGTGTTGTATGAGATACAAACCATGTTTAATCCTACAGTATCATGGAAGGGCTCCCACACAGATCCAAGACACAAAGGCAACCCCCTCATGAATTGTGAAGAAAATATTTCCCAAGGAGTTGATAAAACCCCCACATGGGTGGAATCAACACAAGTCCCCCAATGAGCCATGAATGAGAAGAAGAAATTTCCCCAGTGGGTCATACATTATCAAAGACTTCCTTGTGGGTCACAATCACCACCAAACTTCTCAGCAAGTTATCGTCCCTAGTGAACTACATACCATGAAAACTCCCTCGTGAGTCGCCAACACTTTTCAGCAAATCATACTCCTCGGTGAGTCTTTCATCATCCTCAGCGGATCTTTCACCAAAGACTCCCTTGTGAGTCGAAACACCAAGGCCACTCATGCACATATCCTATAGAAATTGAATATGCAAGCACAGGCTGCGCACTAGCCAAGCAAGTTAGAATACAGGATTCATGCACATACCCTTTAGGAATTGAATATGCAAGCATAAACCCCATTCAAGTTAGACAAAAAAGAATACAGAGCTTGTGCACATATCTCGAGAGAATTGAACATGCAAGCACAGTAGAAGAGGTAGAGATAGAGACAGAGACCAAGGTCAACTTGAGGCCAGAGCCTTACCAGAACAAGTAGAGATAGAGATGGAGAAGATGAGTATTACCCTAAGGTGCAAGCCACCTAGCGAAATTTGAGGCAAGATCCCCAGATGGACATGATAGAGATGTATCCTTTTAAGCTCCTAAGAGCACCTTGTTTGTTGGTTGATGGTTGCGGTTGTTGTCCTTGTTTGTTTTTCTTTTTAAGTGATTCTTAGATAGTGAGTCACTTGCCTTTTTCTTGCAATTGGCAAAACAGGTTCTGGGATAATGAACCTGTCGTTGCTTGTTTCCTGAGCAACAAAGGTGGGAATTCGGACATATGAATCCCATGCGACTCTGTAGAGTTGAACCTCACCCCATGTATGCGTGTTTTGTGCCATATGCGTGGATTAGGCCCGAGTCGTACATCGGGAAAATTTTTTTTCTCTCTTATTCTTTTGATTCCATTAGCAGAGCTCATGAATTAAAAAAAATGGGCATCTATAGAAACCGCATTTTGTACCCCTTACGACTCGAGCCTTCATTCCCCAATGATGCTGAAATTCTAAAGCCAAAGTTTGGTTTAGGGCCCGATCAGATTACAAATTGAATTGAGAAATGTTAAAATAGAAAATATAAATTTTTTTGAGCAAATAAATCTACTTTTGGAAAAGAAAGGCCAAAGAAACCCTTAGCCTACGTACGCAGGTAAGGACCTGCATACGCAGGCCTAATGCATGCATATGCAAGTACAGACATGCGTACGCAACTAGGGTTCCAGAAATCTATGAAAGGTAAGTTTTCTGCCTTAAAGACTGGGATTTGGAATGAATCCCACATCGTCTAAGAGTCATCCCAAACCCTCATCTTTCAACTATATAAAGCCTTACATGATATATTTCGAAAAAACACAGAAAATCCTAAGAGAAAACCTAAGATGCACTAGAAATAGTTGTTGATGCCTCACGACTACTCGACCACCCATCGCGGTGATGCTTGCATGCCTTCCACCTCTCTCAGCCAAAGAGTTGTTATGGATATGGAGGTATGTCGTACCTCGGGTGTGTGACTGGAATCTAAGTCAATTTTTTGGAAATTACCAAGGGTAAGTGAAGTTGCCACCAATCATTGGGTGATTGGTCACCAGACTCTATTTGATTTTATTACCTATCCTATGTTAAGAAAAAGGGCATAACGCTTATCCAAAGATAGTCATTTGTGTTGGTAAAATCATAATTTTGAGACGTTGGCAATTAAAAACTAGCTATTGGCATTTGCTTATGGGGCTTTGAATGTGTTGAGCTTTAAGGTTTGATTTTGGAATGGGTGTGGTCTTGATTGATGCTTTCCAAGTGTGTTTGGAATCATTTTTTGATTTTCACGGCGAAAATCTGATAGCATTTCACCTTATTTTCGTGGCAGAAATTCGGCAGCGTTTTGCCTCAGATGCATCATAGCACACAAAACGCTATTCTCACCAAGCTTTTAACGTGAGAATGCGGGAATGGGGATGCCCCATTTTCACCGCAAAAATCCAACAAAGTTTCACGTTTGGTGAGCTATGGTGCACCGGCAGGGTTTCGCGTTTGTGTATACGATGCATATCGACATGCTCATACTGTGACGAGCCAAAGCCCTTCAAAGCATCAAGCATGTTGATGCGTGTCACATACACGGGGAAACCAATGTCACTTGGCGACATAGATCAAGACAATCACACCGTGATAATCGTGCACACAATATAGCATGAATATGCACCTATGACAATCGCCTTGAGCACATATCCACATTACAAGGTCAAAAGCTCTCATGACTAGAGAGGGTCACTCACGTAGCCATGAGAGTCCATTATACAAAGTACACAATCACCCATATACAAGTAGATATAGATAAACATACATCATGCATAATGCAACCACATAGAGCAAGAAGTAAATCAGACATTGCAAACGTTCCAAGGGTATGGCCCAGTAAGGTACAGGAAATGTAAAATAGACATTGTCATACCTAAGGAACGCGGCCCAAGCAAGGATTAGGAAAATAAAAGGGGGTACATGGAGGGGGACCCTAATACATGCTTTAGGGAAGAGGCTCAGAGAGGGGGAAAGAGAACCGCTCTGGAGGGGCTAGGCCCCCTAATCTACTAAACATTTCCCCTTGGTGGGCTTGCCTCTTCTTGCTTGATTTCTTAACCTTTTTGCTTGCGCCTAGAAGGTTGTACCCTTGCTCTAAGAGTCCATGTTCCATGCATGTACATGAAAAGACAAAAGAAACAAGCCAGCAGACAAGCAAAGAAACAAATGGAAGGAAAAGCATGCTAAAGACAAGTTAGGAAAAGATGCCAAACAAGGGCAAACAAACATGTTATCAAACAAAAGGGGGTGTCCTAGGAGGACAAATGTAGGTTTGGATCGAATGTCCATAGTTCCATTGGATTGGAGTATGGACGACACACGACTCATGCATGAACATGTAAGCAAGCGTGCAAAAAGAATGCGTAGAAGTAAGGAAAGCCTAACGGGTGGCACAAAGCAAGCACGACAAGCGTATCAACATTGCACGGAGCGGAAAAAGGTGTGTATCAAGCACACCATGAGAGTGTATCTCGCAAGTGGTTACACCCAATCAATCCCTAGGAGGGATGGATGCGACCACACAAGCACAAGCCCATGTTGGGCACAAAGCATGGCAAAGCCTGAATCTAGGGAGGCTAACATAGCCATCTAGCATAAAAGAAAGCAAGAAAACATGGACATGCAAAGAAAATTATCCAAACCCTTTAATATAGGCCTAGGTGTATGGATGTAAGCCTAGACCACAAGATCTAGATCTACACCCCACCAATGTGGGCCAAAACACAAGAAAGAGACACATCAAGAGATAGAAGGGCTTTAGAAGCACATGGCATAGCAACTAACATGTAGATCTAAGCACACAAGCATGGAACGAAGCACATAAACACATAGATATAAGCATAGGCACATAGATAAAACATAAACATGTAGATCTAAGAAAAAATGGCAAGGAGCCTAAGAACATGTGGATTTAAGAACAAACATTAAATTTATACATATCCTAGCCCAAGAAGGCAAGGCCAACAACATCAAAGTGATAAATCATAACATAAGCAAGAAAACATTCTAGGAAAGCTATAAAGACATGCTAGGAAGCATGAACATGTTAAGAAAAGCAATAAAAGCATATTATAAGCAAGATAAAGCTAAGAAAAGCTATAAAAAGAAAAGTGTGTGGATTGTAGATAGAAAGCTACATCCACACCCTTAAACCTCAAATCCAAGGTATGGAACCAAGGAGAGGAAGATCGGGTGCAAGAACACTACCTTGATGATTGTAGAGAAAAGAGGAGAATCTAAGGTGTTTGAAGGTGTTTGGATGTGTTTTGGAGAGAAATTAGAGAGAGAGAGAGAGAGAGAGAGAGAGAGAGATAGAGAGTCTACCCAGAAAAACTGCCAAAAACTTTGTTGTGTGCAAAATGACAACTTTGGGGACATTTATACTGAAAAATGACCCTTCGGCGTCTGGCACACCTTGTAGGGCTGCCAGCCACCCTGCTAACATCAGTAGTTTTGGCCTTTTCTCAGTCCAGCTTTTGATGCATATTTGAAGGACTTCCCAAACTTAGATTGAGTAGATTACAGTATCCCTGGAAAGCTCTAGATGTCTAGTTTCCAAAACACTAAAGAAACTAAAAATCCAGTGGTCAAATCAAAAGTTATGCTCTTGGGAACTGTGCTAACGCGCTTTACATGGTTTTCTGGATCTCTCAACCGTTTTAACTCTGATTTTGACCCATGAATAGTTGTTGGAAAGAGAATTTGATAATATTTGCAATGGCGCTAGTCCCAACCCATTCTGACCTTTGGATCAAAATTAAGGTTTTTGGTGTCTTAAGAGTTAACACCAAGTTAAACTTGGTCAAATTTCGTCAAAGTTGACGAAAATCACCAAGTCGCTCAGGTTTGATGTACAAACATGAAAATTTTTATTTTGGGATGATGTTGACCGAATTTGACTTTTAATCAACCTAGGGTTGACTAGGAGCATTTTGGTCAATTTGACCTAAAATGGCACTTTGAGTGCTCCGATACCCAAACAAGTTGAGCCATATCAACCTAGACATTTCCGCAGCCCCATGGAGAAAAGAAAATATTTTTGGAATTTTCGAGGTCTAGCACTCAAATCAAGGGCGAACAAAATATAGTGTCTACAATAATGATCAAAGACAAAGTTTTTCACAAAACATCCTCAAGTCAATTTTATTTGATTGGGACATTTTGGTCTTGATATTTCGAGTTTAAGATTACTAATCACTTTTGTATTTGATTGTGAATAGATTGACTGAGGGGAACGGTCAAAATCAAGCTTGAAAAGCTTCTTATTTGAGATATTGAATTCTAATCTTTTTCTTTCATTTCTTAGTTTTAATTCTATTTGCCTTTTGTTTTCTTGTTTAATTTATGTTTTAACATGTTTAGAAAGCCTAGGGTTTAGTAGTTTTCTATCTAGAAGCATGCTAGGTTGTTAGTTTTGAAGTTTTAAGGTTCTGCTCTATTCTTGTGTTCTTGTTTTCTGGGTTAGTGTTCTTTAGGGTGTGTCTGTGTGCACATGCTTCTTCTATGTGTACGCAGGCTCAAAGTGTGTATACGCATACAACTGGCCTGCGTACGCAAGCCTACATATGAGCACACATACTCGTGCCTAGAAACCCCAATTCTAGTTTTCTAGTTCTGTTTCTTCCTTTCTTTTATATAATATGACTCTGCTTTGATCTTCTCACATGTTTTTGAGTATATGTTCCTCTGTTTAACCACCTATTGGCATTTAACATGCTAGATTTGGGTTTCTTTTATTTCTTGCTTTGATGCCATGATCATCCATTCACATGTCCATCCATGGATGCATAGGTGCTAAGATGCAGTGAGGTAAGTGAGGTAAGACAAGCATTCACATGAACATGCATTGATTTGAATATGATCTTGTGTGGATGATGAACATGGATGAGGTTTGTTTGTTTGTCTTTTTCCCTCAATAGTGAGATGCAATAACATGTTTGTTTGATTATTTCATGATTTGTGTGTTGCCTTGGATATGATGTATGCTTGCTTCCTACCATGCCTATGTTCTACCTTGACCATGATATAATGCCATATGAGATGAGATGCTTTTGATAGGAAAATTTTAGGCAATGTAATGGTTGATATGTATGATAGATGTGTTAGGTTTTAGGACGTTTGATGCCATGTTGATTGTTAGATGGATGTTGGTGTGTGTGTGTGTGTGAGTATGTAATACAATATTGAACATTCCTTTATTGAGATTAAAACATAGGACACAATGAATGGAAGTCGACTCACAGGTTGGGTGATTTTGGGTGCCTAACACCTTCCTAAAATTATACCCAAACTCCAAACCCATACTCTAGGAGTAAGATCGGTCCTTCCACATAAAGGGGCTATATTCATGGTTCCTAGACCATAAAACTAGGTGGCAACTCCTTGTCTTAGCCCCGGTCCATTCAGCCAAGGCGTACTACCCAAATTGCGCATTGCACCCACAACAGGGAACCTCAAGCTGGAGATGATCGAGTACTCTAGTAGATCTATCGTCTTGGAGGGTTTGCCCACCTGGGTGATGATGATGATGATGGTGGTGGTGGTGGTGGTGGTGGTGGTGGTGATCTAGAGGCCACTCCTAGCTACCAGCCAAGTAAGAGGTGCCACCAATGATCCTGCAGATAGACAGATAGACACAAACATATAACATATTTCTAGTTTTTATTTCTCTCTTTTATTAGCATGTGTTTTTGCACTTTAGCTTTAATTTGAGACATTGGGTTGTATTTAAGAACATCTTTTACATTTTTGCTTTTATTTAGGATATATACTTAATTTACAACTCATAAGGATAAACGTTTTGTTTTCATGCAATTTAATATTCCTTGGTCGTTGATGCTTGAAAATCTGAACTTGAGTGTGTTTTGAGTAGTCCCTTATGCTATAGAAATCATGGGAGGAGTCTTGGTGGAGGAATCACACGCCAAATAGGAAAAGCAATTCAGGTCTGCCTTCCTTCATGCATGCACATACACACGCTTGCGTGCGCAGGTTTTGACCATGCATACATAGACTTGACCCTGCGTACGCATGCCACGAGCCAGAAAAAACCCTAGCCACCCTATTTAAGTATAAAATCGCAGTTGGAGGCCTCCAAACCCTCACTAAACGTATTCTAAGCTCAGAAAACATTCTTTAAGACTTTCCAATGGAAGAATTCTCTCCTTTAGAAGTTTCAACATGGATCAAGAAGCTTGGCCCTAGTTTCAAAAAGGCCCCTATTCCATTCGGTCTCTCTTGCATCTGCCTATATCACCAAATCAAGGTAGATGAACCTCTTCTTTGTGCTGCTGCCAACGTCTAGATTCCTACTCGGCATGTTTTTCACTTCAATGGCGTAGAAATATGCCCCACTATAGAAGAGTTCAACGCGATTATGGGTGAACCTGAGGTTAACACTCTCATTCTTCCTACTATTGGCGAGGATCTTATCGCCCTAGTCCAAGCACTTTTGGGGGTTTTTCTTGACACGGCGCAGCACTGGTGCATGTTTAACAGGTTGAATATCTGCTCAGTTTTTGCATATTTCTCTCGGTTGACTGTTCTTGTGGTCGGTAGGTCACATTCTTATTGTCTCAATGCTTTTTGTTTGTGTCTTCTTGCGAGATATTTCTTCGTGCATGAGACAATTTGCATAGATCGAAGGATGTGCTGTGTGGTTAGCGATCTAAGGAGAGGAAACCTTATGGTTATGATCTTGGCTGAAACTCTTAATGGCTTGGATGCGGTTCATATGAAGGAAGCAAACTTCTTTGTGGGGAGCCCTCTCCTTCTTCAAGAATAATCCCTAATTTTTGCCTAGATTCTCAACCTAGAGAGATTCCTCTAATTTTTGCATAGATTTCCTTTTGGTTTTCAACCCATCGAGGTTCCTTATATTGTCTTTGAATTCATATTTTTTGTCTTGTATCTCTCCTTTTTCCACTCGTGCTCTCTTTTTCTCTCTTTTCTTTTTCAGATATGGCTATATAAGAGGCTTCGATTGCTTCATCCTCTTACGATTCCTCCTAGTCAATATTTCCCCAAGCATTATTGTGACCGCAAGCCCAAGTGCGTTGAGATGAGCCATGATGAGTTCATTGAATTCATGAAGTGCATCAAAGTTTCAGATATTCAATGGCTGGTAGATTGGTGGTGTATTTCAAGCATGGTCAACCGTAGCTTCAAGGATAACTATGTTCCTTTGGTCGGGCTTTCCCGTTGCTCCTACTATTCTACATGTCATACACAAGGCAATTTGGTGACCGTCAAGGAGCTCTTAGTGATGATGGTTCCTTCCATAGGTTGGAATTTACTAAGAGGATTTTGGGCAGAATCTGTGAGACTTGGTCGCGAAGGATGGTGACCAAAGGCATTTTCTTTCCTCAATTCTTTCATCCCGCTTCAGGGTACAAGAAATGGCTAGAGGCTGACATTAAGTGAGTCCATATAGATGAGAAAGCTTATAAGAAATCCAACAAATGAAAGAAGGCTAACTGAACATCTTGATAGGCCCCAAATTTTACTTTTTTTGCACTTTATGATTCTCATGTCTTTTATTTTTGAATTTAATAAGAGGATAAGAATGTCCAAATCCCCTATGGAAACAATTTATTATCTTTTAATTTGAGCAATAAGAGAATCATCCCTTTATTATATTTACTTATTGTCATTATTTTTCTTTTTTTCTTTTTCTTTTCATTTTTCTATGCCATTCCCATGATGTCTTTATAGGAATTTTCGCCACGCCCATGGTCTTTTCTCCTATCTTTTGCCTAGACCGCCCTTTTGAGTTTTTAATCTAGTGGGGTTCTTTTGCCTTAATTTTTGCCTAGGCTGCCCTTTGAGGTTTTCAACCTAGCAGGCCTTTTTTTTTTTTTTTTTTTTTTTCAAATGTTGTATCTTTGGAGCCTATCCATATTGATTGGGCAAAGCATCTCTCCCCCATCCAAATCTGTAATTCTTGTAGCACCTCTTAACATGATTTTCTTGATAATAAAAGGTCTAGACCATCTTGGCTTCATCTACCCTCTTGGATCAAAAGTTTTATCTCTAAGCACTTTTAGGACCAAGTCCCCTTCTTTAAGGTTTTTAGGTTTCACTTTTTTGTTAAATGCTCTAGCAATCCTCTTTTGGTACCCTTGTGCATGATATTGCGCCCTAGTTCTCTTCTCATCTATCAAATCCAATTGCTCATATCTTTCTTTCATCCAATTTTCTTCCAAGACCTTTGTTTCCACTAGCACTCTCAATGATTGTATCTCTACCTCAATGGGAAGGATCGCCTCGCTTCTGTAGACCAAACAGTAAGGTATTGCTGTAGTCGATGCTTGAATAGAAGTTTTGTAACCCCACAAGGCAAATGAAAGTTTCTCAGCCCAATCCTTGTATGTCACTACCATCTTTGCTAGGATATTCTTGATGTTCTTATTGGCTACTTCTATGGCCCCATTAATCTGTGGTCAGTAGGATGAAGACTTATGATGCTCAATGCGGTATAATTCTATGATCCTTCGAACCTCACCCTCTAATTAGGAGCCATTATCTGAGATGATCTCTTGTGGTACCTTGTATCGACAAACAATGTTATTTTCTATGAACCGAGCCACATAGGGGCTATCCTTCCAATCACATCTATGCCCCAAACTGAGAAAGGCCAAGGAGATGTCATGTTATATATCTCACTAGATGGCACATGATTCAAGTTTGCATCTATTTGGCAATCATGGTAACTTTTCACAAAGTCCACGCAATTGGTTTTCATCATATTCCAATAGTACCCTATCCTTAGGATCTTTTTGGCTAACATTCTCCTATTCATATGAGGACCACAAATCCCTTGATGAACTTCCTCTATGACTCTTTTGGCTTCTTCTTTTTTCAAGCAACGGAGATGTATACCATCATAGGATCTCTTATAGGGCTGTCCTTCACATAGGATATATTACATAGCCATCATACTAATCGAACGACGTTCTCTCTTATCAGCACTATTAGGGTACACTCCCAATTCCAAGAATTTCATGATGTCATAATACCAAGGAACACCTTCTTCTTCTATGGCCAAGACTGAAAACTCAACTTTCCCCTTGTGCACTAGTTCATAGCTCTGTTTAATCTCTAAGGCTTGTGTCCACACTCCCTTGGGTATTTCAACCATGGAGGCTAAGGTAGCCAAGGCATCTGTAAACTAATTCTGAGCTCTAGGGATGATAGGGTATTCAATCCTTTCAAAGGTTTTGGTCAAATCCTCTAAATATTGTTGTTAAGGCTTCAAATGTTCTTCCTTTACCTTTCATAATTTCTATGAATGGGCTATGACTAAAGTTGAATCTCCAAAGACCTTTGCTTCTTTTACCCCTAACACCTAAAGAGCTTCCATTCCGGTGATACAAGCTTCATATTCTACCATGTTATTTATTGCCTCAAAGTTCAACTTAACCGCCAAAGGCACATGAGATACATCGAGGGTGATCAAATGTACTCCTATTCCATTCCTATATTAGTTCATGACACCTAAAGAGCTTCCATTCTGGTGATACAAGCTTCATATTCTACCATGTTATTTATTGCCTCAAAGTTCAACTTAACCGCCAAAGGCACATGAGATACATCGAGGGTGATCAAATGTACTCCTATTCCATTCCTATATTAGTTCATGACTCCATATAAGTAAATTTTCCATGCCTTTCGTTCAATATCTAGAGAATCCTCATTTGAGCAATCCACCCTTCCATCAACTCCTTCTATAGGGTTCTCAACACAAAAATCTGACACGACGCTTTCTTTAATTGTTTTTTTGGCCATATACTTTAAATCAAACTCTGGTAATAGGATTAAACATCTCGACAATCTCCCACTCAAAGCAAGTTTCTTAAATAGGTACTTTAATGGATCCATTTTGGCTACTATCCATATCTGGAATGGTAGGATGATGTGTTCCAACTTCTGTACGGCCAACATGAGTTCAAAACATGACTTTTCTATGGGTGTGTATCTAGTCTCATAGTCATGGAATCTTTTGCTCAAATAGTACACGACTCTCTCATTCTTATTATCATTTTCTTGTGCAAGCATGCTTCCAACCGAATCTCCTATGATAGAGAGGTATAGTAGTAATGGCTTCCCTTACTTTGGGGGTACTAGGATAGGTGGATGGAGAAGGTATTCCTTGAGAAGTTAAAGGCTTTCTGACATTCATCGCTCCAAGCATGGGGTTCATCTTTTCTCAATGGCTTGAAGATGGACTAATAAGTGGAAGTAAGTTTGGCAATGAATTGACTAATGTATTGCAGTCAACCTAAGAATCCTCTTATCTCTTTCTCGCTCTTGGGTGGAGTCATCTCCAATATGGTTTTGATCTTTGGGCTTGGTAATAATGCTGGGATTTGGGAGAGTTCCATTGTTTAAGAGGTCTAGTACTTTGTGTTTAAGGCGGAAATGATTGTTGGTCTTATAGCCGGACTTTTTTTTTTTTATGGAAATGGCAATATTTATTGAGGTTCCAAGTAGGAGGTACAGGATTGGGCATAGGTGTGGGATCTAGAGGTTTGATGAATCCTTTGGAGGTCAAATTTTTATATGATTGGGCAAGGGTCATTCCTAGGTCTAAAAATTCTCGGCAGGCTTTTTGTGTGAAGCTTGGGTAGGCTAAGGTTTGTTGGGGTATGATGGCACTTACATTCACGGGATTGGGTGCTTTGGAAGTAATTACTCCTCCTCCATTTGTTTTCTTGATTGGAGGCTTGCTTTCATCTTTCTCTAATTGTCCATTATTGATATCATCTTCAATCCTAGTTCCATAATCACACAATTCCCCAAAAGAACTAATAGGCGATAATAGAAGCCTACTATTGTATGCCGGAAGCAAACTCTTGATAATCATGTTGATTTGGTCTTTCTCATTCAGCCTATTAACCATCCTAGATGATTTTCCCTTCCACCTTGTCATATATTCGAAGAATGTCTCCCCCACTCCTTGCTTAGTGGTTTCCAAGTCTTTTAGAGTCACATCAATCATGGCATTGAAGATGAATCGATCCACAAAAAACTCCACTAGCTCGTTCCACACCTTGGTCTTGTTTGGATCCAAACTATAGTACCACCTTGATGCACCTCCCATGAGTGAAAGAGGGAATGCATGCAAAGTTTGCTTCTCATCCAATCCTTTCATTTCGACAATGCTTAGATATCTCCTAATATGTTGTTTCAAGTCTCCAGTTCCTTCAAAGTTTTTTGCATAAAAAATCATGAATTTTGGAGGCAATGCAATGAGAGTTTTTGAACTTATGCCTCCCATGTTATACAGACAATCACCCATCCTTTAGTTTGCGAAAGGCTAGTTGCATCTTCTCCATCTTTTCTTTCATGGTCATAGTATCTATGGTGAGCTTCTCAAATTGCTTGTTCCTTTCATAATCATCCTTATCCCTTTCATCCCAACCTTCTCCTTCTCCATCATCGTGAATCTCAAGATGTGTGGTCTTTTTGAGCCTAGCCTCCTCTAGCCTAGTAAGATGCCCTCCCATTTTCTTGAGAACATTGCTTTGCTCTTCCATCACCTTGAATATCTTTTGTGCAGTCTCATCATCAATTGGCACGGCCATTGTTACTTGAGATGTTCTCCTTCTTGAAATACTTCTTCTTGATGTGTGTCCTTAATCTTAACCAAGCATCTTCCTTGTTTCTCTCAGACCCAAATATGAGTGGGGACATGCTTTCTTGATCTTGATAATGCAATGGTGCCTGAAAAGAAGTCTCATCTTTATTAATTCCATGTCCTAATTAAAAGATCATTTTTAAATTTAGACGTTCTTAGAAAGCCTTTAATTCCATTTTAATGAAGGCCCATTTACAAAATCATTCACTTTCCTCTCATGAACTTTGCCCTTTATTTCATTTAGGTTTTAGTCTATTTACAATAATGCTCTCATCTTACTCTCATGGGCTTTCATTAGAATGAACTTAGAGATTTTCAACCCTTTCTCTCAAATATGGGCTTACAATGTATTCATCACCTTTGGACTCTTTTTTTTTTTCATTTTATTATTCTTATTTCATTTTTTTGAAGTAACCCTCTAGCTAGGATATATTGTAGCCTTCCTTTCAAAGTCCATGAATTTCTCATCATTTTGGGCCTTGGCATACAACAAAGAGGCCCAAGATTAGGGAATTTCATTTTGACCTGTAGGATGTTGGATGCTAAGTCTACAACATACTTGTTACCTTAAGCCTAAGGTTCTCTTTTTCAAAAGACATTTTGATTTGGGCTTATGATAGCAATTAGGCTATAGTCTTATGAACCTTTCAAGTTAAGATATACCTTTGGACTTTGGATAAGCCTCTTATATGTGAGAACTTCTTTTCTTTTATCCCAAATATCTTAGGGTATGCCATAACGTTTTGCTCATCCTTTAATTTTACATCTTTTATCTTTTATTTGTCCTTTAGAATTAGGTGAACACAAGATATATGGTTGAACACACAAGAGATATAAAGGGTACCCTCTCTTTGATATGATCTAGGATCTCTCTAAGTGTAGGTAGGCTCCTTAAAGCTAACGAGACATATCAGTAGGACACTCACAACTAGGTGGACCATGATTCCAACTAAGGGGTAGACCTTTGTGGATTGGTGGCAAATCGTTAATGTACTCAAAGCTCATCATAGGCAATGGCACACATTGTGAGTTGGTGGGATGAACTTCAAAAGATTTTGCCCTGAATGGAGGGTACTCATTTTCCCACTCATCACCAACCAAGGTAAAGGGAAAAAAGAACCAAGTGAAGTGTGCAAACAAGTATTGAAAAAGCATTTATTAAGATTAAGAAATAGGACACATTGGAATCAAACTCTCTATTTCCAGTGGAGCCACCACTGTGGGCGCAACGTGCGGTACGTGGGGAGTACGCCTCGGCTAAGTGGACCAAGGAAAGAAAATGAGTCGCCACTTAGTTTTATAGTCTGGGAACCATGCATATAGTGCCTTTACGTGGAAGGATTGATCTCACTATTAGAGTATGGGTTCGAGATTTAGGTATGATTTTAGGAAGGTGTTAGGCACCCAAAACCGCCTGACCCGTAGGTCGGCTTCCATTCATTGTGTCTTACATCTTAATTTCATTAAAAGCATCTTCAATATTGCATCTTAAACTCACACACACTATAGCATACATCTAAGCATACAACATGGCATTTCATCCCAAACCTTAACATACATCTATCATGCTTCTTATACCATCACAAACCCTAGCATTTTCCTATAAACACATTTCATCTCATATGGCATTGTATCATGGTCAAGGCACAACATAGACATGGTAGCAAACAAACAAACATACATCACATCCAAGAAAGAAACGTAGGCATGTTAAGATCATGAACACGTTATCATATCCAAGACGAGGCATTTACAAACACGTCAAGGCAAGATCAAGATCATATGCAAATTCATGTGAATGCATAACTTACCTCACTGCACCACAGTACCTATGCATCAATGCAAGGCCATATAATATGCATGTTCATGGAAAAACAACAAAAATGAAAGATAAACTCTAATTTTAGCATGTGAAGGAACAAGCAAAGCAAGCAGCACGAAAGCAGAGACTCAAAAGCATAAAAAGAACAGAACAGAGGCATATATTATAAATGAAATAAAGAAATAGAAGCAAAAAACCTTAAATTAGGATTTTTGGGCTTAAGTACGCGTATGCATACATAGGGCCTACGTACGCAGCCCAGTTGTATGCGTACACATACCTCATGTATGTGTGCGCATGCAATAAGCATGCGTACAAATACAAGCCCAAAAACCCTAACCCAAAAACTAAAACACAGAAAAAGTAAAAAACAAAATCTAACAACCTAACATGCATAAAATCATAAAGCAAAGAAAACCTAAGCTTAAAAAACATGTTATAATATAAATAAACAAAAGAAAATAATGAAAATGGAAAGATTAAAGAAAGAAAAGGTAAAGAGATGACAAAGAAAGTTTAGAACTAATACCTCTAAAATTGGCTTTATTTTGACTGTTCTCCTCAATCAAATCTATTCACAATCAAATGAAAATTGACTTGAGGATATTTTGTGAAAAACTTCCTTTTTGATTCACTATTTCTAGTGAATTTTAGGTTTTCCCTTAGGATTTTCTATCTGTCTTGAAAAGGTACCATGTATGGCATTTTATATTGAGAAAATGGTGGTTTGGAATGGCTCCCAGACGATGTGGGATTCGTTCCAAACCTTAGCATTAATGTAGAAAAACTTGTCTTTCATAGTTTCTGGAACCCTACCTGCGTTCATAGGCCAATGTCTGTGTATGCATGCATAAGATCAACGTACGCATACGCGTGTATGCATATGCAAGCCGAGGGTTTCCTTGGCCTTTATTTTCCAAAAATAGATTTATTTGTTCATAAAAAATTATATTTTCCATCTTAACATTCCTCAAGTCAATTGGTAATCTGATCGGGCCTTAAACCAACCTTGGGCTCTAAAATTTTAGGATCATTGGGAAATAGGAGCCCGAGTCGTAAGGAGTACAAAATGCAGTGTCTACACCTAGTAACGACTTCTATTTGTTTTGCTAGCTAATTTGTTCTCTACTAGATTTCTATAATGAAATCCAGCAATGTTTTTGCCATATTTTTATGATAGAAATTTAGATGGGTTTTGAATCTGTAAAATTGTAATTTACAACTATTTTCTGTTGGCTTTAATTCCGTGCCAAATTTGATTGTAATTCTTCAATCCTTTTTTCCCTGTATGTATATGGGATTAATTGTAAGGGATACGTGTGAGAGAGCGTGAAGACTCAAGCTTAAAAGGATGAACAAGTGGATTTTGCAAGTGTTTCGCAAGAAGCCTACCTGCAAAAGAGCCATATGTAGAGCACATGACAGGAAAATGAAGAGTCATGCCAGCCTAGAGGTTTTTTCGAGTGTCTCGTGGGAAAGCCATCCCGCGAAGTACTCGTGAAACTTTTTGTTTGGAAAAAAGTTATGTTTTGCTTTACCAAGTCTTTACCCACACTATATATACCCTCATTACCCACAAATTGTAAGGAGTGCTTTTCAAAGAGAAAACCCTAGAAAATACACTTGAGAGATAGAGATTGTTATACCCACAATCATCTACACATTTCCTTGCGGTTTTCCTCAACTCCTACCTCTCCATCTCCATATCCTTGAGAGGTTGATAACTCAAACATTGACAACACCCATCCTGAGTGTAAAGTGAGAATTTGGTGCTGTTGGGAAGCATTGGAAGGAGCCAATCATTAGCAGATGCAATTGGTCTGAATAGCGGGATTCGGAAAGCTAGAGAAGATAAGGTTCTGAGAAGCCAGTTGGTAGTAGGAGCTTGGAGGGCTCAAGTACATGGGGTAGATTAGGCTTGGAGGATCTTTTGTTATTCGTGTACTTCTCTAGTGGATCGATTTCGACTTGGAGGGTCGCGAAGAGGATTTTCATTGAGTTCTGAGGATTCCTCTTCGATAACACATCTTACTGTTTTCTTGTGTTTGCATTTCTCTTCCCTACTCTTTAAGCTTTCCTTTTATTGTTGATAATGAATGAATATGGCTTAGGGTAGTGTTTTCAGTTATTTGTGCTCTTTTACTCTTGTTTTGCACTTAGCATAAGTTAGAGTAAAGGCTATTTAGCCATCATTTTAATTTGGAGATTTGAATAAGCTCTTGTGTTTTTACACAAATCCGAGCTTTTAGAACCAATAGCATCATGTCACACAAAAACTTGATCATCGCCAAACTTTCTTGGTGAAAGCTGGGCATCATTTTGCCTTGTGAATTTTCATAGAGAAAATCTGATAGAGTTTCACATCAAGTTCTTCTTGGCACATAGGCAGAGTTTTGTGTTTGTATATACAACATACACCAGTTACCCAAACCTTTTCCAAATGGGGTTTTGGCATGTAACCCATATGAATGGGATGAGGTCGTGTTGATTGCCTCTTAAGAGACAATGGAGGTTCAACTGTTGTTATCTACCCTTCCTACGTCAAGGGTCTTACAATGGAGTTGCCGCTTATTAGATTAGAGAATATTGGAAACTAAAAGAATGGAAAAAGTACACCATTTTATTGATGAATTGAAATTGAATGTACATCTATTTGATAATAACCAAATGTTACATCGCTTTGGTCTTTGATAATAACCAATCTTGAGGTGCCCCCTCAATCAAGACTATTAGGACTTTTGATAAAGGCATTTGAAGATCATCGAACACCCCTTTTATGGTTGAAAAAAAACAACATTCACATTGTTGAGAGCACCACCCAAGACGTCTACTTTCCAACGGAACAAACCTCCCTAAAAAATTTTGTGTTTCAAAATTTATGATCAAAACAATGAGCAAAGTTAATTTTTTAGCATTGTTTTCAAAGAAATTTGGAGTACTTTTGAGTTGTGATGTTCCGAACTATCAAAATAACTTCAATTACCCTTTTTTTACATATCAAGCTCATCATTGGGGTCGGGGACTAAAGATTATTAACCTAGTACAAAGTGAGGTGTCTACACCCTAGGTTTATACATGTGCCATTGCGTGCCTCTTGTAAGCCTTAGGTGTTGAATGCTATTCTATAATAACAATTTTTTACCATGAGAATCAAAATGCTATTGAAATTACTTTCTATGGCGTCATTTATAAGCGTATCAAACATATTTAGATTAATTATCACTTCGTTCTTCACCACTTGCTATCTAAGATATTTCCTCGAATCATTGATAAATTTTTTTTTTTACTTGTTTCTCTAACTCAATTCTTAGAGAAAAACAATTATCAATAACTTGTTGATCAAATAGTTGATAACCTAATATTGCATCCACTATCCCACTTTCATGATCTTGTCTTCAAACTCAATTTGCTCTCTCACAAGTCAATACAAGTTTGAGGGTAGCAACTAGAATATAATAGGCCTCGTAGGCCCAAGAGCCCATGGCTAAGCAGTAACTTCTTTCTTTTTTTTTTTTTTTTTTTTTTGAGCTAGGAACGGTTTGATGGATCCTTTTAACATAGTATATATTACCTGTATATTTTGTACTTCCATAATCATACTTGATCGATACATAGCTCTTGAAACATAACGAAAGCTCAAGATTTTGATAAATTTGAGAATTACATTAAGAAAATTACAATGAAACAAATAGAGCATTACTTACAATGACAACTTGGTATGCTCACACTGAAAAAGACAAAAGAAACACTACAATACTTTGACTGACTAAAATAAATAAAACATATAGATTATTTCTAATCATTATATTCTAATTGGAAAGCAAAAATTTGATAGGACAGATATTTCACAGATGCAAGGCAAGATGGCATGCGATCCATCAAATTATTATGACTCCTCAGATCAAGGTAATGAGCCCGTGTAAACCTTTTATCTTACAAATACATCCATTAATTCCTGTATATCTTGTATGACATTCTTCTTCTTTTTTTCTTTTTTTTTTTTCTTTTTTTTATTGAGAAACAAACACACACACATACAAAGTTGAGAAAATAAGTTCTAATATAAAGACACACCACAAAATCCACTCAAAAACCATGGTAACTTTTAAGGGAGGGTGAGTAAGTTATACTACATACAACAGGCACCTTCTTAAAATTCCATTTACTTTTCAAATGTTATTCTAATCAAGTTTCTTCTCCCCAAAGTTCTCTTCAATCAATAGAGTTTAACCATGAGCTTCTTTAGATCAAAAGGCAACACCACAGTAGGCCTTGATTGTACACGGATGCCTTTGGCCCTCATCAGTGCTGTAGAAACGAAGAAATCCTTGATGATCAAATGGCTTAAATTGTAGTGGGTTTTCATCGTCGACTAGCTCTTTTGGTGTTTGAATTGTCCCGCTATTGAATGAGAACAATGCAAGCGAATATCTGTTTTTGTCTCCTCTCATAACAACCCTGTGGTGAGGGGAATATATCCTGCCATTGCTCCAAGCCTGGACCAATCAAAACAAGTATTTGTCAGCACCCTATCAATTCTGTTCTTTCGTTCTTTTTAATTTTTATTTTTGATGGTAATTTCATATGTATGTTATCATCAATGAAAAGAAAATTTTACTGTATCCAAAAACCAATTGGATTGTAATTTCCTAAAGGATTAACCTACAAATATTTCACCACTGGAGAAACTAAAAAGTCAAACATAGCTCATTCACGACAAAACTTGTTTATATGAAATATCCTGCACAAACTAGCATTGAGCTAAAATTGGTGACTGTAACTTACTGTGAATGCCTCTCCAGCCATGAATATGAAGGAAGTAGGGGAGGGCTTAAAATGAATCCAACTGTCATCCTTTGTTTTGATCTCTAGACCACTCACATCATTTTGGTGTAGTATGGTCAAGAAGCTCTTGTCAGTATGAGACATGGCGCCAATATTACTCTCGTTCTCATTGGGCACACTATATTTGATGAGTCGAAGAAGATATGTTGTTGAACTGATGTAAGAATCAGAGTACTTGTTCACTCCATAGCTTTCAAATACCATACTTTTCACCAAACGTTCCAATTGGGAAACAATCCTTGAGTAGGAGTATATGGTGTCACTAAACAAGCAGGAACAAATAATTAATTAGATTAAATATATATATATATATACTAAAAATAAATAATAAAGTTTTTAGGATTATAATTAAATATAGAAATATAATTATACCAAAAGCGCTTGTTTCCACGAGGCCACATGAGATTTGTGAAGTTTTGAGTTCTGCTGAGAATTTGTGCGTCCTCAATTCCCATGCTTTCATTGAGTGGCATATATGGGTTTTGGCCAAAATAGCCATGGTAAGGTTTGCCAGAAGTGTTTTGGGTTTTGGTTTCCAAAGGGACATCAAATAAATCCACTAACAAATCAAAAACAGAATTGTGAAGCTCCGAGGAGATGATTTTATCATCATATGATGCTACGAAACAGCCGTAATCTTCGAGAGCCTGCCGGACATTGTTGCATATGGATACCCAGTGACTTGTACCTGGTTTCAATTTGTTAGGAGAGAAATCTATAATAGGGAGTTTGGGTTGTTCTTGAGAAGGCATTGTTTGTTGCTTTGCTTGCTCGATCTCTTCTCACTTATTCTTGTGTCTTAAGGTTATCAAATAAATAAAGCTTCAATCTATTTATAGACAATGAGCAAAGAAAATGTCATCCATGTTTATATATAGTTTTGACTTTTATTTATTTAATGGCCGTTGGAAGTTGACAGTTGATGGCAGGTAACATCACAGAGTCAAAGTGCATTGTATTCTTAACAAGGATTAGAGTTGCACTATATATTGTCACAGTCACATAGACACAAACACAGTAGCAAAATGCATTGAAGGTGGTTCCAATTTTAAGTTATGTGGAACAAATAACACCTAATAATAATATTATTATAAATAAAAGAACTCTGACTTTTATTTTTTATTTGATTTTTTTAAGGGTTTGAATGTTTGATGTTGGAGCTTCACCATGTTGTGGCGAACATCTTTTTATAAAGATTGGTCAACGTTTATATATATATTATATATATAGCCGTTTTCTGGTAAGATATTGTTTAGCTACATTGTATTGTCAATAGAAAATATACATAACTATTGAGGATTTTTTTTTTCCGGATAAATCAATCTTTTCCTGGATTCCTGAGTTTTAACCTATTGAACATTGGCCAAATGTTAATAAAAATTAGTAAAAGGTGCGTGGGATGTATGGTTTTGCTTTCAAAGTCAAAACATGTAAATGATTATTGCTTAATTTTAAGATTCTCATGTATAAGGTACTAGTTATCTAATAACAACATTTGTACCTAGGGATAGATGGCAATGGGGCGGGACGGGGCCAAATGACAAGATCTTCACCCTTGACTTGTGTGGCTTTGTCTTACTCTGTACTTGCCTGGGCCCTGATGGCGGGGTGACATGCCTTGCCCCATCCCTACTCCTTGGGGCTTCACAGGACCCTGCCCCTTTGTTGATACCCTTTTTTGTCCAACCCTAATTAATGCGTCAAAATAATGCTTTAAAGCTAAGAAAATGGTCAAAACCATTATTTTTAAAGCCAAAAGTGGGGAATAAATTAAAATCAACATAATTTACCCCAATCGGATGATGATGCAAAAATCCGAAGTCAATTCCACCATTTCTGGCAAGAATTAGACAAAAAACCCTAACCAATGATGCTAAAAAAGTTGACTTTTTTATCCAACCATCTGGTTAGGATAAATGTTGGACTATCTTGTAGATCATAATTTTCCCTTCGACATGATTGGTCACGGGCCAATATCAAAGTTAAAACGGATGAGATATCAAAAAAAAATTCAAATTCATGATTAAATGTTTCACTATTTTCAGGTCAAAGAGAACTATTTTTGGACCGTTGTCATGCAAAAAATTTTAACAACTTTGCCACAATTGGAACAATCTGCTAGAACACGATTGAAGTATGATGTCTCAACTACCTTCCATAAAAAAGGCTCAACGATATCCATCAAAAATTAGCCACATACTCAATTCAGATAAATGGCGAACCCTGTGACAACATCACCCCTAGTAGAACCTTCGACAAGGCAATCTTCTCTCTCCATATTTATTTCTGTTGTGTACAGAAGGTTTGCATGGCTTAATTTGAAAGACAGCCAATACTAGCAAAATTATGGGAATTTCTATTCGTTGCAATGGACCCCGACTAACTCATCTTTTGTTTGCAAATGATAGTCTTGTTTTTTGCAAGGCCAAAGAGGATGAGTGTTATAAATTACTAGCTATCCTTGCTGCATATAAGCAGGCCTCTGGACAGCAAGTAAAGAGAGCAAAACCACTATATTTTTTTCGCAAGTCAACATCACAGGATATGTAAGATTTGATCAAAGATGCTCTTAGGGTATTAGCTATACAATAATATGAAAAATACTTGGGTTTGCCTTATTTTATTGGTCCAAAAAAGAAGGAGAGTTTTGAAAACATCAAATAGCGGGTATGGAAGAAGCTCCAAGGATGGAAGGTAAGCTACTATCTCAGACGAGTCGGGAAGTTTTGATAAAGACAGTGGCCTAAGCACTGCCTACTTATACCATGTGACACAGGACAACCAGAACAAAACTGAAATAACAATAAAATAAAGGGATATGACCTAGGAGTCAACACCTAGGCCTGGCTGGGAGTCAGCACCAAGCAGGGAAACCAGACCAAAAGAGACCAGTTGGCCATTTTTTCATTTATCAAAATATCAACTATCTTCTCGAGGAGTACAATAGGTTGCTTATAAAGGATTGCTAAACCTTAGTTCTAATTGGCTAGGAAACCCTAATTGCCTTATTACAAAAATAACATTGCTTCCAAATTAAAATATTAATAGCCTAATAAACTACTAGGACCTAAAACATAAAAAAAACAATTGACTTACAAACATATATAATACTAAATAATAATTTTCTTGCATCTCCCGCATCATTCTCCTTTGGTTGGAGAAAACTCGACCTCGAGTTCTAAAGCATTGAAGGACTAGGATGCCAACAAGTAGCACTTACTTCAAGTCTAGAATCACCTTAGGGAGCATAGAGAAAAGATAAACCTTGAATTCCACCATGTCAAACTCTTCTGGAATAACAAAATTAATGTGTGGAATCAATACAATTTTATCTTGAACCATTGGAAGCACTATGTTATCCATTTTCTCCACTTTAGCAAATTGTTTGTCTTCATGCACCATGGAAGGCTGATCAAAAGCAGATTCATTAGCTTCTAATATCACATCATGTGCACCCTCTAACATAATACTCTCTTTAGAAACCATCTCTTCACCTTGTTACTCTTCAATAGATTCATTTCCTTTCACGCATGTCAAAGCAACACTTGCCAAGGCATGTACGTCTTTGTCAACATTAGGCTTTGGTGTCACTTGAGGTTTATCCACTACCAACATATCATCATCAATGTTGTCTTCTATGGGGGCAGCAATAATTTGGTTTCCCTATTGAATTAGTTTGAGTCTTCATTTGCTTCATCTGAGCAATCATGTCTTGAACATCTTTCATGAGCTTTTTAGATAATTCCTTCAACTCTTTGGTAGATTGTTCAAAAGTGCACTGAGGACATGAAATGGGATGAGAATTCATCCTATTTGCTTCAACTTGAAAAGTACCACACTGAGATTGTGGTAGATACTTAGCTCAAAAGTATGGTGACAAATACTCATCACAAAGCTTTTCTTTCATATCTTCCCACACACTAATGGCAGGTTCATACTTTAGATAGCGGAAATATTCAAGATCCTCCCAAAACATTTGTGCTCTACCTCTTAACTCCAACTTTGCATACCTAACCTCTTTGTTATATGCAAAATTTGCTTGCTCAAAGAATTGCTCCATCCCATTCATCCAATTGACAAAATCCTGTGGATTGGTTTTACAACCATCAAAATAAGGTGCTTCAGATATTACCATAGCTCACTAGGTAAAAAGATTTTTTCAACTTGACTTGCTAACTATGGCCCACTAAAGAAGGGATTGTCATGGCATTAACCAAATAAAGCTTCACTGTTTGAACACCAAATGAAAAACCATTGTATCAACGTGGATTGGGCTGACTTTATGGGTGTTTTTTTTTTTTTTTTCTTTTTTGGGTTACTGGGTTCAGTAGTTTGAATGGGTTGGGACAATTGGGCCTAATTAAAGTTTTTATTATTTTTTTTAAAACTGGGTTGGGACAGTAAAGGCTGAGGCAAACGATGGGTTGTCTTTAGGTTGGGTCAGATGTGTTTAAGGTTAATCAGATCAGGTAGGTCACGTAAATGGCTAAACAAGGGGAATAGGGGAATTTAGACAGTCTAGTGGGTTATCTTATGAGATTGGATAGATATTCAGGCTTGGAGTTGCAGTAGAACCAGCACCGTGCGCCGTTGAGGCTTCCAAAGGTGTTTATGGTTGTGGTGGCTGGCTTTTCTAGTAGCTGGTGTGGTGCTTCAACGGTGGCCAAGATTGACAGATGGGGTTTGTTGGTTGTTGGGTCAAAGGGCTTTGGTTGACAGGTAACCTTCTGGTGGCTTGATATGCGTGGGTATTGAGAGATGGTTTTCTAATGTTGGTCTGGCAAAGATGTTATGAAGGGATTTTGGAGGTGGTGTGGTGGCTAGATTTCTAGTGGTGGAAAATATGCGGTGACAACTTTTTTTTTTTTTTTGGTTCTGGATTGACTGCAATGATGCTTCAAACAGATCGGTTTTGCTCTGATACCAAATATGACTTAGGACAACCAGAACAAAACTGAAATAAAAATAAAATAAAGGGATATGATCTAGGAGTCAGCACCTAGGCTTGGCTCGGAGTCAGCACCAAGCGGGGAAACCAAACCAAAAGAGACTAGTTTTCCATTTTTTCATTTATCAAAATATCAACTATCTCCTCAAGGAGTACAATAGGTTGCTTATAAAGGATTGCTAAACCCTTGGTCTAATTGGCTAGGAAACCCTAATAGCCTAATAAACTACTAGGACATAAAACATAAAAATACAATTGACTTGCAAACATAAATAATACTAAATAATAATTTTCTTGCGTCTTCCGCATCATCATGACATGCTTCAAACTTCCGATAGGTCTGTGTCAAGACATTAAAGCTCTTATCCACTGATTTATTTAGGGGCAAAGTGGAGATAGCCAAAAAATCCACTGGATTAAATGGCAGGAAATCTGTAAGCCCAAAACTCAAGGTGGAATGAGATTCAAGGATTTGTCTATGTTCAACAACGAACCCTTGGAAAAATAGATGCGGCACTTGCTCCATGATACAAACTCATTATTATACAAGGTTTTCATGGATAAATATTTCCCCATATGTTCATTAATGGAGGCAAAAAATCCAATCTTAGTGTCATACACATGGAAGAGCATCATCAAAGGTAGGGAGGTTATTTGGAGGGGAGGGGTATCAAGGGTGGGAGATTGTCACTCAATTTGGATTGGCATGATAATTAGCTTCTAGTGAAACAAAACTGAAAAATTATCTCACCAAATTTGCATATAGATCCCGGTGCAACAGTCAATACTTTTATTGATCAAGAGAATTGGAGTTGGAAGAAGGATATTTTGGAAAATTTTTTGCTGGACTTTGAAGCTTCAGCGATCAAAAAAAATCCCATTATGTAGAACTCCGCAAGCCAATATTCTGACACGGCCATATAACCTAACTGGAGAATATTCTATTAAGTCTGGATACAAGTTTTTACAAGATGAATGTCTCACCCAGTAACCAGGTCCTTTAACCTCAGAGCATTTGAAGCCCCTGTTAGGATTTGTGCCCTTAAATCCTATTGTATGATGCTATGTATGATATTATGTATGACATGATGTATGACTTAATATTGTGTTTGATAAAGTTATTTTATTATTATCTAAAATAATGGTAACATGAATATGAGACATTATCATATAGTCCATGAGATGCATTGTATGTGATTTATGTGAAAAGTCACAGAAGATGTAAATCACAAGTTCTTTGTAAACTCAGAATTTATAGTTCGTAGTCGGTGATGAAATTGGGCATTTCATCTGCGAAGACTATAACGTGTCGACTAAGATGATTTGTCTTGATCATGGAAGTGGAAACTTCTAGTTGATATGTTGATATGTTTTAAGAGTTAAAATATATTGAACAGGACCACTGTGAGATTTATTATTCTCCTAAAGACTGTCAAATGAATAATAAATCTCACGACTTCTATTTGCATGAACTCATAATCCTAAGAGAATAATGGACCTGATCATGAAGTGTAGATTGCTTTGATATATCAGGAGTGAGACCTGAAGTGACGGTCAAAACCTCAGTATGTTGGGCAGTCACATTTAGTGTTGATGGAACATATATTCTTAAGATGGAATTCATAGTCTCTTGATGGAGATATAAAATATTCCCTTGAGATAAGTTTAATGGTTTCAGTTATTCAGAGAGTTAGGCCTAACCACTTTAGTAAGAAATTACTAAAGTATATATTTATGAAATTGGATTTCATAAATATATAATGAATAACTTTAAAGAATTAAACCGGGTACTCAAGGATAAGATGTAGTAATTTACAAAGTGGCAGTCTACATTTATGACTTTGTGTTTCTACGAATATTTTATGAAGGGGTTACGTGTATAATAAAGTCTTGGGATATAATTTATTAATAAGGCCTAGAGTGCAATTATATTTATATAGTGGTATTAAATATAATTAATGGTAACTTTGGACTTGTCAAGAGTTGACGGAAAAGCCTAAGGCCCATTGGAGCTAGTATCTTATTGGTCCCTTTTATTCCCACTCCAAGCCACACACTAAAGCCCAATTGGAAAGGCCCAATAGGCCAGCCCAATTAGATAATCAGTTAGTTATAAAGGGAGAAACATACAGAATTTTTATGAGAAGAGTTTAGAAAAGAAAAAGAAACGGTGTGTGAGAGAGTGTGAGACACACTTTCATTCTCCTTTGAAAAACTGATTGAGAGACCACACATCTTGGGCGTAAAGTGGAATTGGAGTGAAGATTAAAAGTGTTCCCAAGTGCTTCAAATCTTTGTTTTGAATTTCTCCACACCAAGGTACGCTATCTTGTTCTTAAATTCTGAAATTTACATGGTGCACGTTATCAATCATGAATGAAATAGATCCTAGTTCGTCGTTTCCGCTGTGGGTTTTTTATGAGATGCAAAACCAGAATTTTTCCTTCAGCCCCTACGATAGGCCATTTGGAATTTAAATGTTCCAGGAAAGGTAAAGAATCTGCTATGACTTGCTGGTAAAGTTCTTCGCCTCCTAAAACCAACCTAGTATGTCGACAGATTATTACTGTTGATTTATGTAAAGTCTACAAAACCTACCAGGAAGATTTCATCCACCCTCTTTATCTCTGCCCAACAATCAGAGAAATTTGGAACCATATCCCACTATGGAACCATGACAACTTTAGACAATGCTCTAACTTCATCGACTTAATTGGGTGTATCATTGCCGAGAATAGAGACGCTACTCTATTCTTAATGGTGAGTT
This sequence comes from Castanea sativa, assembly GCF_040712315.1. Lineage (NCBI taxonomy): Eukaryota > Viridiplantae > Streptophyta > Magnoliopsida > Fagales > Fagaceae > Castanea > Castanea sativa. The sequence goes on from NC_134016.1 coordinate 21,173,048, forward strand.
GGGAAATATGGCATAGACGTAACAATCTTAGGCTAGGAAAGCACTCTTGTACACTCAGCCAAATCTTGTAGTAAGCCAAAGAGAAACTCTTGGAATATACCTCACAGCACTCAGCAACAACTTCACCATCGATTAGACCCTTGGCAGCGTGCTAGAATTCAAGTGATCATCAGGAACCAAGTTGGACTAGTTATGGCATTTCTTACACAACAAATTCCCCTATCTTTCACAGCCATTGAAGTGGAAGCACTAGCGGCAAGGCGCGCTCTAGAGTTTGCAGTAGAAATTGGAGTGGACCAGGTTATTTTAAAAGGCTATTTAGAGATCCTTATCAAGGCAATACAGAAAGACTCTAGCAGCCTAGCTCAGTATGGCCATTTGGTTACTTATGTGCAATATCTAGCGTCCATTTTCCCACCCCTATACGCTTTTCCCATGTATGAAGGCACTGCAACTCTGTAGCACATTCTTTAGTATGAGGAGTAATTTTCTCCTCTCTTTTATTTGTCTGGATGAACAATGTACCACCAGACGTTGAAATTGTACTTCAGGCTTATTTAAACAGTCTCCCTTAATTCTTCAATAAGACTAGGACTTTTTCTCCAAAAAAAAAAAAAATTACATAACAAATAATCAATACGAAACGAGCATGGATAGAATGACCTATTTCAAAATACTACAAAAGGATAGGGGTCTAAATCGAAAATTTTAAACATTATAGGACAAAATCAAAATTATCCTAAACCGGAAAGGTGCAAATAGAAATTTAGTACATATAAACTGGACTAGCTTTCACAATTTTCATTTACCTTAGCATTTAGAAAAAAAAAAAAAAAAATACATATGTACGTATATATAAAGTTATGGCATATATTTTAAAAGCCTCCTTTTAAAAAAATGGACAACTGTAATTTTGCACAATAATCAGAATAAGAAAAAACATTAATAAAAATAAGTTAATTTGTTCAAATTCAAATGACTAGCATATTCTTTTTTCCTTTTTTTTTTTTTGTTTTCTTTAGGGGGGAAACAAGAAAATTTAATTAACTTGAATTGGCTAAATCAGCCTGGAGTGCACAATAAAACTGTGGTAGAACAACCTCAATCCACACTAAAAAATCTAAAATGTTAATAAAATATCTTGCTAGACTCACACATTCTTGATTGTCCAACATTGCAAGTTATATATATATATATATATTATGCCTATGCATATTATTATTTTCAGAGGGGAATTTATTGTAGTAATCGAACTTTGTGGTCAGGAGCAGAGTGATTTTTCTAACAATGAATCAAGTCTTTAGGTCTGAACTTAACCTTGTGGCGGATTGATCTTATAGAGCCTTCGAATTCTTTTTGGTCTTGGAAGGTTTTTAAAGCCTTGTTTGTGGGTACTCACTCTTGCCAAGTCACTAGCTCCAAGGATAGGGCATCTATGGCCGAATAAGAATGCACCATCGGTAGGTAACCCAAGGACATTTGAGATCATTGTAAATAATGAAGGTGTGATTTCTTGGGGCACATTGGAAATGGGATGAGTGTGGTGGCTAGGTCTGTTCAAGATCTGATAGGCACAAATGAAACCAGCCGACGCCAATCTGGGCGTAGCAGAGATGACCTTTGTAGCAATCGGGTAATATATACATATACATATATATATATATATATATATATATACACATATATACATATATATATATATATATATATACATATATATATTGTAAGTGCACAATTGCACTTGGACCCAAGAACAGTTATGGGCTCAGGCCCAATGAGCCTTAAACAATATGAATTTGTAGAGTGTGGGCTTGAAACCCAGGTTAGAAGTGTATGAGGATGAAATGACAAACTAAAGATTGCAAGTACTTAGAAACAAAAAGGAGTAATGTAAATAGGCCTCCTCGGACGTAAGCCGAGAGTTGTTCTTATATTATATCTCTCTCTTTGTCCTTTTTCTTTTTAGGTTACAATCAGTTCCGTCCCGTTTCTGTTCTAGGTCCCTCCTTAAATACTCCTCTTTTTAATACTTTATCCACGTGTTGCCCCCAATTCCTCCCTTAGTTAGATATTTCTTTTCTTAGTGCCTTTGAACAGTAACTAGAAGTTTCCCTTCCACTGTTTAAGTGTCACTTCCTCATTAATGCGGCCAGGGTGGTGGGTGCAGGGTCTTTAATGTGGAGGTAGCAGCCTTTACCTTTGATATTCTTCCAACATCGGCGCTTCTAGGACATTCAAGGGTTCTCTCCCTTTAAACATTGGTCTTGACCGTGTCATTCCCTAACCTTTACCATGAAGTCTCAGGTTCTTTGATGTCAGTCCGAGGGGAAAACCATCCTCGGCTGGATCCTCGGATCCTCGGCGTATAGGCCGACCCATAGCACCAACAATCTCTAACCCCAGGGTCAAGTCGGCCTTCCTTAACAAGGCCCAAAAGGCCCACGTTCCCACCAGGATCCTTTTGCCCCACACAATAGCCCCTCAAAACTCTAATTTTCGACATCCGAGGAGAAAAATAGGGTTTTGATCCGACGAGGATCCCCTCTACACACTTTATAAGTGATGGCACTTGTGGAAATCGTTTCGCGTCCTAGAAGATGCCACTTGGCGGTTTTATTTTCAAAAACGCGCGCATTTATTACTGTAAGTTACTCTTTCTCTGCCACGTTCAACGGTGAGATGGGCATCCAACGGTTCTCATTACTCCACGAAATTTTAGGCGGGACAGACATAATTTCGAGGCCGCCTTTTCGCATGTCGTGACGCTTCGGGAACCCGCGCCTTCATTTAATTCCTCAGGGGGTAATCCCATCAAGACATCAGCCATCATACCTTACTTTGCAGAAAACCGTGGAGATTTGCACACCTTCAACCTTGTAAGTTCTTGCTCCTATTCTTAACCTTTTCTCCTCGATATTTGTCCTCGGCTATCACTACAAACACTCTCTCTTCTAAAGTCTAGTCTATCGTCCTTCTGTAATGGGAAAATTCAAGTGTCTAGTTGATACCGCCGCTGGGATGGAAGGCTTTAGAGCCAAATACCATATTCCCAGCGACGTAGGGTTAAAATACTGCCCGGCAACAGCCGTGGCCGGTTCTAGGACAGAGGGAGAGGTTATCATTCCTATGATAGCCTTTATAGAGGGTGGGATGACCATACCAATGAAACCTGTAACTAGGGAGTACCTCCGCAACCATCGGTTGTGTCCCGATCAATGCCTCCCAAACGTTTTTAGAGTTCTAGGTAGTGTAGATGCTCTAAACGAGCAGATGGGTTTAAATCTCACATGGCACGATGTCGTGTTCCTATATGAGTCCCATAAACTTTCTAAGGTAGGTTATTACATTAAATCTCGGTCTAGCACCGTTAGACTAATCTCCTGTCTGCCCAAATCAAACAAAGGCATGAAGGACGACTACTTGATCGTGTCCGGGAACTGGCACAACGGCTTCCACTGCCCAGTTGAGTGGGGGGATCCAAGTGCGACGCCGTAGGATTAATCTCCCCACAACTCAACTTCTCTTAACACATACACACAGAAATGCGTATTCACACTTGCTTAAATTTGTTAAACTTCTATATAAATCTGACCAAGTTTGTTTGTTTGATATCTTTTTTGCAGATAAGCAACACGTGCGTCCTCGTCTAAGTCACTGTAACGTCGCAGATCTAAACCGGGTACTTCGCTCCGAGGTGTTCGTTAATGAAGACCTGCAACTCCGAGCTGCTCATCTTATTCTAGGGTACACCCCCCTTTCCAAAGACTTCCAGGAGATAGAGGACGCCATTATTGCAGGCGACCGAAGATGAAAGAGGATAAACGTAGCTCGGCCCCATTTTTTGGACGACCGTGACCTCCCAGACGCTCCTAACACCATTCTGTACAACCGGGCGATAGCAGCAGTCCCCCTTGCCGTGCACTCACAAACAACTGTCATTCCGGAAGAGCAGGTGTCTTCTTCACACACACTCGACGACGAGATAGATCAATTCCATCTCGAAGACACCGAGAGACCTCGCGGGAACCAGTTTGTGGTACTTTCCGACGAGGAAGAAGAAACCACCGAGGCTTCTGGAATTGCAGGGCTTGTAGTTGCCCTTCCCGAGGACGAATTTGAAGAAGACATGGGACGAATGGAGGGTCTTCTCACTAGTAGGGCTGCTAAGGTTGCAGAGAAGAAGAAAGCGGGAACGTCCCAAGTTCCCCCAGCTTTACCTCCTCCTCCTCCTCTAGCTGAGCCAAAATTGCCAGCCGAGGACCCCAAGAAGAAGAGAAAGGGGGATAATGAGGGGACGATTACTAAAGACCCCAAGAAACCACGCCAACAACTCCCACCGGCCCAGCAGCAGAAGCTGGACAAGGGCAAGGGTAGAGCCCGTTCAGTTGAACTCGGGGAAATCAGGGATGAGGCTGTAGTGCGCCGAGCACCGACCACCTGGTCCCCCGATCTAAGGCTGGACGGCGCTCCCATCTCTGCCGCCCGTATAAGGGCGGTTCAACAAGGCCATGCCCACCACTTGGCCGAGGTCTTGGAACGTCCTCTTCTGCTGCCCAAGGACATGGAGACCTTGGAGAAGATGGGCCAGCCACAACTATTCCTCTCTCTAAAAAGAGACTTAGCGCTGGTAAGTTTTTCTACTTTTTTTAGGAAGATTCCACCTTTAATAATATTTATAGGCAAGTTTGTTTGTTTTTTTTTTTTTTATTGCTCCTAACTCCATCGTACTTTGTTTCAGGCTATTCAGGAGGTCTTTGTAGCTGAAAAGTTTATTGAAGACACTCGGAAAATAGCCAGAGCTGAGCTCGAAATTAGGGTGGAGACTGAGAAAACCTTAGGTACAGCCCTTGCCGAGAACGAGAAGCTGACCTCGGAGGTAGCAGAGATGAGGAGAGAGAAGAATGGGGTCGAGTCAAACTTGAAGACCATGAAGACCCAGATAGAAGGACAGCGCAAGCTCCTTCATGCAAGAGATGAAGAGCTCTCCCAATCTCAAAAGGAGTGCTCGGATCTGAAGAAGCAGTTGGCGCTGATGAAGGAAGAAGCCAGTTCCTTCCAACTCTCTCTTCAAGCTGCCAAGCAGGCAAGTTTTGATGAAGGGGTAGCCACTACCGAGGAGCAGCTGACAGAGGAGTTCGCGGCTTTATGCCGCGAATACTGTCAAAAAGTATGGGGGGAAGCTTTAAACGTAGCAGGAGTTCCTCAATCTTCGGATTTGAGGAAGTCCGAGAACGTTTGGCTTCCCCTAGAAATACAGGAGATTGAAGAGGCTCCTGCTGCTACTACTACCCCCGAGACAACTCTTCCTGCCCTACCTCCGATGGTCCCACAGCAAATTCCTGATCCTACAGAACCTTCTGGTTCCAATAAAGAGAAGGAAGGAGGAGTGGATGCAGAGAAGGACTTGAGCCAAACAGTGGAACCCATCGTCCTTTCAATAACGACAGTAGATAAAGGAAAGCAGATTATGACTCCTTTTGAGCTGGAGTTGAGAAAGACCGAGGGCACTAGTACCTCTCAGCAAGATCCTCCTCCAACAGCTTAGGACCTAGCTTAGGGCTTCTCTTTTTCCATTTTTTTTTTTTGAATTATATGTAATGCATACTCAATTGATTAATGAAGAATGATTTCGTTTACTTTTCACTTGGATTGTCTCCGTTTCTACTTTACTCTTTTTTGTACTTATTACAAAAGTTTCCCATTAAGTCATATCAAAAGTTTCTTAGAGTATGAAAATCTAACTCCAAGGATTGCACAATCATAACTTCCACATAATCATGCGTATATTACTAAAGATTTAATACAAGGTGACATAGTTAATACGTTTGAACACTGCCTTGATTAAAAAAGGAAAGAGGACTTCATATAACGGTTAAGCCCTTATAATGCACAACACTGTTTCTAGTAGGATGTAAGATCCGAGGACCATTCCTTACACAAATTTACTCAATACTTAAAGATATAAAACTTAAGATCCAAGTTAATAAACAGTAAGGTATTAACATCCAGACACAATCAGAAGTTAAGTTTAATCAAAGTCATAGTCCGAAGATAAATCTTAAACAATCTTTCGTTTAATTCTTCAAAATTGTAACTGTAAATGATAAGACATCAATTTCCACAAGGTTTGTGGTCCGAGGACTACACTTAACCAAATTTCTGTTTGATTCTTTAAAATAGTAACTTCAAATGTTAATTTTCCCAAAGTAGGAGGTCCGAAGACCCGGCATAACTAAGGTTCTGTTTAACAAATGACAAGACATCAATTTCCACAAGGTTTGTGGTCCGAGGACTACACTTAACCAAATTTCTGTTTGATTCTTTAAAACAGTAACTTCAAATGTTAATTTTCCCAAAGTAGGAGGTCCGAAGACCCGGCATAACTAAGGTTCTGTTTAACAAATGACAAGACATCAATTTCCACAAGGTTTGTGGTCCGAGGACTACACTTAACCAAGTTTCTGTTTGATTCTTAGAAATTGTAACTTCAAATGTTAATTTTCCCAAAGTAGGAGGTCCGAAGACCCGGCATAACTAAGGTTCTGTTTAACAAATGACAAGACATCAATTTCCACAAGGTTTGTGGTCCGAGGACTACACTTAACCAAGTTTCTGATTGATTCTTAGAAATTGTAACTTCAAATGTTAATTTTCCCAAAGTAGGAGGTCCGAAGACCCGGCATAACTAAGGTTCTGTTTAACAAATGACAAGACATCAATTTCCACAAGGTTTGTGGTCCGAGGACTACACTTAACCAAGTTTCTGTTTGATTCTTAGAAATTGTAACTTCAAATATGAGAGCTAGCCATAACTTTGAAATATTAATTGACAAAAGCTTATTTGATTAATAATAATACCTTCTAAGATTATTTACATTCCATGGACGTGGTACAACTCGTTCATCTAGGTCAGCTAGCCTATACGACCCTATGCCTGCTATTGAAACAATGCGATAGGGGCCTTCCCAGTTAGGTCCTAGTTTACCCCATGCTGGGTTCTTAGAAGTGCCTACAACTTTCCTTAATACAAGATCACCAGGTGCAAGTGGCCTTAGCTTCACGTGGGCATCATATCCTCGTTTTAGCTTCTGCTGATAATAAGCCAATTGGACCATAGCTGCCTCACGCCGTTCCTCAAGTAAATCAAGATCTTTCTCTAGAAGTCCCTGGTTATTCTCGGGGCTAAAAGAACTTGTCTTTAGAGTAGGAAAACCAGATTCTAGTGGTATCACCGCCTCGGCTCCATAAGTCATAGAAAATGGTGTTTCTCCAGTGGACCTGTGCAGTGTGGTCCGATATGTCCACAGAACATGAGGGAGCTCTTCTACCCATCTGCCTTTCGCATCATCCAACCTCTTCTTGAGCCCATTGACTATGACCTTGTTAACGGCCTCGGCCTGCCCATTCCCTCGAGGATAAGCTGGGGTAGAATATCTATTTGTGATACCCATGTCACCACAATATTGCCTAAAGGCGTTGCTGTCAAATTGAACGCCATTGTCTGAGACAAGTGTGTGCGGTATACCAAATCTAGTAACAATATTTTTCCATATAAATTTCTTGGAATCAACATCTCGGATATTGGCTAATGGCTCAGCTTCAACCCATTTAGTGAAATAGTATGTTCCCACGAGCAACCATCTTTTGTTACCAGCAGCTCTCGGAAATGGCCCGACAATGTCCAGGCCCCATTGTGCGAAAGGCCAAGGGCTAGACAGAGGGTTAAGAACCCCTCCAGGTTGGTGGATATTAGGGGCGAACCTCTGACATTGATCACACTTTCTGGCATAGTCCTGAGCCTCCCTCTGCATATTGGGCCACCAATAACCCTGAGTAAGGGCTCTATGAGCTAAGGACCTTCCCCCAGTGTGACTCCCACAAATTCCTTCATGCAATTCCTCCAGTAATGATTCTGTTGATTCAGGGTGTACACACAACAAATACGGTCCTGAAAAGGATCGTTTGTATAGCTTCTGGTCCTCGGACAACCAGAAACGCGGCGCCTTTCGACGTACCTTTTCTGCTTCAACTTTGTCTTCGGGAAGGATGTCATTTTTGAGAAAAGATATGATCGAATCCATCCAACTAGGACCAGGCCTTATTAGATGGATGCGAGGTGCGTTAGCAGCTACAAGAGAAGGTTCTACCAAATCCTCAACGAGAATAACCCTTGGTAGACCTTGAGCCGAGGATGTTGCCAACGTAGCCAAAGAATCTGCATGAGTATTTCCACTCCTAGAGACATGAGCTAAGGCAAAGGAGTCGAATTCAGCCTGCTGACGCTTGACCTGGGCCAAATATTCCTGCATTCTGGAATCTCTAGCTTCCATGGTACCCATGACTTGGCCGACTACTAACTGAGAGTCCGAGAACAAATGGATTTCCTTGCCACCCATCTTACGTACCATTTGCATGCCTACCAAGACCGCTTCATACTCGGCCTCATTATTAGTAGCCGAGAAGGCCAATCTCAAAGATTTTTCAAAGACAATTCCTTCAGGGGACATTAGAACAAGTCCAACGCCAGACCCTTTATGATTAGCAGCCCCATCCACATAAACTTTCCAAGCCGAGGGCGATACGGCTGTGATCACACCAACTGATTTTTCACCCATGTGTGCTTCCTTTGAAGTTTCTTCTAACAATGGTTCAGCAAACTCTGCCACCAAATCAGCGAGGACCTGACCTTTCACCGAGGTGCGAGGCTTGTATTTAACATCAAAGGCTCCCAAAATGGTTCCCCACTTTGCCACCCTGCCGGAATAATCAGCCTGCGCAACACAGCCTTGAGAGGCAACTGGGTCAAAACAACCACAGTATGAGACTGGAAATAGTGAGGGAGTTTACGCGTGGCGTGGACTACTGCCAGAAGCGCTTTTTCCAAGGGCAGATAGCGCACCTCGGCCTCATTCAAGGACTTACTAACATAGTAGATCGGCCTCTGCACTCCATTTTCATTCCTTATAAGAACTAGACTCACCGCATGAATAGCCACGGCCAGATAAGCGAATAAAACCTCGTCCACCTCAGGGCGAGATAAAATGGGTGGCCGAGAAAGATATTGCTTAAGCTGTTGGAAAGCTGACTCACAATCCTCAGTCCATTGAAATCCTTTCCACTTGTTCAACAACTGAAAGAAAGGACGGCACCGGTCAGCTGACCGAGAAATAAATCTATTCAACGCAGCAATCATTCCGGTCAATTTCTGAATCTCCTTTGGGTTCCGAGGCGGCTGCAAATTCTGAACAGCCTTAACCTGCACTGGATTCACCTCTATGCCCCTATGAGTGATCATATATCCTAGGAACTTTCCAGATCCCACGCCAAAAGAACACTTGGCGGCGTTAAGGCGCAACTTATACTTCCTCAGCATCTGGAAGGTGTCGGCCAAATCTGTCATGTGCGAAGGTACCGTCTTACTCTTCACCACCATATCATCCACGTATACTTCTATGTTTTTCCCCGATTCTTTGCTCAAACATTCGGGTCATCATTCTTTGGTAAGTAGCCCCCGCATTTTTTAACCCGAATGGCATGACCTTATAATGATAGTTCCCGGTTGGTGTAATGAAAGCAGTCTTCTCCTGATCTTCTAACGCCAAGGGAATTTGGTGGTAACCCTGGAAGGCATCCAAAAAACTCATCCGAGGATGTCCGACAGTAGCATCTCCCAGTTGATCAATAGTGGCATTGGGAATGAATCTTTAGGACAGGCCTTGTTCGGATCGGTAAAGTCTACACATACTCTCCACTTGCCGTTCTTCTTAACGACAACAGTATGAGCCAACCATTCAGGGTAGAAAACTTCTTTGATAGCCCCCGCCCTTTTGAGTTTAAGAACCTCTTCCTTCACAGCCTCAGAATGTTCTCGGGAAGATCGCCGAGGTGGCTGCCTCCTCGGAACAATGGCCGGATTGACGTTTAAATGATGACAAATAAAGTTCGGATCTACACAGGCCTAATAGGGTCCAATGCAAAGACATCTAGATTATCCTTCAGAAATTTCAACAACTCCATCTTCTCTTGGTGTGGCAATCGTATGCCAACTTGAAAGAACCTCTCTGGATCATCGGTTATTACAAACTTCTCTAACTCCTCACAAACAGCCTCATCTTCTATCATCGCTCCAGGTGCCTCCGGAGGCATTAGTGCTATGACTCTGGATGGGCAAGGTTGATGACTCGAATTTTTGGCTGACGAAGCACGCGGCCGATATGCATTGCCTAGCAACTACAGTGAGCACGGGGATTTCCTCAACATGCTCCCCGAGGGGAACTTTACTTTAACATGTAAGGTAGAAGAGACGGCTCCCAAAGCGTGCGGCCATGGCATGCGAGGATGGTGCTGTATATGGAGTGCGCGTCGGCCACGATGAAATCTACGTCAGCGTTTCGAGCCGGATTGAACGGGTAAACGGATCTGCCCTTCGGCAGCGGCCCTTCCCTCAAAGCTTATAAGTGGGGAGTCATAAGGAGTTAAATCTTCCAACTCCAACCTCGGCCCTTTAAATAGATCGGGGTACATAATATCTGCACCGCTGCCTTGATCTATCATCACCCTTCTCACATCATAATTCCCTATCACGAGGGTAACCACGAGAGCATCGTCATAGGGCTGGATAGTCCCTACTTTATCCTCCTCGGAGAAACCCAAGACAGGTAAAGTGCTCTTTAATCTCTTCGGCTTGCTACCCACATCCTCGGCTGCGAATGGGAAACCGCCATAACCACTAGTAGGACGCTGAGCCGGTCCTACCGGGTGCGGCGAAGATAACATTAATCGTCCCCAATGCTTTGGCCGAGATGAACTATTCCTCTGGTTGTTTGAACCAACTTGGTGACACCGCGGTGGGGTGACACAAGTCTTGCTTTAACTTTCCCTCAACTGACGAGTTGTTCTAAATGGTTCCACGAGTCCGACATTTCTCGGTAGTGTGGCCCGCCTCACTGATGGTGCGACGGAAAAGGTTTTGATTTCTTCTCGCGGGGTCACACTGCCATTTTGCCGGGCCATCGAAGAAGGGCTCTTTACGAACTTTTTCTAATAGCTGATGCATTGGTTCTCGGAATCCAGTATTTACGGCACAAGGTCTTTGCCGAGCCGGATTGTCCGAAGTAATCCCTCCTTGGCTTGTTGTTGTGGTATCTGTCTCCGACACTGAAATCCCTTCTCTCCTACGGGATAACCTTCTCCTTTCCTTTTCCCTGCTTCTTTGATCTTCCTCTACCCTTTTATATTCATCAATACGATCCATAAGACGGCGTACGGCTGCGGACGGGCTTTTTCGTCAAAGACTTTCGTAGGTCGTGATCGATGGGAGGCCCCACCTTAAAGGTATTAAGCGCCACCTCATCAAAGTCGCCGTCTATTTCATTAAACATCTCCCGGTATATCGGCGGAGTATGCTTTTAGTGTCTCCCCTTCCTTCATGACCATGGATAGCAACGAGTCCAATGGCGGGGACTGCTGCTACAAGTAATGAACCGCGAAGCAAATGCCCTAGTCGGTTCCGCAAACGAGCCTACGGACCCCGATTTGAGACCGTTAAACCATCTCATAGCCACGGAGTCCCAAGGCTGGAGGGAAGACTTTACACATCAAAGTCTCGTTATGAGAGTGCTGCTTGCCATCCTTTGGTTGAAGTGACTCACGTGTTCCACCGGATCGGTCCGGCCATTATATGAATGGTAAAGGTGGGGCTGGGTGAACCTCTGGGGAGCCTCCCCCTCTCAATCCTCCGTGAAAACGGAGACTTAGAGAGTTGGTGCAACGCCCTACTCATGGTATCGTTGCCTAAGCCCCTAGAACGAAGCTTCTTACGTCTGCGGGTTGGCTGGTCGTTCTCCTCACCGAGAGGATGTTGCGGCTGGTGGGGGAATATGACCTCGAGCTATGTAACCAACTCTCCTATCCTTCTACGAGGAAGAACTAGACGAGGACGGGGAAACCTTACGTTTAGCACGGGCGTAACTTCCTCTTTAAACGATTGATTTCTTTCTGCATGGATTTAGAACCCTCATCGTGGGTAGTGCTACCCCCCACGAGTATGGCTAGCCCCTGGATATTCTGTATGGACGCTTCCCTCACGATCCCTACGTTGTTCAAGACGTTCGAAATGATCTTCCGGTTGTGATCCTTGTGACTCTGCATGATGAGAGCCTAAGCCTGCCATAATATCCCTACTACTTCTAGACTAGATTCCCACAGACGGCGCCAATTGTAAGTGCACAATTGCACCTGGACCCAAGAACAGTTATGAGCTCAGGCCCAATGAGCCTTAAACAATATGAATTTGTAGAGTGTGGGCTTGAAACCCAGGTTAGAAGTGTATGAGGATGAAATGACAAACTAAAGATTGCAAGTACTTAGAAACAAAAAGGAGTAATGTAAATAGGCCTCCTCGGACGTAAGCCGAGAGTTGTTCTTATATTATATCTCTCTCTTTGTCCTTTTTCTTTTTAGGTTACAATCAGTTCCGTCCCGTTTCTATTCTAGGTCACTCCTTAAATACTCCTCTTTTTAATACTTTATCCACGTGTTGCCCCCAATTCCTCCCTTAGCTTAGATATTTCTTTTCTTAGTGCCTTTGAACAGTAACTAGAAGTTTCCCTTCCACTGTTTAAGTGTCACTTCCTCATTAATGCGGCCAGGGTGGTAGGTGCAGGGTCTTTAATGTGGAGGTAGAAGCCTTTACCTTTGATATTCTTCCAACATCGGCGCTTCTAGGACATTCAAGGGTTCTCTCCCTTTAAACATTGGTCTTGACCGTGTCATTCCCTAACCTTTACCATGAAGTCTCAGGTTCTTTGATGTCAGTCCGAGGGGAAAACCATCCTCGGCTGGATCCTCGGATCCTCGGCGTATAGGCCGACCCATAGCACCAACAATCTCTAACCCCAGGGTCAAGTCGGCCTTCCTTAACAAGGCCCAAAAGGCCCACGTTCCCACCAGGATCCTTTTGCCCCACACATATATATATATATATATATATATATATATATATATATAATTATGTCCTAGTTTAAAAAATACAAATAATTCCTGGAGAGAGAGAGAGAAATTGAGCGAGCCAGTGCGATAAAAAGAAGGAGAAAACTAAAAGTGAAAAGGCGATTGAAGAAGAAGAAGAAATCAGAACTGCAAATAGGGTTTATGAACTGATAATTTACAAAACGATGTCATTCAAGTTAAACTCTATTTTTTTTTAAATCTAAAACTAAATGACACCATTTTGGACCTAATATTAATTATAATATCATGTTCTAAATGACATCTTTTTAGTATTATATTTATAACTAAAAATAAAAATTGAAAACCATGATATAATTTAACTTGTTAGCCTCTATTCCTTATAGTTATACGATGTCATTTTAGTTTTGAGCTTAGGTTAGATTTCTCAAATTCTCATTTAGATCAACCTCTCTCTCTCTCTCTCTCTCTCTCTCTCTCTCTTCCTTATAGTTATACGATGTCATTTTAGTTTTGAGCTTAGGTTAGATTTCTCAAATTCTCATTTAGATCAACCTCTCTCTCTCTCTCTCTCTCTCTCTCTCTCTCTCCATCCTCTACTGTTCAATGCGATCATTCTCCAAGTTTTACCCTCTCTTATCTTTTGTTTGCCAAGGCTATCATTTGGAAGTTTCTAGAGAAAGTTTCGAAGCTCAATACCTAGGCTACAATGCTTCTCCTTACTATACTTTCTACTAGGTTTTTTTGTGTATTTTGTTTTCAATGGTTTTGTTTCATTTTTTATAGGTTAGGTTTTTTGTTTTTTCTTTTCTTTTTTGGGGGAGGGGGGTTATGATTTTGAATGGGATATTTTTTATTAGTAAGAATATTGAATTTGTATGCAATATTTAGTGCGTGTCTTAGAGAAATATTGTAAATTATATTTTGTTTGAGTATTTGGGTTATTCGATGATTCTAATTATAGAGGAGCCTGTAGTAGCACGTTTTGAAACCGCTGGTATAGGAAACCTATTATGGCATTTCAACACTGGCGCTTCATAAATCACTGCAATAGGAGACCTATAGCGGCGGTTTCCAAAACCGTTGGTATAGGAAGCCCTATTGCAGCGTTTTCAAACCAACACTATAGGTCAAAATTACTGATTTTTTTATAATTATTTTCTTATTTGAAAAGATCATATCCCGGCGCTTTAAAAGCACTGTAATAGGTTAACCCTATCCCAGCGCTCTCGAAAGCTTTGGGATAGGATTACTTTATTCCCTTATAGAGGAGACCTATCCTAGCACTTTAAAAAGCGCTAGAATAAGGTTAACCTATCCCAACGCTGTTAAAAGCGCTGGAATAGGGTTACTCCGTTCCATTATGGGGTATTCCTATCCCGGCGCTTTTAAAAATATTGGAATAAGGTTCACCTATACTAGCGCTCTCGAAAGCGTTGGGATAGGATTACTCTATTCCCTTACGGAGGAGACCTATTCTGACGCTTTAAAAAGTGTTGGAATAGGGTTAACCTATCTCAACGCTGTTAAAAGTGCTAGAATAAGGTTACTCCATTCCATTATGGGATATACCTATCCCAACGCTATAAAAGCGCTGGGATAGGATTACTCTATTCCCTTATAGGGGAGACCTATCCCGGTGCTTTGAAAAGCGTTGGACTAGGAATTTCTCATAATAAATGACCAATACCTCCCTAAAACTTGAGCAATGACCAAAGTACCCCCAAAACATCGAAAAAGACCAAAATACCCTCGATAAATTAAATAAGACCAAATTACCCCCATAAATCAAAAAAGTGATCAAAATGCCCCCCATAAACGCAAAAAATGGCCAAAACACCCTCGATACCTAAAAAAGACCTATACACCCTCGAAACCTAAAAAAATGACTAAAATAACCCCAAAAACCTAAAAACTGACTAAAGTACCCCTCAAAACATTGAAAATGAACAAAGTACCCCCCATGCCTGAAAAAGATCAAAATACCTTCGATTACTTGAATAAGACCAAAATACTCCCATAAAGCACAAAAAAAGACCAAAATGCCCACATAAACACAAAAAATGTCCAAAACACACTTGATACTTAAAAAAGGACCGATACAACCTTGAAACCTAGAAAATGACTGAAATAACCCCATAAACCTAAAAACTAACTAATGTACCCCCAAAACATCGAAAATAACCAAAGTACCCCCTTTGCCTAAAAAAGACCAAAATACCCTCGATTACTTGAATACGACCAAAATACCCCCATAAATCGAAAAAGTGACCAAAATGCCCTCTTAAATACAAAAAATGTCTAAAAGACACCCGATACCTAAAAAAGACCGATACACCCCTGAAACCTAAAAAATGACTGAAATAACCCTAAAATCTAAAAAATGACCAAAGTACACCTCAAAACATCGAAAATGACCAAAGTATCCCCATGCCTAAAAAAGACCAAAATACCCTTAATTACTTAAATATGACCAAAATACCCTCATAATCAAGATGGAATCCATAATCTCTTTCTATAGAGACACGAAATATCCTCTTGAGATAAGTTTAATGGGAACTGGTTATACAGGGCTGACCACTTTAGTAATGAGTTACTAAAATTTATATTTATTGAAATTAATCCTAACAATAGCGAGGGTTTCTTTGGCTTTATTTTTCCAAAATTAGATATATTTACTCATTAAAAGTTACATTTTTCATTTTAATATTTCTCAAGTTAATTTAACATCTGATTGGGCCCTAAACCAACCTTGAGTCTTAGAATTCAGCATCATTGAAGAACGGGGGCCTGAGTCGTAAGGAGTACAAAATGTGGTGTCTACAATTACTGACCCCTTCCGCAAGAAACTCTTGGGGACTGTGCCTGAATGGCTAGGGCGTTCCTACTATACATCCTACAGGCCTATCCGTTCACCAATAGGGGTAGACGATGTCCTTGAGGTGGTTGTCCCTCTTTCATGACTTCAAGGGGGCCCGGGAGGTCAACTAGGGGCAAGCGTGTCTCGCCTATCTATACTCATCCCTCGACACTTCAGCCGGGGGATTCTGAGCCAACTTGTAGGGACTTGGAAGCTCATTGAGGTTAGTTCCCTTTTCCTTCTTTTGTAGCTCATGTATTTCGATTCTTGCAATTATTTTCATTCACATGTCATTTAGGTTTAAAGAAAACTGCATATCATGCTCTTACAAACTGTTTCTATGCCCTCATCTTGAAAACTACTCACATCTGTATCTTACAACTGCTTTACTTGCAAACTATCATCTTGCAAACTGCAATCATTTTTCTTGCAAACTGTCAATCTTGCCAACTGTAACTGCTTTTCTCTCAAACTGTCATCTTACAAACTATAACTGCTTTTCTTACAAACTGTACCCATTCATCTTACAAATTGTGTTTCCTATTTTCATCATCGGGTCATGAAGTATGGTCTTATTGCTCGTGAAGCGGAGTTGAATCTGAGAAGCTTCTCCTCGGTTAGGGCCCACTTTGACAGACTTTCTTTTGAGAAGGTAAGTTAGACATTCACTGTTCCTTGTTACTATCACTTGCATTCCCTTAGGATTCTTCTTCAAACCTTATGTGCTTTTACAAGTTAATTGGAGTCCTTGGGCGGGTGCCCCTACCGTTGCGAACCCAAACTTGGAGGCGGTCGCCATCATCACTTCCGAGATCACCTAGCCTTTCGAGGGTGCTGGCTTGAGGGCGCTATACTTGCCAGAAAGGGTACGCTACCAGTTGGTGGGTGAGGGTGCCCCACAGGTACCAATGGACCCTCCGGGGTTCATGCTTGCTCCACTTTCTATGACAGATGCTGAGTACCAGTTGTGAATGAATGGCATTCCTTATGCCCAGCGGGTTTCAAATGAGTTGGACTATGTTGAGTTCAACAACACTCGCCTCATGCCTTCCCTCACCCCTGCGACATGTGCTTCTCATTTAGTTCTATTTTCCTTTGCATTGCTTTGCAATTCCCAACACTTGTTCTACCACCTTTTTCTTTCAAAATTCAGCCCACTGTTCAGGAGCATGAGAAGCTAGTTTGGTTTGCGGGTGTAGACACCACATTTTGTACCCCTTATGGCTCAAGCTCCCATTCCCTAGTGATGTTGAAATTCTAAAGCCCAAGGTTGGTTTAGGGCCCGATTAGATTACAAATTGACTTGAGAAATGTTAAAATGGAAAATATAAATTTTATGAGCAAATAAATCTATTTTTGGAAAAGAAAGGCTAAAGAAACCCTCAGCCTATATACACAGGTCTGATGCATGTGTACGCAAGGACAGACCTGCTCATGCAGCTAGGGTTCTAGAAACCTATGAAACACAAGTTTTCTACACTAAAGACTAAGGTTTGGAATGAATCCCACATCGTCTAGGAGCCATTCCAAACCCCCATTTTCAACTATATAAAGCCTTACATGGTATATTTCAAAAATAAATAGAAAATCCTAAGGGAAAACCTAAGATTCACTAGAAATAGTGAATCAAAGAGGGAGTTTTTCACAAAACATCCTCAAGTTAATTTTATTTGATTAGGACCTTTTTTGGTCTTGATCTTTCGAGTTTAAGATTACTAATCACTTTTGTATTTGATTGTGAATAGATTGGCTGAAGGGAACAGCCAAAATCAAGCTTGAAAAGCTTCTTGTTTGAGGTATTGAGTTCTAATCTTTTTCTATAATTTCTTATTTTTAATTCTTCTTTCCTTTTGTTTTCTTGTTTAATTTATGTTTTAACATGTTTAGGAAGCCTAGGGTTTAGTAGTTTTCTATCTTGAAGCATGCTAGGTTGTTAGTTTTGCAATTTTAAGGTTTTACTCTGTTCTGGTGTTCTTGTTTTCTCGGTGTTTGTGTGCACATGCTTCCTACATACTATGCAAGCTCGAAATTTGCGTACGCATACAACTAGCTTGCGTACGCAGGCCTATATATGCACACACATACTCGTGCCTAGAAACCTTAATTCAATTTTTTTGCTTTTGTAACATGCTAGATTACAGTTTCTTTTATTTCTTGCTTTGATGCCATGATCATGCAGTTTGGTAAGTGAGGTAAGACATGCATTCACATGAGCATGCATTGATTTGAATATTGTAGACACCATATTTTGTCCACCCTCGATTTACTTGCCAGACTCTGAAAATTCCAAAAATATTATATTTTCTCCATAGGGCCATGGGAACATCTAGATTGACGTGGCACAATCCGTTCAGGCATCGGAGCACTCAAAGTGCCTTCTTCGATCAAATTAACCAAAATGCCCTTAGGCAACCCTAGGTTGACCAAAAGTCAAAGTCAATCAAAATTATCCCAAAACAACATTATGCATATTAATACATCAAAGCCGAGCTACTCAGTGATTTTCATCAACTTTGACCAACTTTGACCTGAGGTTGACTCCCTAGGGCACCAGAAACCCTAATTTTGATCTGATCGTTAGAACGGGTTAGGGCTAGCGTCATTGTGAAGATTATTAAATTCCCTTTCCAATGACTATTCATGGGTCAAAATCAAAGTTAAAATGGTTGAGATATCTAGAAAATCATGAAAAGCACGTCATTACACTTCCCGATGCCATAACTTTTGATCCAACCGTTGGATTTTCAATTTCTTTAGTGTTCTGGAAACTAGATATCCAGAGCTTTCCAAGGACACTATGTTCAGCTCAATCCAATTCAAGGAAGGCCTTCAAATATGCATAAGAAGATGGACCAAGGAAAAGGCTAAAATTGATGGCTGGCGACCCTACAAGGTGAGCTGAAAGCCAAATGGTCATTTTTCCATTATAAATGTCCCCAAACCCCTCATTTTACATTAAAAAAAAAAATAAATAATTTTGGGCAGTTTCCTTGGGCAAATTCTCCCTTTCCTTACTCTAAGTTCTCTCCCAAACGCATCTAAATACCTTCAAACACCTTAGATTCTCCTCCTTTCTCTGCAATCATCAAGGAAGTGTTCTTGCACCCAATCTTACTCTCCTTGGTTCCATACCTTGGATTTGAGGTTTAGGGGTGTGGATGTAGCTTTTTACCTACAATCCACACCCTTTTCTTTTATAGCTTTTTCTTAGCTTTATCTTACTTAATAATATGCTTTATTGCTTTTCCTAGCATGTTCTTGCTTCCTAGCATGTCTTTATAGTTTCTATAGCTTGTTTCCTTGCTTATGCCATGATTTATCGATGTTGTTGGCCTAGCCTTCTTTGGCTAGGATATGTCTAAATTTAATGTTTGTGCTTAAATATACATGCCTTAGGCCCCTTGACATCTTTATGCTTAGATATACATGCCTATGTGTTTTTTTCCATGTTTATGCTTAGATCTACATGCTTTTGTGCTCTTTGCATTATCTATGCTTATATCTATATCTTTGAGTGCTCTATGGCTTGCTTATGTGTCAAGATCTACATGTTGGTTGCTATGCCATGTGTTTCTATAGCCCTTTTTGTCCCTTGATATCTCTATTTCTTGTGTTTTGGGCCTTATTGGTGGGCTGTAGATCTAGATCATGTGGTCTAGACCTACATCCGTACACCATGGCCTATATCAAAGTGTTTTGATCATTTCCTTTACATGTCTATGTTTGCATGCTTGCTTCTACGCTTTATCTCCATGTTAGCCTCTCTAGATCTAGGCTTTGCCATGCTTTATGCCCTCCGTGGGCTTGTGCTTGTGTGGTCGCATCCATCCCTCCTGGGGATTGATTGGGTGTGACCACTTGTGAGTGTTGGGAAATTTAGACCCCGGTTGATAGAATTAACAAGTTTTAAACCCAAGTTGTTAATTAGATTTATTATGAATAAAACTTGTTAAAATAAACAAACATCAATATCATGTCAAAATCATATGCAGCGGAAAAAATAAATAAGACAAGATATGATGACCTAGGAAAACCAATGAAACAAACTAGTTTCATAGTAAAAAACCTAGGGGAAACCTTCCTGAAAAGCAATCCACTATAGTTAAGAGAAGTTTCAGATCTAGTACAAAACCTTTGTCCCTAGACTCTACAATCCCCGTAGATGAACTTACAGTAGAAACCTTCTATCGCTTCAGAACCTCTGAACTCTTCAATATATGAACGCCACCATTTTGATGCACGGATCCTAGTACGTGACTAACTCTTTTGCATGAATCCCAGTACGTGACTCACTCACCAACTTGAGGAAGAAGAATGTTGGCTACAAAATTCTTCACTTCATCAACAATGAAGATCAATAAGCACTTGATTACAAAACCTTAAGGCGTAAAGACACAGTAGCTTCTTTCAGAGAGAATAAGGCTTCGATCAACTTTTGCATATGTTCTCCTTGTATTCTCATATGTGACGGCCTCTAAAATAAGCCTTATATATGTCTAAGGTTGTGAGAAAAGAAATCCTACACAAATACATAAGCATGGGCCGAAAATCAGACCTGGAAATCTGAATTTCCATAACCTCGATAGATACCTTGATAGATAGTATCTGTTAAGCCTCATTAAACCTTGATAGATAGCTATCAGTCGAGCAGCTGTGGAGCTATCTGTCTGCAGGTGTCGAGCTATCTGTCCAGCTTTAGTGAACAGCTCTTCTTCACTTGTTTCTTGGTCCAATCTTCATGGCTTTAATACTAGACTTGAACAACATGTTCTTTGAAGTATTAAAGACATCCTAGATCTATCCAAATACAAATAAAGTGCATTTTGTCAAAAGATTAGCCAATTACATAAAATATGTCCTTAACAGTGAGATACACCTCCGTGGTGTTGGTGTGCTTGATACACACCTTTCTTCACTCTGTGCAATGTTGATATGCTTGCCTTGCTTGCTTTGTGCCACACGTTAGGCTTTCCTTACTTCTATGCATTCTCCTTGCATGCTTAACTACGTGTTTATGCATGAGTTTATGTGTTGTCCATACTCCAATCCAGTGGAACTATGGATGCTCGATCCAAACCTACATTTTTCCTCCTAGGACACCCCCTTAAGTTTGATAACATGTTTGTTTTCCTCTTCATGTGCTTCACATGTTTGTTTGCCCCCGTTTGGCATCTTTTGCTAGCTTTTCTTTTAGCATGCTTTCCTTCCATTTGTTTATTTGTTTGTCTGTTGGCTTGTTTCCTTGTTTGTTGCATGTACATGCATGGAGTGAGGACACTTTGAGCGATGGCACAACCTCTAAGGCACAAGTGAAAAGGGCAAAGATGCAAGCAAGAAGTGGCAAGCCCATCAAGAGGCAATGTTCACTAGATTAGGGGGCCTAGCCCTTACAGAGCGGTTTTCTCTTTCCCTCTCTTTAAGCCTCTTCTCTAGAGCATGTATTAGGGTCCCCCTTCATGTACCTTCTTTTATTTTCCTACTCCTTGCTTAGGCCGCATTGCTTGGGTATGACAATGTCTATTTTACATTTCCTATACTTTGTTGGGCCATACCTTTGGAAGTATGGCAATGTTTGATTTACTTTCCCGCTTTGTGTGGTTGCATTGTGCATGATGTATGTATACCTATATCTGCTTGTATATGGGTGATTGTGCACTTTGTAAGATGGACTCTCATGGCTACGTGAATGGCCCTCTCTAGTCATGAGAGCTCTTGACCTTATAGTATAGGTATGTGCTCAAGGCGATTAACGTAGGCATTCATGCTATATTGTGTGCACAATCATCGCGGTGTGATTGTCTTGATCCATGTCACCAAGTGATGTTGGTTTCCCCATGTATGTGACATGCATCAACATGCTTGATGCTTTGAAAGGCTTTAGCTTGTCACAGTTTGAGCATGTCGATACATGCCATATACACAGACGCGAAACCCTGCCGGTGCGCTATAGTGTACCAATCATGAAACTCTGCCAAATTTTCGCCATGAAAATGGGGCATCCCCATTGCTTTATTCTCACATCGAAAGCTTAGTGATAATAGCATTTTGCATGCTATGACGCATTTGAGGCAAAGCTCTACTGGATTTTCACCATGAAAATAAGGCAAAATGCTACCGGATTTTCGCCATGTAAATTTGGCAACGACTTCAAGCATACTTGGAAAGTTTCGATAGAGACCATACCTGTAGCCACTGCATTTTGTACTCCTTACGACTCGGGTCCCCATTCCCCAATGATGCTCAAACTCTAAGGCAAATAACTATTTTTGGAAAATAAATTGACCACCCTCGGCCTTCGTACACGGGTCATGGCTTGCGTATGAGAGCCAATGCATATGTACGTAGGCACATTCCTGCACACGCAGCTAGAGTTTTTGAAGCATAAGAAATGCAAGTTTTCTGTAATAATGGCTGAGGTTTGGAACGATTCCCACATCTTCTGGGAGCCGTTCCAAACCCCATTTTTTCCACTATATAAAGCCTTACATGGTACATTTTCAAAACACACAGAAATCCCACGGGAAAAAACCTAAGATTCATTAGAAAATAGTGAATCAAAAATGATTTTTTCACAAAACACCCTTAAGTCATTTTTATTTGATTGGGACCTTTCCTAATCCTAATCTTTTTTAGTTTAAGATTACTAATCAGTCTTTCATTGAATTGTGATAGATTTGACCGAGGGAAACGGTCAAAAATTAAGCCAAGAAGCTTGTGCTTTAAGGTATGCCTTAAAACTTTTATTTTTTATTTTCTACTTTAATCCTTGTTTTTAATTTGTTTCTTCTTTTAGTTTATTTTTTTATGTGTTTGGTTAGGTTACTTTTAGGTTTTCTTTATGTCTTTGAGCATGCTAGGTTGCTAGGTTTTATGTTTTATGTCATGCTTAATCTTACGCTGTTTCTGTGTTGATTAGGGTTTCTAGGCAAGGATATGCGTACGCACGATCTAGCTTTCACGCGTAGGCTGAACTCATGCTTACGCAGACCTTTTCTAGCGTGCGTGATGCCGGTACCTAAAAAACCCTAATTTTTGTTTGTTTTGTTTTTACCTTCACATGTTTGTCTGCAAAGCTTTTTTTCACATGTTTTAAGCCCCATGACTGTCTATTTACCTTCTAATATGTTTGTTGTTATCACATGCTTAGATTAGAGTTTAGGTTAGGGTTTTCTTAGTTTTAATGTCATACCTGTAAGTGCACAATTGCACCTGGACCCAAAGACAATTACGGGCTCAGGCCCAATGAGCCTTAAACAATAAAATTTGTAGAGTGTGGGCTTGAAATCTAGGTTAGAGGTACTGAGAACTTGATAACAAGCTAAAAGTTACAAACACTTGTAAATAACAAATGGTAATTCCAAATAGACCTCCTCGGACGTAAGCCGAGGACTACTTCTGTATTATTTCTCTCTCTCTTTCTTAAAAGTTACAATTCTTAATTTCTTTCTTAGTTACCCACCGACCCCCTTTCTCTGGCGTTCATCCCCCTTAAATACTTCTTTTCCTGATGCTTTATCCACGTGTTGCTCCAACCCCCTCCCCCTAGATATTTCTTTTCTTAGTGCCTTTGAATAGTGACCAGAAGTTTCAGTTCTACTGTTCAGGGGTCACTTCCCCATTAATGCGGCCAGGGAGGTAGGTGCAGAGTCTTTAATGTGGAGGTGGCAGCCTTTTCTTTTGGTATTTTTCTAACACCGATGTACCTCGAAGGTTCAGGGTTTCCCCTTTAACCACTAGTCTTTCCAGAGTTGTGCCTTGACCTTCATAATGAAGCTCTGAGTTCTCTTGGATCTGTCCGAGGAGAAGCTCGCCCTTGGCTGTATCCTCGGACCCTCGGCGTATGGGCCAATTCGCAGAGCTAACAAATTCTTAACTCAAGAGCAGGTTGGCCCTCCATGCTACAGTCCAAAGGCCCATATGCCCACTTGGGTCTTTTTACTCCCCACAATACCATTCATTCACATGTTCATGCATTAAAGCCATAGGTGTTGTGTTGTGTTGCTGAGAGGTAAGTAAAGGGTAAGTCATGCATTAGCAAATGCTCATGCATTTGTCGTGAGTACAAAATGTGGTGTCTACACCTAGTAACGGCCTCTATCTATTTAGCTAGCTAATTTGATTCTCTACTAGATTTCTATAATGAAATCTAGCAATGTTTCTCCATATTTTTATGACAGAAATTTAGATGGGTTTTGAACCAATAGCATCATGTCACACAAAATTTGATCATCGCCAAACTTTCTTGGTGAAAGCTAGGCATCATTTTGCCTTGTGAATTTTCATAGAGAAAATCTGATCAAGTTTCACATCAAGCTCTTCTTGGCAAATCAACAGAGTTTTGTGTTTGTATGTACAACATACACCAGTTACCCAAACCTTTTCCAAATGGGGTTTTGGCATGTAGCCCACGTGAATTGGATGGGGTCGTGTTGATTGCCTCTTAAGAGACAATGGAGGTTCAACTGTTGTTATCTACCCTTCCTAGGTCAAGGGTTTTACAATGGAGTTGCTGCTTCTTAGATTAGAGAATATTGGAAACTAAAAGAACGGAAAAAGTACATCATTGTTATTGATGATTTGAAATTGAATGTAAATCTGTTTGATAATAACCAAATATTACATCGCTTTGGTCTTTGATAATAACCAATCGTGAGGTGCCCCCTCAATCAAGACTGTTAGGACTTCTGATATAGGCATTTGAAGATCATCAAACACCCTCTTTTATGGCTGAAAAAAAACAACATTCACATTGTTGAGAGCACCACTAAAGACGTCTACTTTCCAATGGAACAAACCTCCCTAAAAACTTTTTTGTGGTTCAAAATTTATGATCAAAACAGTGAGCAAAGTTAATTTTTTAGCATTGTTTTCAAAGAAATTTTGAGCACTTTTGAGTTGTGATTACTTCCAAACTATCAAAATAAGTTTAATTACCATTTTTTTTACATATCAAGCTCATCATTGGGGTTGGGGACTAAAGATTATTAACCAAGTACAAAGTGAGGTGTCTACACCCTAGGTTACATGTGCCATTGCTTGCCTCCTGTAAGCCTTAGGTGTTGAATGCTCTACTATAATAACAATTTTTTACTATGAGAATCAAAACGCTATTGAAATTGCTTTCAATGGCATCATTTATAAGCGTATCAAACATATTTAGATTAATTATCACATCGTTCTTCACCACTTGCTAGATATAACAACAATACAATTACATTTTGTCCCCCCCTTCATATCTAAGATATTTCATCAAATCATTGATAATTTTTTTTTACCTGTTTCTCTAACTCAATTCTTAGAGAAAAACAATATTCAATAACTTGTTTATCAAATAGTTGATAACTTATATTACATCCACTATCCCACTTTCATGATCTTGTCTTCAAACTCAATTTGGGCTCCCACAAGTCAATTATACGAGTTTGAAGGTAGCTACTAGAATATAATAGGCCTAGTAAGCCCAAGAGCCCATGGCTAAGAAGTAACTTACTTTTTTATTATTTTTTTTTTTTTTGAGAAACACACACACACATATGTAGGGAAAAGAGAATGAGATAAGGAAATACACTCACACGCCAACACCAAAACTGCATGCGGTGTTGGCGTGTGATGCATCCTTTTAATATTATATATATATTACCTATATATTTTGTACTTCCATAGGACAGATATTTCATGGCAAGATGACATGCAATATAATCCATCAACTTATCATGACTCCTCAAATCAAGGTAATGAGCCCATGCCAACCTTTTATCTTACAAATACATCCACTAATTCCTATATATCTTGTACGACTCTTTCTATTTCTATTTTTCTTTTTTTGAGAAACAAACACGCACACATACAAGGCTGAGAAAATAAGTTCTAATATAAAGACACATCACAAAATCCACTCAAAAGTCATGAAAACTTTTAAGAAATGGTGTAAGTTATACTACACACAACACGCACTTTCTTAAAATTCCATTTACTTTTCAAAGGTTAATTTAATCAAGTTTTTTCTCCCCAAAGTTCTCTTCAATCAATTGAGTTTAACCATGAGCTTCTTTAGATCAAAAGGCAACACCACAGTAGGCCTTGATTGTACATGGATGCCTTTGGCCCTCATCAGTGCTGTAGAAACGAAGAAATCCTTGATGATCAAATCGCTTAAATTGTAGTGGGTTTTCATCGTCTACTAGCTCTTTTGGTGTTTGAATTGTCCCGCTATTGAATGAGAACAATGCAAGCGAATATCTGTCTTTGTCTCCTCTCATAACAACCCTGTGGTGAGGGGAATATATCCTGCCATTGCTCCAAGCCTGGGCCAATCATAACAAGTATTTGTCAGCACCCTATCAATTGCTTATTCATTCATTCTTTTTATTTTTTATTTTTTATTGTAATTTCATATGTATATTATCATCAATGAAAAGAAAAATTTACTGTATCAAAAAACCAAATGAATTGTAATTTCCTGTAGGATTAACCTACAAATATTTCATTACTGGAGAAACTAAAAAGTAAAACATTGCACATTCACGACTAAACTTGTTTATATAAAATATCCCGCACAAACTAGCATTGAGCTAAAATTGATCTGTAACTTACTGTGAATGCCTCTCCAGCCATGAATATGAAGGAAGAAGGGGAGGGCTCAAAATGAATCCAACTGTCATCCTTTGTTTTGATCTCTAGACCACTCACATCATTTTGGTGTAGTATGGTCAAGAAGCTCTTGTCAGTATGAGACATGACGCCAATGTTACTCTCGTTCTCATTGGGCACACTATATTTGATGAGTACGTCTAAGAAGACATGTTGTTGAATTGATGTAAGAATCAAAGTACTTGTTCACTCCATAGCTTTCAAATACCGTACTTTTCACCAAACGTTCCAATTGGGAAACAATCCTCGAGTAGGAGTATATGGTGTCACTAAACAAGCAGGAATAAATAATTAATTAGGTAAAAAAAAAAAATATATATATATATATATATATTATATAAATACAAAAAATAAATAATAAAGTTCCTAGGATTATAATTAAATATAGAAATATAGTTATACCAAAAGCGTTTGTTTCCACGAGGCCACATGAGATTTGTGAAGTTTTGAGTTCTGCTGAGAATTTGTGCGTCCTCAATTCCCATGCTTTCATTGAGTGGCATATATGGGTTTTGGCCAAAATAGCCATGGTAGGGTTTGCCAGAAGTGTTTCGCGTTTTGGTTTCCAAAGGGAGATCAACAAATCCACTAACAAATCAAAAACAGAATTGTGAAGCTCCGAGGAGATGACTTAATCATCATATGATGCTACGAAACAGCCGTAATCTTCGAGAGCCTGCCGGACATTGTTGCATATGGATACCCAGTGACTTGTACCTGGTTTCAATTTGTTAGGAGAGAAATCTATAATAGGGAGTTTGGGTTGCTCTTGAGAAGGCATTGTTTGTTGCTTTGCTTGCTCGATCTCTTCTCACTTGTTCTTGTGTCTTAAGTTTATCAAATAAATGAAGCTTCAATCTATTTATAGACAATGAGCAAAGAAAATGTCATCCACGTTTATATATAGTTTTGACTTTTACTTTTTTAATGGCCGTTGGAAGTTGACAGTTGATTGCAGGTAACATCAGAGAGTCAAAGCGCATTGTATTCTTAACAAGGATTAGAGTTGCACTATATATTGTCACACTCACATAGACACAAACACAGTAGCAAAATAGATTGAAGGTGGTATCAATTTTAAGTTATGTGGAACAAATATCACCTAATAATAATATTATTATAAATAAAAGAACTCTGACTTTTATTTTTTATTTGATTTTTTTAAGGGTTTGAATGTTTGATGTTGGAGCTTCACCATGTTGTGCCGAACATCTTTTTATAAAGATTGGTCAAAGTCTTTTATATATATATATATATATATATGTGTGTGTGTGTGTGTGTGTGGCTATTTTCTGTTAAGATATTGTTTAGCCACACTGTATTGTCAATGGAAAATATACATAACTATTGAGGATTTTTTTTCCCCCGGTAAATCAATCGTTTGCGGGATTTTTGAGTTTTGACGTATCAAACATTAGCCAAATGTTAATAAAAATTAGTAAAAGGTGCGTGGGATGTATGGTTTTGTTTTCAAAGTCAAAACAAGTAAATGATTATTGCTTTATTTTAAGATTCTCATGTATAAGGTACCAGTTATCATATAACAACATTTTTACCTAGGGATAGATGACAATGGGGCGGGACAGGGCCGAAGGACGGGATCTTCACCCCTAACTCATGTGGCTTTGTCTTACTTTGTACCCACCCCAGCCCCAATGGCGGGGTGACATGCCTTGCCCCATCCCTACTCCTTGGGGCTTCGCAGGACCCTGCCCTTCTATCCATACTATTTTTTGTCTAACCTCAATTAATGCATCAAAATAATGCTTTAAAGCTCAGAAAATGGTTAAAACCATGATTTTGAAAGCCAAAAGTGGGGAATAAATTAAAATTAACATAATTTACCACAATCAGATGATGATGCAAAAATCCGAAGTCAATTTCACCATTTCTGGCATGAATTAGATAGAAACCCCTAACCAGTGATGCTCAAAAAGTTGACTTTTTTATCCAACCATCCGATCAGGATAAATGTTGGACCATCTTGTAGATCATATTTTTCCCTTCGACATGATTGATCACAGGCCAATATTAGAGTTAAAATGGATGAGATATCAAAAAAATGTCAAAGTCATGATTAAATATGATAGGCCAAGAATGTATTGGCCCATTTGGTAATTTAATCAATTAATTTAGGCAAGTAAAATTAATTAGATTCAATTACATGCAATAAGCATGGTAGCACAAACGAATCACCAAATAACTAAATGCAGCGGAAATTAAATTTGACTCGGGTGATTTGTTTATGAATGGAGAAAACCATCGAGGCAAAACCCCACCGAGTGAGTTTAAGGTCACTACTCCTGAGAATCCACTATTATCAAAACAAGCGGTTACAAGTAAAGGAATCTCAGTATCTTATACCAACCTACAGTTGAACCCTTACCCCAATACACAATTGGACTTGTAATATAGTGACAATCTTTCCTTTCAATGCACGGCTCCAAGTACATGACTAACCAATCGATGCGCGGATCCCAGTACACAGCTGACTCTTTTGCACGAATCTCAATACGTGACTAACACACCAACTTAAGGAAGATGTTGGCTGCAAAGTTCTTCAGTTCATCCAAACGATGAAAATCAAGAAGCTCCTTAGTTACAAAACCCTTGGCGTAAAGACGCAGTAGCTTCTTCAATGAAAAGATGAACGGGCAATTTGTCTCCAGTTGCAATATGTGTGAACAATCAATTGCAACAATCTTTGCGTCCTCTATGATGGTCCTTAAAATAATCCTTATATATGTCTAGGGTTATGAGAAAGGAAACCCTACACAAACATACATGGATATGCATTAAAACAGATTTGGAAATCTAATTTTTGTAAATCTCGATAGATAGGTTATCTATCGAGCTATTGTCGAGCATCAAGCTGAAACTACCTTTTAAAATCTCGATAGATGCAATCTGTCGAGCTTTAAAATACAGAACTTCCTCACTTGTTTCTTGGAGAGATTTGCATGGCTTTAAGTCTTGACTTGAGCAACATGTTTCTTGAAGACTTAAACCATCCTAGATTTACCCAATTACATGTAAATTGTGTTTTGTCAAATGATTAGCCAATATACAATAACATATGTTCTAACAAGTTCCACATATGTCCTAACAATCTTCCCCTTTAGCAATCTGTGACAAAACCACAACAAACAAATGAAGTATGAGAGAAGTCATAAATCACTAAACTCATAATCACTTGTTGAATACAATAAAATCTAATCCTAACACAAACTCTTGAAAAACTTTGCAATAAGAGAGTTCATGGCATGATAAATTTTGACAACCTATCTTTTTGAAATACTTTAAACAAAATTCATCAAGGTATTTTATTGTGAAACGGAAATAAAAGATTTGCATACATAAAGAAACATGTGTATAAATAGAGAAAAGAAACAACAAATAGAGAGATATGTGAGAGACAACATACATCATCATATATATATAAATGAGAAATAAGTACAATATATGTTATCAAAAAAATGGTCACAAGACCTGTGTACAAGAGGATAACGTAACTAAATAAAAAATAAATAACAAATAAAAAAGTACATATAAATCATCACTACATCCTTCAAAAAAATAAACACTCCCCCTAACAAAAAGATCCTATACTAACTTTCCCCCTAAATACATGACTACTCTCATCCCAAAACTACTTCCCCTTTTTGTCACAAGTGACAAAGGGTAAGTCATCACCGCGAGGTCGCCTCATCATCATCGGAAGAGCTAGCATCCTCATTCTTATTAGCATTACCATCATCAGCATCCTCATCCTCAGAAGCCTCTGGATAAGGAGAAGGAAAGGCAACAAAGCCACCCATTTGAGTCTGTCGTAGAGCGATACGGCCAACACGAGAGTTCACCTGACATAACTCGTCACTGAGAGTGTCAAGGCGAGCATCCATGTGCTCAAGTTGTGCAATGATGGCCTCAAGAATCACACCACTCGCAGAAGAAGAATGAGCAGAGGTGGATGGAATGGAGGGGGCTGGAGGATTTGTCGTCTCAGTCCGTGGCCGCTTCAGTCGAAGCTGGGCCTCACTCTGTCAAACAAACGTTGCGTTGATGGCTCCCATGAGAGGATAGAAAGGAGAATCAAGAAGAAGGATAGAAAAATGGCGAAGAATCTGCGTGATAGCCGAAGCAAAAATGAGCTTATCATAGGTCACCGTATCTCTATAGACATCTATAAGAGAAAGAATGAAATGTGAAGGAAAGTCTATAGAGAGGTCCTCAAGAAGGGACAACAATAACCAAGCATAAGGTTCTGTAATGGAGTTATAGTAAGATAGTGGATAAAGAGAAAAATTCATCACCTTGTTAAAGAATCTCAGACCTTTTGCAAAGTTCGAGCATGGGGTGTTTTGACGACCACCCCATATGGAAGGTCTTTCACGAAAGAGAGAAGAGAGCTCGTCTTTGGACACAATCCTCAGACGCTAATAAGCAGGGTAGTCGAGATGTGCTACCCGCGGAATGTGTAGTATCTCGGATACAAGATCCGGAGTGACTACGAAATGTGTACCTCTAATATGCGTAGCAAACGTTCTCCGAGAAGTCCTTAAAGGCCTTCTCATCACGGAACCAAATGTGAGAGGGGGTAGGATCAGAAGAAGATGTCTCGGAATGAAGAGGGTTTCGAGAAGAAATGGATTTGCACTTAGGAGCCATGCACAGTCTATCCGAGAGAGAGAGAGAGAGAGAGAGAGAGAGAAACAGAAAAACACCATCACAACCTAGAACAAATAAGGAGAAAAGAAACGGTACGTATGCATGAAAAATGCATAAACATGTGACATGCAAAAAAATAATTGCATCTTGAGTTCAACCCAATCCAAACCTATCAGCACATAATTTTCAACATATAAACACACATCTAAATGCATGAAACATTGTGAAAATGAAAATGGAATGCAATGCATGATCATATAGCATCATATAAGCAAAACCCAACCCAAAAATTTCACAAGATACTCATCAATTTTCAAAAACCCCAAAAATTTCAAGAAAACCCAAAACCTAGGTCTAAATGCAAGAAATGCATGAAGAAAGAAGGTTAGAGAGATCATACCAGAGGAGAAAAGCAATGATCAGGCCAAAATCCAAGTGGGGAAGGTGAAAGGAGTGAAAGAAAAGTGTTTGGGAGGTGAAAAGACAAGTTTCTGTTGAGGGAGATACGAAAAAAATGAGATATGATTTCGCGCTGAAGCTATTTAAAGAAATCACAACTCGATGGATCTAGGATCTGTCGAACACTAAATCTCGACAGATAAAATTTGTCAAGGTGCTGTCGAGAATCTGTCGACGACAAAAAGGCCTCGCTGGATCGAACGACTATCGAGAAGCTATCGGCCAGATAGAACTTTCTCGATGGATTAAGAATCTGTTGAGAAGCTATCGAGACAAATTCCAGATAGCTCGATGGATCAAAGTTGCGATAAGATCTACTAAGAAAAGAAGGCCAAGGGTCTCAATAGATAGTTAGCTGTCGAGGATTTGTAGAGAAGCTGTCAAGCTTGATAAAAAGCAGTTTTTCAAAAAGAGGAAAAACACATTGAGATGAATGCTAACAAGCAAGCTACTCAACCAAAGATCCAATCAACATGTTAGGCTTTTAAAAAACATCTCTCAACAAGAAAAAGCAAAGCATTCATAGATCCAAAACACACACACACACACACTAAACAAGTCTAACCAATTTTATATTTCAAAAACAAGTCAAGACAGTTTAATGAGCATACATTAACACATGTATCTCTTGTGATGGCCAAATCACATTGTACCTACATATGTATCAAGAGTAACAAAGAATTTGCGTGTTATGTGTGAAAACATTGCATGATTGCATAAGTTTCTCATGTTATGACAATTTAAGACATGAGAAAATCAATTTAACTCACACACAATCATAACTACTTGATGAGGACTATCACCTTCGAGGTACATCCTATAACTCCCACATCTCCTAGAAACATAGAAACACGCTTGCAACCATTTTTAAAAGCATTTTGATTCTTTTTGCTTTTGATTTTTCTTTGCACATATTTTTTCTTTTGAGCATATCATGCATGGGCATATATAGAGAAAAAAGAAAAACCCAATTATGTTAAGCCAAAAACATCACAATTTTGCTAAGCCAAAGCACACAGATATTATTACATAATTGGTGGGATTTAGTGGTGGAATGGTTATTTATGCCTTTCTCTTAGGATTTTTTAGTCCTTCCCGTCAAAAAGAGTGTTATGAGTGTTAAGTGTAAAAGATTACTTAATCATACTCATCACAAACATGAGTCACAAAGCTCACTTGCTTAGTTGTGCATTAAAATGCTCATCTAAGCTACAAAAGATACAAAGTTTAGAAAAATTTGATTCAATGGCCATCCAAGGCATACATGTACCAAAGTACACAAAACACGCACTATTTTTATATTTTTCTGATTTTTCAATTTTTTTAATTTTATGAAAAAAAAAGGCAAACTGAAAACAAACAAACAAAAACATGTTAAAAAAAGCATAGCATAAAACTAAACTGACTCTAAAAAAAGACAAAAAAACAAAACACACAAGTAATGCAAAAAAAAGAGGGAGAGAGAGAAAAAAAAAGTGACTAAATCACTTTGAGCCTTTTTCCTTCCACACCTTGGAAGAACCTTTCCTTTGTGCAAACCCTTGAATCAGAGCAATATAATTCTCGGAGTACCAAGGTCGAACCACAAGGTGTAGGGTAAATTTAGAGACAATATAATTAAATAACAATATGGGTGAAAAAGAAAAATAATTTTGCTTGGTGACTGATAACAAGAATAATAATAAAAACTGATTTAAATCAATAATGTAAATACTAGGGCATCGGAGTGTTTCCCTATATCGATATGAGATTCTTTGTGATCTAAGAAAATATCTATTTCATAATTGATTGTTCTTATACAATTTAAAACTTATGATTCGGTTGAACTGAGACAATTCAATAACGCATGATAACTTTGATTAATAATGCGGTTAGAAAAGTTTTTCAGAAAAATCCATTCACTTTAAAATCTAATTTCTATTTGAAACTATTAGAAATTCATCTAAACAATAATAATAAAAACTGATTTAAATCAATAATGTAAATATTAGGGCATCGGGGTGTTTCCCTATATCGATATGAGATTCTTTGTGATCTAAGAAAATATCTATTTCATAATTGATTGTTCTTATACAATTAAAAACTTATGATTTGGTTGAACTGAGACAATTCAAGAACGCATGATAACTTCGATTAATAATGCGGTTAGAAAAGTTTTTCAGAAAAACTCGTTCACTTTAAAATCTGATTTCTATTTGAAACTATTAGAAATTCATCTAAATAATAAGATAAACATGATTGAACTTATTGAAAGCACGGAAGAATTAATACATCATAAAAAATCTAATTGAACAATCAAATATGTTGTTGATAAAATCTTAGAAAGAATCACATTGAATATTCATACCGTATAGAAGAAACATAACCCCTAGCCCTAGCAAGAGTTTAGGCTGCCATTAGAGAAAGGAAAATGCAAGGTTTTCTTTGGCCAAAATTCGTTCTCCTAGCCTCCCCTCCAAATCCTAACATAAAAGTGTCTAAAGAAAATAAAACTTTTACTATTTTAATTTCCGTCCAGGTTTACAACGGTAACTTGTGAGTTAATTTCGGCCTTCAAAACTTGAGAATTACAAAAAACTCAAAACTGGAAAGTTGTATATATTTAAGTTATGGTTCCAACCCATCTAGCCTTGTGTCAATTGGATTTTTGAGGAGAGAGATAAGTCGAAAATACTGATCGTTGCTCAGATCAGATTTTTCCTTTTCAAATTCTGCCTCTTTGATTTCTTTCCTTATTTGAAGCTTCTAATCATGGTAGACGATCCAAGCACTCCAGCTGCACCTCCTTAGACATTTAAGCATGGTCCTTTAGCTCCACTTAATTCTAGTTTGGCCTCCATTCTCTCACAAATTCCTGTAAACTCATCTTTCTCACATGATTTCCTAGAAGTAGAAAATTACACACAATGAATGACATCTTATTCAAGAAATTATGTAAGGATAAATAATAGGGACTAATGCAAATCATGGCTTAATTTATACAAATTAAGCATAGTAATAAGGAGATAACGCCCACATAAATATATAACAAGTATACATTTTAAGGCGTAATCACACCGCCCAACTTAAATCTTGCTAGTCCCTAGCAATCCACAAAGCACCCATGTCTACTAAAAGTGAAAAAAAAAAAAAAAAAAAAAAAACTAAAATACAAGCCACTTTCGTAGGTTACACGACTGCGCTTCCCATGTGCAACGAGTCTTTGAACCCCTAGGTCACCATAGTGGACGAGTTTACTCTCGTGAGGGTTTGCAGTGACTCTACCCACAAAAGTCAAAGGTATCCTAAAAATTCCTACAACAAATGTTAGTCTACTTTATCATTATATCATACAAATGAACTTTCAATTTTGAGTTGGGATACTATTCATCCTATTAAAGAGTTTTCACTAGCTTCACTTTTGGAGTGTGTGTGTGCATAGCCCATCCAATCAAACTAGCTTTTCCAAACATGCATAGACCAAGAATAATCTAGATTAGAGCCCTTACTCCAAAACCTCTCTTAAGTCATCAACACTCTGAAAGAACACAAATAGAAGTAATGGTTTCTCTCTTCAAATCACATGTGAACAAAAAGGAAAGAAGAAGTTTTAAGAATATCACATGTGTATACAAAAGCAGCCGCTAAAACAACAGAAAAAGATATCTTGGAAAGGATGTTGAATTCTTGGAAACATGAGATTAATACCATTCTCATCCCTAGTTTTTATCCTAAACACATACCAACCATGCACCTTTAGGATCAAGTAGGACTTTAGGCTCAGTGGTAGTATAATCTTATGAAGGCAACTGCTCTCTTTGAAATATTAGGTATATGAATCAAATGCAGAAAATTCAAGTCAAACCCAACTCATAGCGATAACAACCAACTTGAATCAAAATAACCTTTACTCAACCCTTTTGAAATACATGAAAGATGTGTAAGACATCAATGCTTTATTGATTGACTATGTATGTCTTCTCTTTCTTTCTTTCTTTCTTTCTTTCTTTCTTTTTTTTTTGATCTTTTTTTTCTCTTTTTTTTTTTTTTTCTTTCTTTCTTCTTCTTTTTGATTTTTTTTTGGGAAGAAAAGAGAGACAATGGTGGTATCTAAATACATCAATTGCTCAAAACCTGAACCCCCATGAGAATACCCATAGATAAAAATGTTTTGTGGTATTGTAGAAGTATTTCCTATGGCTCAAATGATGGTGACAATGGTTAATGTAAAGGTAGGCTGAACATTTGTTTAGCTGGTGACAAAAAATTGGTGGTCTTAGGCTCTCATCTCCTAAAATTCTACATAAACCAGCATGCCTAAGGACAAAAATAAGGAGGATCATGGTATATCTCCCCATAATGTTTCCAGTAGTCAACCAAAAAATATAAAGATCTTTTACAAAAATTGAAGCATATGAGAGAAATTTAAGAGTTCAAACAAATATATACTCTCACAAAGAAAAGTAAGGCTCAAGAACTCTCTATATGGGTTGAGTTTCAGCTTTTATCTAGCTTGTTCATGATCCATGCATATCCAACATCCAACCGTCCACTAACCTGGCTATTATGCTCAAAAGTTTCCAATTGTGCTCTTCATGAAAGAGTCTTAATATAGCAAATAGTATAACCAACTCAGCATTATTCATTCCATCACATGATATAAAAATAAAGCTTATAACACTTCTGCATTCAAATTCAAGGTTTTTTTTTTTTTTTTTTTAAGTATTGAAAAGTTGCAACTAAAAAGAAAGAAAAGAAAAAAAAATCATGCAAGGTGCAGCAAAATGTGTAAACCTCTCCCCCCAACTAAAATATTGCATTGTCCTCAATGTATCAAAGCCAAAATAAATTCAAGTATAAAGGGAAGAAGTTACCTTAAGCATTTAAATTGTTTTTTTTTTTTTTTTGAAATTTCATTCACACCTGCAAATGTTAGCTCACAAAAAAAATAATAATAATAACAAAACAAAAAATAAAACAAAAATAAAAACAAAAACAAAAGGCAAAAAGAAAAAAAAAACAAAGAAAAAAAATATAGTACAATTTCATATGGCCCTTTCAGATTTCACGTAGCATCCCAATAGGCAAGGATCTCAAGTGACATAGTCTCCTCCTCTAGTATACCTTCCCCTAAGTATGGTTTTAACCTTTGTTCATTTACTTTCAAAATCCTACCATCCCTAGGGTCCTCTACTACTACAGCTCCATGTTTAAACACTTCCCTTACAATAAAAGGGCCATCCCACCTAGGTTTTAACTTACCTGGGCCTAAATATGCATATTTAAGGCCACCAGGCAGCGGCTTAAGCTCCAGCTGTGGTGCCTCTTCAATTGAAAGCATGAGCTTTTTTTCATTTTCTAGTGGCTCTTCAAAGCAAGGCTTCCATCCTTTATTTATTACTATCATCTGTTGTTCTTTCAAAACATATGAGGAATCCAACAAAGGAAAATTTTCAAATACATGAATATCACATTTTAAATCATAAGAACCAACAAAATTATTAAGAAGAGTTTCAAGAGGATCAGAAAAACAATTCTTATTAAACTCTTCTTGAACCACCGCCTCAATGAGGTTCACATAGGCATATTCATCATCCTCATGTGGTTGTTTAGCCACATGAAATATGTTTAGCTCCAAAGTCATGGAACCAAAAGTGAGTTACATCCTTCCATTCCTGCAATTAATTAAAGCATTAGCTGTGGCAAGGAAAGGTCTACCCAAAATAATAGGGGTATGAACATTAGGATGTAAAACAGGTTGGTAATCTAGAACAATAAAATCAACTAGATAATAAAAGTGTTCAACTTTCACCAACACATCCTCAACAATCCCTCTCGGCTCCCTTACAGAGCAATCAGCCAACTGTAAAGTTATTGAAGTAGGTTTTAACTCACCAAGTCCAAGCTTTTGATATACACTAAAAGGAATCAAATTAACACTTGCCCCAAGATCTAGCAATGCATGCTCCATGATGTAATCTCCAATAGTACAAGAGATCGTAGGACAACCTGGATCCTTATACTTTGGTGGGGTCTTATGTTGAATAATTGCACTTACTTGTTCTGTTAGGAATGCAGTCTTCTTCACATAATGCTTTCTCTTGATGGTGGATAAGTCCTTAATTACCTTGGCATATG
The DNA here is from genome assembly GCF_040712315.1 of Castanea sativa. Classification (NCBI taxonomy): domain Eukaryota; kingdom Viridiplantae; phylum Streptophyta; class Magnoliopsida; order Fagales; family Fagaceae; genus Castanea; species Castanea sativa. Next base: position 21,210,771 of record NC_134016.1, read on the forward strand.
CAAGCACTTGCTTGATAACATGCAATAATGGAAAATTTATCTTGACTTGATGCAAATGCTCTAATATCTCAGATGTGGTGTCCAATTTCCTAGGTAATTTTAAGGCTTGTGGAAATGGTGGAGGGATTGGGCATTGTTCAATGTCATCAAGCCCAAGTGACTCAGTTTCAACCTTCTCTTCTTCAAATGGGGTCTCCTTAGATTCCTTAGTTATTAAAGGAGCACTTTTATCAATCTCTTTGCCACTCCTCAAAATGGTCACAGCTTTTACTTCCTCATGTTTATCCTTAGAGCCAATTTTTAGACTTTGATTGATCAGATTGGGTTGAGTTTGGGAAGGAAGCTTCCCTCTCTCTATCCCACTCAATGAATTTGTAAGCTTAGTTATATGCCTCTTGGTCTCTCTTACCTCTTCATCTAGCCTAGTGAGCATGGATTCAAACTTTTGATTTTGCTCACTTTGCTTTTGAATGAAAGTACTAAATGCATCCTCCAAGGAAGGTCTAGATGACGATAATGCATGTGGTGAATTAAAATTCCTTGGAGCCGGAGGATTCAACACATTGTCACTCTTATAACTCAAATACGGATGGTTTCGCATATTTGGATTATAATTGTTAGAATATGAAGAATTGTTGGCCAATATGAATTAAATGCATTTACTTGTTCTTCTCGCACATTTAAAAATGATGAAAGTGATGCACATTCATTTGTTGCATGGTTTATCTCATGACAGATTTTACACACCTCCATTGGTCCTCTCCAAAGGTAACACTAACACTCTTACTTCCTTTCATTTTGAGTGCCTCAATTTCTTTATTTAACATGCTGATTTTTGCACTCATGTTATCATCTTCCCTCAACTTGAAAACACTTCCACTAGAAGTGGTAGTGTTAGTTTTAGTCCTATCAGTGGAGTCCATAAGGCTAGGTCCTGTCCATGTGTTAGAGTTTTCAACTATCTCATCAAGATAATCCATTGCATCTTCGGGTTCTTTTTGTAAAAAGTCCCCTCCGCATGAGAGTTGAACAAACTGTCGGTCCTTAGGTGTAAGTCCTTCATAAAAATAACTAACCAACCTCCAATCTTCATACCCATGAGTTGGGCAGAAATTGAAAAGATCTTTGTACCTTTCCCAAGCTTGGTATAAGGTCTCATTCTCTCCTTGAACAAAACTAGCTATCCTTCTTTTTACTTGCTGAACTTTGTGAGGAGGAAAATGTTTCTTAAAAAACTCTTTGGCCAACTCCCCCCAACTACCTATAGACCTAGGTTTCAAGGTGTAAAGCCAACTTCTTACCTTATCCTTAAGTGAAAAAGGAAAGAAACGTAACTTAGCAGTCTCAATAACATTTTGTGCATAGAAACTACTAATTACCTCTTCAAAAGCTCTAACATGGACATAAGGATTTTCATTTTCTTGTCCCCTAAAGTTAGGAAGTATTGCCAATAAACCTTGTTTCAATTCTACATATGGTGCATTAGGTGGAAACATGATGCATGAAGGAACATAATTTTGTGTGGGATGTAACAATTCATACATAGTTCTTCTATTCTCATCATGATTATTACGTGCTTCATCACCCATGATTGATGAAGAAGGTGAAGGTGAAGGTGAAGGTGTGTCAAAAAGATTACCAAAGTAAGTTTCAAAAATTTCTAATCTGCCTCTCTCGTTTCTAACCCAAATGCTCATGCAACAATGAATACACAATCAAATAAAATAAAATAAAATAAAAACAAACAAAAAAATAAAAACAAAAAAAAGGGGAAAAAATGGAACGAAGTTACCAATAGAAGAATTTCCACCAGCTATGCTTTGCTCCAAAAAAACAAATTGCCTCTGAACACGCAGCAACTCCCTAGCAACGGTGCCAAAATTGCTTGCTCACTCCCAAGTACAGGAGATCGTAGCAATATAATTATCAGAGTACCGAGGTCGAACCACAAGGAGTAGGGTAAATTCAGAGACAATATAATTAAATAACAATATGGGTGAAGAAGAAAAATAATTTTGCTTGGTGACTATTAACAAGAATAATAATAAAAACCTATTTAAATCAATAATATAAATACTAAGGCATCAAGGTGTTTCCCTATATCGATATAAGATTCTTTGTGATCTAAGAAAATATCTATTTCATAATTGATTGTTCTTATACAATTAAAAACTTATGATTCGGTTGAACTGAGACAATTCAAGAATGCATGATAACCTCGATTAATAATGCGGTTAGAAAAGTTTTTTAGAAAAACCCATTCACTTTAAAATCTGATTTCTATTTGAAACTATTAGAAATTCATCTAAACAATAAGAAAAACATGATTGAACTTATTGAAAGCACGGAAGAACTAATACATCAAAAGAAATCTAATTGAACAATCAAATATGTTGTTGATAAAATCTTAGAAAGAATCACATTGAATATTCATACTGTATAGAAGAAACATAACCCCTAGCCCTAGCAAGAGTTTAGGCTGCCATTAGAGAAAGGAAAATACAAGGTTTTCTCTACCCAAAATTCGTTCTCCCAGCCTCCCCTCCAAATCCTAACATAAAAGTGTCTAAAGAAAATAAAACTTTTACTATTTTAATTTCCGTCCAGGTTTACAGCGGTAACTTGTGAGTTGATTTTGGCCTTCAAAACTTGAGAATTACAAAACACGTAAAACTGGAAAGTTATAGATATTTAAGTCACGGTTTCAACCCATCTAGCCTTATGTCAATTGGATTTTTGAGGAGAGAGATACATCCAAAATACTGATCGGTGCTCAGATCAATTTTTTCTTTTCCAGATTCTGCCTCTTTGATTTCTTTCCTTATTTGAAGCTTCCAATCATGGTAGACGATCCAAGCACTCCAGCTGCATCTCCTTAGACATTTAAGCATGGTCCTTTAGCTCCACTTAATTCTAGTTTGGCTTCCATTCTCTCACAAATTCCTGTAAACTCATCTTTCTCACATAATTTCCTGAAAATAGAAAATTACACACAATGGATGGCATCTTATTCAAGAAATTATGTAAAGATAAATAATAGGGACTAATGCAAGTCATGGCTTAATTTATACAAATTAAGCATAGTAATAAGGAGATAACGCCCACATAAATATATAACAAGTATATATTTTAAGGCGTTATCAAACTCCACAGTGCTGACAGAGATGCTGCTTCTTCAATTGAGACTTTTTGTTATTAACCTTCTTAGTCCTAGGGTTTCTAGTCTCTTTCTTTTCTATCTTAGGGGGTGCTCCTAGATTAGATTTGCCCTTGTCTAAGTTCTCACTAGCTATATCAGATTTAAGTTCATTGTTCTCAAAATTACCATCATTAGTAGGTGAGACAAAAACAATTCTACTAGAAGAAGCAATATTAGGAGAAGAGTAATCATACCCCAAACCAATTCTATTAGAAGTAGATTTCTGGGAACTCAGCATCTCGTCGAGCTTTGCACTGGAAGTTCTCTCCAATTGAGCTCTAACATGGAACAACTCCTCTTCAAGCTTCTTGGTTCTTTTAGCCAAGAAATTGTTCACACACCACAATGCTCCAATGGTTTGATTAGCTTCATCAACCTTTGTAGAGAGCTCTTCTCGGTCTAGTTCCACATCACTAAGCTTCTTGGTGGCTAGCCTATACAGTTTCTCATGCTTCTCGGAAACCTTGTACAACTTAGCATAGGCTACATGCATGCCATCTTGTTTATCCATTTTCTCAAAGTTAGATTCCACCAAGTCCTCTTCTTCATCCACCTCTTCAACAATCCCCTTAGTAGGATTTACTGTGGCAGTGAAGGCATTCAAGATTCCCTTGTCATTATTATCTTCTAACTCATCATCAGGCTTAGTGTCACTCCAGGTAGCAGCAAAGGCCTTGCTTTTCCCAATAGTCTTGAGATATTTTGGACATTCTTGTTTCATGTGTCCAAAACCTTGACATCCAAAGCACTTTGGTCTGGAGGGAACAGTGTACTAACCACCATCCTTAGCATCCTTCTTTCCTCTATCTTGACTCTTGAATCGAGAGGAACTAGATTGCCTACGGTCCTTGTCAAAGCCTTTCACGTTTGCATTCTTCATGAACTTCTTGAATTGCCTTGTGATGTAGGAATTCATCAAGGAATCTTCATCATCTGAAGACTCATCAGTCTCATTGCTTTTGGCCTTTAGTGCCATGCTCTTTCCCTTGCTTGATTTCCCGATCCTAGTCAAACCCAATTCATAGGTTTGCAAGTTGCCAACCAGCTTTGTCAATGGAATAGAATCAATATCCTTTGATTCTTCAATGGCAGTGATCTTAGCATGAAATTTCTCCGATAGAGATCTGAGCACCTTTCTTACAACCTTAGGTTCGGGAATGGTTTCCCCAAGATTAAAGGCAGAGTTAACTATGCCCTTTAGCTGGGCATAGAATTCATCAAATGACTCATCCTCCTCCATCTTAATTTCTTCAAAGCTCGTAGTAAGCCTTTGAAGCTTTGAATCCTTGACAGCCTTAGTCTCTTTGTAGGTTTTCTAGAGGATGGTCCATGTTTCCTTAGCAGTTTCAGTGGAGGATATTTTCTTGAACTCCTCATTGGTGACCGCACTAAATAAGGCATTCAATGCTCTGCTGTTGAAGTTTGCCATTTTGATCTTGGCATCATCCCAATTAGCCAGCGATTCCTTTGGCTTAGTCCAGCCAATCTCCACTGCTTGCTACACTTTCTCATCTAAAGCTTGCAAGCAAGCTCTCATGCGTACTTTCTAGTATGCATAGTTAGTATCATCAAATAAACGAGGTATAATTAAAGATTGTCCTCTATCCAAGACAAATAGGGGTCAATGGATCACACAGCAAAGATTAACCCTAATTAGAGTGTGCCTACTCTAATATCACTTGATAGGCCAAGAATTTATTGACCCCTTTAGTAACTTAATCAATTAATTTAGCCAAGTGAAATTAATTATACTTAATTACATGAAATAAGCGTTGTAGCATAAACAAATCAACAAATAACTAAATGCAGCGAAAATTAAATTTGACATAGGCAATTTGTTTACAAATGGGAAAAACCACCGAGGCAAAACCCCACCGGGTGAATTTCAGGTCACCATCCACTATTATAAAAACAAGCGGTTACGAATAAAGGAATCCAAGTACTTTATACCAACCTACAGCTAAACCCTTACCCCAATACATAATCAGACTTGTAATGTAGTAACAATCTCTCCTTTCAATGCATGGCTCCAAGTACGTGACTAACTAATCGATGAGCGGATCCCAGTACATGGCTTACTCCTTTAGACGAATCCGAGTACGTGACTACCACACCAACTTGAGGAAGATGTTGGCTGCAAAGTTCTTCAGTTCATCCAAATGATGAAGATCAAGAATCTCTTTGGTTACAAAGCCCTTGGCGTAAAGACGTAGTAACTTCCTCAATGAAAAGATGAACTAGGGCAATTTGTCTCCGGTCACAATATGTGTGAACAATCAATTGCAACAACCTTCACATCCTCTATGACGGCCCTTAAAATAATCCTTATATATGTCTAGGGTTATGAGAAAAGAAACCCTACACAAACATACATGGATATGCGTGAAAACGTAGCTGAAAATTTGATTTTCGTAAATCTCGATAGATAGGTTATCTGTCGAGCAACTGTTGAGCATTGGGCTAAAACTGCCTTTTAAACCTCGATAAATACAATCTGTCGAGCTAGCTGTCGAGCTTTAAAATACAACACTTCCTCACTTGTTTCTTGGACAAATTTGCATGGCTTTAACTCTTGACTTGAACAACATGTTTCTTGAAGACTTAAACCATCCTAGATCTACCCAATGACAAATAAAGTATGTTTTGTCAAAGGATTAGCCAATATACAATAACATATGTTCTAACAAGTTCCACATATGTCCTAAAAAAATATTTCACTATTTCCAAGTCAAAAAGAATTATTTTTGAACCGTTTTCGTGCAAAAAATTGTACCAACTTTGCCACAATTGGAGCAAGCTGCTAGAACACGATTAAAGTATGATGTCTCAATTACCTTCCATAAAAAAGGCTCGACAATATCCGTCACAAATTAGCCACATACTCGATTCTAATAAATGGGGAACCCCATGGCAACATCATCCCTAGTAGAAACCTGTGACAAGGCAATCCCCTCTCTCCTATTTATTTATGTTATGTACAGAAGGTTTGCATGGCTCAATTCGAAAGACAGCCAATACTAGCAACATTATGGGAATTTCTATTCATTACAATGGACCCCGACTAACTCATCTATTGTTTGCAGATGATAGTCTTGTTTTTTGCAGGGCCAAAGAAGATAAGTGTTATAAATTACTGGCTATCCTTGCTGCATATAAGCAGACCTCTGGACAACAAGTAAATAGAGCAAAAACCACTATATTTTTTCGTAAGTCAACATCATAGGATATGCAAGATTTGATCAAAGATGCTCTTGGGGTACCGGCTATACAATAATATGAATAATACTTGGGCTTGCCTTATTTTATTGGTCGAAAAAAGGAGAGTTTTGAAAACATCAAATAGTGGGTATGGAAGAAGCACCAAGGATGGAAGGCAAGCTACTATCTCAGGCGAGTCGGGAAATTTTTATAAAGGAAATGACCTAAGCACTGCCTACTTATACCATGACATGCTTCAAATTTCCGCTAGGTCTGTGTCAGGACATTAAAGCTCTTATCCACTGATTTATTTGGAGACAAAGTGGAGATAGCCAAAAAAATCCACTAGACTAAATGACAGGAAATTTGTAAGCCCAAAACTCAAGGTGGAATGGGATTCAAGGATTTGTCTATGTTCAGCAACGAACCCTTGGCAAAATAGATGTGGCACTTGCTCCATGATACAAACTCATTATTATACAAGGTTTTCAAGGAGAAATATTTCCCCACATGTTCAGTAATGGAGGCAAAAAATCCAAGCTCAACGTCATACACATGGAAGAGCATCATCAAAGGTAGGGAGGGGAGGGGTATCAAGGGTGGGAGATTGTCACTCAATTTGGAATTGGCATGATAATTGGTTTCTAGTGAAACAAAAGTGAAAAATGATCTCACCAAATTTGCAGATAGACCCCGATGCAACAGTCAATACCTTTATTGATCAAGAGAATCACAGCTGGAGGAAGGATATTTTGGAAAATTGTTTGCTGGAGTTTGAAGCGTCAACGATAAAAAAAAAAAAATCCCATTGTGTAGAACTCCACAAGCTGATATTCTGAGATGGCCATATAACCCGACTGGAGAATATTTTATCAAGTCTGGATACAAGTTTTTACAAGATGAATTTCTCACCCAGTAACTTGGTCCTTCAACCTCAGAGCATTTGAAACCCCTACGGTAGGCCATTTGGAATTTAAATTTCCCAGGAAAGGTAAAAAATCTGCTATGGCTTACTTGTAAAAGTTCTTTGCCTCCTAAAACCAACCTGGTATGTCGACAGATTATTACTGTTGATTTATGTGAAGTCTACAAAACCTACCAGGAAGATTTCATCCACCCTCTTTATCTCTGCCCAACATTCAGAGAAATTTGGAACCATATCCCACTATGGAACCTTGACAACTTCAGACAATGCTCAAACTTCATCGACTTAATTGGGTGTATCATTGCAGAGAATAGAGACCCTAATCTATTCTTTGAGTTGGGCAATATGGAATAGAAGTAACAATCTTAGGTTGGGAAAGCACTCCTGGAATATACCTCACACCACTCGGCAGCAAATTCACCATCGATTAGACCCTTAACATCCTGGCACCCTTTTGACACATCATGGTATAAGATTAATTTTGATGGGGCACTATTCAAGAAAGAACAACGTGCTGGAATTGGAGTGATCATTAGGAACGAAGTTGGACTAGTTATGGCATCTCTTACACAACAAATACCCCTATCTTTCACGGCCATTGAAGTGGAAGCACTAGCGGCAAGACGTGCTCTAGAGTTTGCAGTAGAAATTGGAGTGGACCAAGTTATTTTAAAAGGTGATTTAGAGATCCTCATCAAGGCAATACAAAAGGACTCTAGTAGCCTAGCTCAGTATGCCATCTAGTTACTTATGTGCAATATCTAGTGTCCATTCTCCCACCCCTGTACGTTTTTCCCATGTATGAAGGCACTGCAACTCTGTAGCACATTCTTTAGTATAAAGAGTAATTTGCTCCCCTCTTTTACTTTTCTGGACAAACGATTTACCACTAGACGTTGAAATTGTAGTTCAGGCTTATTTAAACAGCCTCCCTTAATTCTTCAATAAGACTAGGACTTTTTCTCAACAAAAAAAAAAATTACTTAACAAATACATCAATACGCAATGAGCGTGGATAGAATGACCTATTTCAAAATATTACAAAAGGATAGGGGTCTAAATCCAAAATTTTAAACATTATAGGATAAAATCAAAATTATCCCAAACCGGAAAGGTGCAAATAGAAATTTAGTATTTTTTTTACCATTTAAGACCATAATTTTGTTATACATATAAACTGGACTAGCTTTCACAATTTTCATTTACCTTAGCACATAGAAAAAAAATACATACATACGTATATATAAAGTTATGGCATATATTACCACCGCACACGCTTGGTGCGGTGGTCACTCCACAAGTATAAATACTTGTGAGGTGTGGGGGGTAAGGGTTGGGGTTCAAATCTCTAGGAGGGAGCTTCACACACATATACACTTAGATTAGGCTAGAATAGAAATTCTATCTTGTATAAAAATAAAAATAAAAAGTTATGGCGTATATTTTAAAAGCCTCTTTTAAAAAAATGAACAATTGTACTTTTGCACAATAAATAAGAATAAGAAAAAACGTTGACGAAAATAAGTTAATTTGTTCAAATACAAATGACTCGCATATTCTTTTTTTCTTTCTTTTTTTGTTTTTTTTTTTTTTTTTTTTGAAGGGGAAAACAAGAAACTTTGATTAACTTGAACTGGCTAAATCAGTTTGGAGTGCACAATAAAACTGTGGTAGAACAACCTCCATTCACGTTAAAAAATCTCGAATGTCAATAACGTATCTTGCTAGACTCACACATTCTTGATTGTCCAAAATTGCAAATTATATATATATTCTCTTTTTATGCCTATGCATATTATTATTTTCATAGGGGAATTTATTGTAGTAATTGAACTTTGTGGTCAAGAACAGAGTGATTTTTCTAACAACGAATCAAATCTCTAGGTCTTAACTTTAACCTTGTGGCGGATTGATCTTATAGAGCCTTCAAATTCTTTTTGGTCTTGGAAGGGTTTTAAAGCCTTGTTTGTGGGTACTCACTCTTGCCAAGTGACTAGCTCTAAGGATAGGGCGCGTATAGCCGAATAAGAATGGACCATCTATAGGTAATCCAAGGACATTTGAGATCATTGTAAATAATGAAGGTGTAATTTCTTGAGGCACATTGGAGATGGGATGAGTGTGATGGCTAGGTCTATTCAAGATCTGATAGGAAGAAACCAACTGACGCCAATCTAGGCATAGCAGAGATGATTTTTTACAGCAATCGGGTAATATATATATGTCCTAGTTTAAAAAGTACAAATAATTCCCAGAGAGAGAGAAAAATTGAGCAAGCCAGGGCAATAAAAAGAAAGAAAAAACTAAGTCTAAGGGTATGTTCGGTTAGAGGATGGAAAATTGTGGGAGGATGGAAGATATTTTAGTTTTCCCTCTTGTGTGTTTGGTTGGAGAGGTGGAAAAGTGAGAGGGTGAAAAACTCTTTTGTTCGGTTGAAGAGAAAAAAGGAAGGATGGAAAATATAATTTACATAAATTGACTATTATACCCCTGTTACAGAATATATAAGAAATAGATTTATTTGTACTTAGTAAATAATATAAAATTTACCACATCATATATATAAATTTTTATTATTATTTTTATTATTATAATGTAAAAATTATAATAGTGTACGTATAAATTTCATTGGGCAAATGATTTTGTAACTAACAAAAAGGTGGTTAACAAATTTACACTACATTCTACCCACAAAAGGTGGTCAGCAAAGAGGAATTTAGCAAACTTTTATGGCAAAATATTTTGTAACAATTTTGTCAACATGGTCAGCATGCTACACGCCTCAAAGAGACAATTGAGTCCTTTTTTTGCTTTTGATTTTTTGAAATCTAATATATAAAGACTCCCCAACCTTGGATGGTTGGACCTTCTTTCTATTATTTCAAGCTAGAAGGGAAAGTCTGATGGACTAAAACAATAACCCAACTCTTAAATCACAGTAACTACTTCATCTCCAATATTTTTAACCATGCTGATCAGTTCATTGATCTTCATGAGAAAACTCATACAAGTACAACAACATAGATATGTAGATGACTTATCCAAAAAAAAAAAAAGAATAACCTGCGCTTACTCAGGTTTCATCTGAACCAAGAATGAATGACAAACCATCTCAATCCAACACACCTAGGCTAGACAAAATGCAGATCTGAACCAAGAAGAAGTACAAAATTTTGGAGCAAAATGATATTAATTTCATTCATCCATAGCACAGTGCAAGTTAGAATATTACATTATCTTCTAGTATCTTAACTGAAATACAAATTCATCAAATATTGCTAATTATGTAGTATACTACATTCAGCTCACAAAAGTTAGCAAATCAAAAGTCAGCAAAATGTTAAGTTGCATTGTTTAGTATTATGCAACTTAGCTACTACCAAAAGTCAGTTGACAATTATCCAACCACGAAGGTTCCTTAGCATACATCATCTTCAATAATATTTGTTGGTGTAACTTACTAGTTGGAACACCAAAAAATGCTCTCATTTTGGCTGGATCCTTAATTAGGAAGAGCATAGCATCAAGTTGCACGTCCGTCGATATTCCTATTTTCACCAATTCAGAAAATACTTCGTCCTCAGAGTAACAACGTGGACGTCCTCTCTCCATGATAGGGAGTCTCTCCTTAGCAATCTCATGTCCTCTCTCCATGATAGCAAGTCCCTCCTTAGCAATCTCATTCCTTGCCTTATACTTGTTGCCACATTATCAATTCCGGATTGAAAATTTTCCATTTGCTTTTCAAGCATTTCAACCATTTGAGGTGTTTTCTTCGCCTTCTTAGATGATGTCTCACATGAGTAGGAAGGAGAGACCATTGGAGAATATGATTCTACATTTGGCATGCTAAACTCATAAAAAAAATCAAAATTTTCTTCCAAATTTACGCTATCCTCTCTTTCCTTTTCCCATCAACGGACTTTCTCCTTTGCACTTATACACCCTTCACCAGTTGCCCTATCCTTGGAAAACAAATCAAACAGCTTCTCATAATGTTGAATTGGAGTTCTTTTCCATTTTTTAGCATTTGGGTTTGCCTAATACAATACACCCTTATTAGTATTATTATTATTACAACAAAGTACCGACAAAATGTATCAACTTGATCTAAAAAACATTTCACAATATCAAAATAAATATAACTAACTTGTATTAAAGGTTCTCACACTTCATCTTTAGCCTCAAAAAGTCCAGTAATTAGATTCCATGCAAATCCACTCATGTTCTAGAAAAGGTCATGACATGAATGGAAAGTACCTTTCAATGTTTTGATGCGAATTCTTGATGTTACCTTTCTCAACTGCATAACCGAACGATGCTGAACACTTTTTACACATATTTGAGTAAGCATGAGAACTCCATGTTCCATTCGGCCTATTTCCATTTTTTTGTTCCTCCAACATGACATTAAGTAAGAAGCCATCCATGTCATCAGTCCATCTCATGTTAATCGCTTTAGACTCGCTATCAGTTGCCTTCTTCAATGTCTTAGACATATTTAAAGAATTCATGTTAAACATATTAGTCTTTACAAGATTACATAAAACTACTACAAAGAAACCAATAAGATTTACACACAAATACTACAAACAAACCAACAAAACAAAATACGACATAGCATAATGTTGCTATAAATAAACTAGTAATTGAACATTCTTCTGAAACATTAATAAGGTACACATAATAGTTGTAAAAAAGCAACTACTGGTAAATGTTCAGCAACAGTCATTCCATTCGAAACTATTCCATAAAGAAAGATACACATAAGCAAGTCAAATCTCATAACATAATGACTAAAATTATTGATCATGCGATACATAGTCATTCCACACTCTAGTTGCTATACTAGTTCGTAATATTGCTCCTCTTCTGGCATCTACATCACTATCATTTGTACTGTTTCTAGCTTCATTATGTATGTCACCATTCGAAATCTCTTGATCAACTTCTGCAATCAACCTTTCATCTGGATCAACTCCCATAAGATAGTTGTGCAATATACAACAAGCCAAGATAATCTCGGTAACTGTATCAACTGGAAAAAAAGGTTCTGTCATTCCAGATATAATAGGAAAGCGTTTCTTCAACACACCAAATGTCCTTTCAATGACATTGCGGAAAGAGGAATGTCGATGATTAAATATTTCCTCAGCATTTTCTGGGCCACGTGCTGAATACTCTTTTAAATGATAACGTACACCCCTATATGGCGCCATAAGTCCACATTACCTTAATTTTTATAAGTATACTTTGTATTTATAACTTAACATTACCTCTAGGGATTATAAGTTCATCTTCCCTACTTAAAGCATTTTTAATTATCCTCGAGTTAGAGGCAGTCCCTTCCCATCCAGGTAAAACGTATGTAAACCTCATGTCAAAATCACATGCTGCCAATGCATTTTGAGTTGTGTACTCTTTCCTCCCTCGATATCTAGGAGCATCTGTTGCTAACACTTTTACACGAATATGTGTCCCATCAATAGCCCCTACACAATCCTGGAATTAAAGCAATCTATTAAATCCAGAATTTTTTATTCATATTAAATCAATCCATATAGTTGCTTGAAAATATGTTTATCTTAAAGTATGGATAAAATCTATGACTATTTCGTATCTGTTGGGGAACGTTTTCCCCCATTCGGTTGTAGAAGGAACTGGTCTTCTAAGTAGATGACTGCGCTCAACACATTGTGAAAATGACGTCTTATGGTATCTTTAGAATGACGGAAGAAAAAGGAAACTGTACGAATTCTCTCATTATGTGCTAAAATGTAAAGAAACTTGGCTACTTGCTCTTCAAAAGAAGCATTTCTATTGTCTTTAAGATAGCCAGTTCCTCAAAGAATTTCACACAACTTAGCAAAAGCATAAGGCTACATTCGAATTATGTTTCTACATTTCCTACTGCATCTAAGTTCACTTAGTAGTTCTTGCTGAACATTTTCTCTTTCCCCACTACTTTTAGTAAGTACTCTATCCACATAATGTGGACTACAATATATGCCCATCATCCATATTCCATGCACCACATTTGTTCAATTCATGAATATTCCTTAATTGATCTTGACAATTTTCCTCCGAACTCTTACTCAAATCTTCCGGTGGACTATTATCCCAATTAGTTGGATTATCCATCTACCAAATATACATCACAAGTAAGAAATAATCAACACATTGATCACAATAATTACTAATTAAAGCACCTTACCCTTGTTTTTTTGTTCTTATCATCCCAAACATAACTAGCAAAGAAACACTATAAAAAAAACTAATACACATAACTAATCATGTAAGAAATTACGTCAAGCTCAAGTTCTTAATCTGGGCAATAAACAATATCATATATATTTGTAACATGTTCCTAATTAAAATCAATAAAAAAATATAACGAAAAGGTATGACATGCTTCATACCTGATACAGAGTATTGTCTCATACTTTTTCTCAAGCCAAATATTTTATTTATACAAATGGTTTTAGAATAACTTTGGTTTTGAGTAATTTTGATTGAGACTAAATTGGTAAGACCAACTCAAACTACTAATAGTTGAGTCACTATGTTAGTATTACTGTCTAGTCTTCAAAGAGTTAGAAAACACGCTTTCAAGCTCAACTAACTTCCTTAAAATGTAATTACACTACTGCAACACACCTTGTAAATTAATAGAGTCAATTCTGGCAAAGATCTAATAAGTCAGAGATTCGGTCCACAGTGTGAATATATATTAGGCAAGAGTAAAAGAATGTGATAGCTCTGGTGGATTATTCTCCCATTGGATACCCTACTATTTCTATGGAACACTTTCAAAAAACAAACGAATGACATTACTGATATAGTCTACTAAAATCCAACCTCATCAAAGCACATGAACCTCTCTCTTTCACACAAGATACACAAATTCTTTATATGCATAGATTCAATAATCCCAAATGGGTTTGCAAAAAATAAGAAATAGATAATAAAAATAGCACAATGGTGTGTGTATTATAAAGGAAAAAGGATTTGAAAAAAATACATATATAGGATAAAGATTCTGGGAAGAACTGAATTAAAAAAAATTAAATAGCAAAAAAAGTGGAGAAGGTCATACCTGTCTCGGCTGGAGAGGAAATCAAAAGACCCCTTGGCTAAAGAACAAAACAAACGGAAACTATGAGGACATGGTAGATAAACGAATGAAAAAAAAATTAATGTCATACGAAACCAAAAAAATCAACAAGAAACAATAGATTAATGAGGAGTATAATGAGGACAAGAAACAATAGATCAGGTCACGTTGAAAAAAAAAAAAAAAAAAAGAGAGAGAGAGAAGAGAACCTGGACTCATTGGTGAAGGAGATGAGAAGAGGAAAGTGATGATATTTGTGGGCAAAAAGTAATCAGGTGAGTAGGTGGGAGGGTAATAGTGGTCATGAATGAGTGGGTGGGATGGGCTTTTTTTGTAAAAGTGCAAAAGTCATCAGAGTAGTACTTTTCTCTCTCACATTTTCTTCCCAATTTGGGAGGAAAATAAATGTGGGCTTGGGAGGGAAAATTTTCTCGCGAGTTTTCCGCCCTCCCTATTTTCCTTCTCCAACCGAACAGTGGAAAATGCTATTATCCACCCTATTTTCCTCTCTATATTTTCCATACTCCCTATTTTCACTCCAAACGGACGGACCCTAAAAGTGAGAAAGGCTATTTTGAAGAAGAAGAAGAAGAAGAAGAAGAAGAAGAAATCAACACTGCAAATAGGGTTTATGAACTGATACTTTACAAAACGATATCGTTCAAGTTAAATTTTATTTTTTAAATCTAAAACTAAATGACACCATTTTGGACGTAATATTAATTATAATATCATGTTCTAAATGACATCTTTTTAGTAATATATTCATAAATGAAAATAAAAAAAATGAAACCACGATATAATTTAACTTGTAAGCCTCTATTCCTTATAGTTATACAATGTCGTTTCAGTTTTGAGCTTAGGTTAGATTTCTCAAATTCTCATTTAGATCAATCTCTCTCTCTCTCTCTCTCTCTCTCTCTCTCTCCTTTACCGTTCAATGCCACCATTCTCCAAGTTTTTCCCTCTATTATCTTTTGTTTGTCAAGGCTATCATTTGGAAGTTTCTAGAGAAAGTTTTGAAGCGAAATACCGAGGCTATAATGCTTCTCCTTACTATACTTTCTGTTCGGGGGCCTTTTTCGGTTGCTTGGCCACGTGTGGTCCTTTGGAGGGGTGACCTTGCTAGGCCAAGGTTCTTTTTGGGGAGTTGCATCCCGGAACTCAACATTGGGCCACGTGGTCCAATAGCTATCGATGTACCTTTTAAGCCTACCAAACCATTAAAGTCAAAGTCTAAGAATAACGATCATGGTTGAATAAATATGTAACATGTGCTTGATATAATAGGTTTGATTAGTAGTTGTAACATCAGTTGAGATAAAGTAGTATTTATTTAGAGGTAAAGCAATCATGTACTCAATGGTTTAGATTTAAAGATATGGAAGCAACGTCACTTATCTTCGTATGATTTGGAGCCCAGCCGTGTAGCACAATGAGCTAATAGGATTCCAACAGAATGCCAGCGGAAGAGGCTAGTTAAGCTTGCCCCTCCTTTGTATGATTTGTAGCCCAGTCGTGTAGCATCAATGAGCTGATAGGATTATAGCAGAATGCCAGCGGTAGAGGCTAGTTAAGCTTGACCCTTTTATCATGCAATTTAAATGAGTTTAAGCCTTGGTTAATGGTTGTAATAGTAGTTGGAATAAAGTAAAATGTATTTAAATGTGAAGTATTCATGTGCTCAATAATGCAAATTTAAAGATAAGGAAGCAAAGTCACTTATCTTTGTATGATTTGTAGCCCAGCTGTACAGCTTTTGTGAGTTGATAATATCCCAGCAGAGTGACCCCAACGGTAGAGAGACAGTTTGCCATGATAACTTCAAGATTAAAGGGGGAAAATTGGTGCAACTGGAGGGAGAGAGAGTATGTCCAGCTGTGTGTAGGGGCTGGTTAAGCTTGCCCCTCTTATCATGCACTTAAATGAGTTTTCCCCTTGACAATGCTCTTTTAGTTGTTGTGAAGTTATGAATAGTGTTGCCTTCCATGAGAAAGGCTTTTGTATAGAGTACTTGTGCCTTTTAAGAGAAGGGCTTTGTGTAAGATAGATTTGTGCCTTCCTTGAGAAGGGCTTTGATATGAGATCTTGGTGCCTTCTAGGAGAAGGGCTTTAGTAAGAGAGATAGAGAAGAGTATTGATAGGTGTTTATGAGCAGCAAAACAGTAGAAATTCAGAGTGAAAGAGTATGAGAGTGGAGTTTAGAAGAGTGTAGTGTGTTGTATGTAATGTTGTAGTAAATATGTATGAGATTGTGTAAGAGAAGTGAAGAAAGAGATGTTTTGTGGGATGTAGTATTTGTAATATGTATGCTATATGAAAGTATGAAAGATATGGCAGTTGAAGATAGTAAAAATATGAGATTACAACCGATGGAGAAGTTGTAGAGATTTCTTTCCAAGAGGAAAGATTTTGTAGGAGAAGAGTATGGAGATATGTATAAGTATTTGGAGATGGGAGTAGTAAGATAGGTCTATTTTCTAAGTATGAAAAGTGAGAGAATCAGTATAAGAGTGGTAAGAGGGCTGTAGTGTGTTTAGCAAAGCTGCTGGGATTTGCTGCTGGGCTTTTTTGCTAGAGGATGGATGAGGGCTTATGAAGGCATTTGTCAGCTAAGGGATGAAGAGTTTAGTTCCTTATTTGGAAACTAAAATCTCATAATTGTATTCAGAGCTTAGGGAGAGAGCATGAAGAAGTTTTTTGAAAGAGTTCTTCTCCCTTTTTGGTTGTCCTCCCCCCTTTTGAGGTGTTGATGAAGGGTCCCATTTAAAGCTGAGTTTGAGGGGGTATTTTAGCAAATAATATCAGCCAAAATCTATCCCAAATAGCAATGAATCTTCAGAAAATCCATCTTAAGATTTGGGCAAAAATGGTAAGTTTAGCTTCAAGATGTTCTTGCTATTTCGGGTAAGAGCTACTAAGGAAAAAGCAACAAAAAATGAATGTATTTCAGCAAGAGAAAAGATAGTTACATAGTTGGTTTTGGTTTTAGCCAAATGTGAAAAAAGTAATGCTAAGGCTACTGGGTCAGCTGTCACATCTGTCCTGAAAAAGCTGTCCCAACTGTCAGGAGCAGCTGTCACTTTGGGCAAACGCAAAAGAGGTCAGCATGGTGATTGAAGAGTCTTGGAAAGGTCATTCAGCATTTACTTTATGGTTTTAGCTGAAAATGGTAAGTCACTTTCAAGGGTATCTTGCTATTTTAGGCATAGCAGCTGGCAGCTGGGATTTTAGCATTAAATGGCTGCTAATATCACTCCCAGCTAGGTGTCAAGTGTTGGATACACTACTGGGGGTCTGCTGGAAATGTTTCCCCTTTTGGGTGTTTGTGTTTTTGGTGCAAGGTTCCATTACAACACATTTCTAGTAAGTAATAGAAGGATTGGTTGAAAGGTAATGAAGTTTTAGAGATTTAGTTGAGGTCCCATTGTGTTGTAACTTAATCTTGGTGAGCAAGAAGAGTTGTTAATACTCTGCTCTAGCAGCTGGCAGAGAAATATATGGTCTGATTGTGGCAGACAACAGCTGGGTATGGGTGATATAATGAATATTTTGCATTTAGTTGGAGATGAAGGATAGCCAATCAAATTAGGCCATGTGTTTGAGTTGGATTTTAGCTGAAAGTAGTAATGGGATTATGTAGAATAATATAATGAAGTTCCCAAATTTGTATAGCAACAGCTGGGAATTGAATGAGCAGTTATATTCCCAGTAGCTAGATGGCTGGGGATATTGAGTATGTGTCATGTGATGAATATTAAGCTTTAGGAAAAGAGCAATAGGGAATTTTATCATTTTAAGTGCTATGTGATAAGAAATGCTTACCATATGTTACCCGCCACACACGGACTCGTCAGAGTTTAGGGAGTTGAAGAAGACATGCCAAGCAACATGTTTCTTTTATCAACTTTAAACCGTTGGAGCTTTACTAAACATACCTCTTGACCCTCCAAACCACGACTCCCAAAGTTCCCCCAAAGAGACTTATGAGCTTCGATCATAAGCCGAAGATGAGATGACGTACCTTGAGTTTTGTTGTGACGTTGTGTAAATATGAGCTCTTGTTGAAGAAGCCGCTTGCCATGAGTGTAAGAAAGGTGATATGGGCCGTGAGTTTTGATTCATTGTGTGAGCCCAATCCATATGTTGATGTGGCATGGGTTGCCAATGAAGTAATGCCATGTGGGTCGAAAAAGAGTCCTGAACACTTCTACTAGGTTTTTTTGTGTATTTTGTTTTCAATGGTTTTGTTTCATTTTTTATGGGTTGGGTTTTTTGTTTTTTTGTTTTTCTTTTTTGGGGGAGGGGGCTTATGATTTTGAATGGGATATATTTTATTGGTAAGAGAATTGAATTTTTATGCAATATTTTGTGCGTGTCTTAGAGAAATATTGTAAATTATATTTTGTTTGAGTATTTGGGTTGTTCGATGATTCTAATGTTTAAGGGTGTTAAATACACTATGTTTGGTTCCAGCAAAAATGGATGAAGAACTTCTTTTAATTGAATTAATAACCAAAGTAACTACACTGAACCAATATGGTGCATTGCTTATTGTGTAGACCAAGT
This sequence comes from Castanea sativa, assembly GCF_040712315.1. Lineage (NCBI taxonomy): Eukaryota > Viridiplantae > Streptophyta > Magnoliopsida > Fagales > Fagaceae > Castanea > Castanea sativa. The sequence continues at coordinate 21,229,776 of NC_134016.1, forward strand.
CCCATCCCTCCAAAGGTATGGCATAATCAAGAATGAGTGGAAATGCCCCTATAGGTGCGATGCAAAAAAGACCCTCAAAATCGGCTGCACCACACCTTGTATAGCCCTAGTAATAGCCTCAATCAATTTTGCTAACTACTTTGATTCTCTACTAGATTTCTATAAAGAAATCCATCAATGTTTCGCCATATTTTTGTGACAGAAATTTAGCTGGGTTTCAAACCAATGGCATCACGTCACATAAAACTTGATCATCGCCAAACTTTCTTGGTGAAAGCTAGGCATCATTTTTCCTTGTATATTTTCATAGAGAAAATCTAATAGAGTTTCACATCAAGTTTGTCTTGGCGAATCGGCAAAGTTTTGTGTTTGTATGTACTGTTGGAAAAACACATGGAAAATACGTGTTTGTATCTCATACAAAACATACGCAGTGAAAAATTAACGGATCTACTTCATTCACAATTGATAACATGTACTATGTAAGTTTCAGAATTTATGAACAAGAAAGCGTACATTGGTGCGGTGAAATTCAAAAACAAAGATTAGAAGTACTTGGGAATACTTTTAATCTTCACTCCAATTCCATTTAATGCCCAAGGTCTCTCAATCAGTTTCCAAGGAGAGAATAGGAGAGTGTCCAACACTCACATACAAACCATTTCATTCCTTGTATGTTCTTAATGAAAACACTTATGAAAAGGACTTATGAAATTCGATATGTTTCTCTCCTTATATATATGTAACTAATTATCTAATTGGGCTAGCCTTTTGGGCCAATCCAATTGGGCTCTTGTGTGTGGCTTGGAGTGGGACCAAAAGGGACCCAATAAGACACTAGCTCCAATGGGCCATGGGCTTTTCTGTCAACTCTTGACAAGTCCAAAGTTACCATTAAATATATTTAATACCATTATATAAATATAGTCGCACTCTAGGCCTTATCTATAAATTATATCCCAAGACTTTATTGTACATGCAACTCCTTCATAAAATATTCATAGTAATACAAAGTCATGGATGTAGACTACCACTTAAAGATTACTACATCTTAATTCTTGAGTACCCGGTTTAATCCTTTAAGTTATTCATCATATATTTATGAAATCCAATTCCATAAATATATACTTTAGTAACTCCTTACTAAAGTGGGTGGGCCCAACTCTCTGAATAACCAAACCCATTAAACTTATCTCAAGGGAATATTTTGTATCTCCGTTAAGAGACTATGAATTCTATCTTGAGAATATATGTTCCATCATCACTAAATGTGACTGCCCAATATACTGAGGTTTTGATCGTGACTTTTACATCTCACTCCTGATATATCAAAGCAACTTACACCTCATGATCAAGTCCATTATTCTCTTAGGATTAAGAGTTCATGTAAATAGAAGTCGTGAGTTTATTATTCATTTGACAGTCGTTAGGAGAATAATAAATCTCACAACGGTCCAGATCAATATGTCTTAACTCTTAAAACATATCAACATACCAACTAGAAGTCTCCACTTCCATGATTAAGATAAATCATCTTAGTTGATATGTTATAGTCTTCGCAGATGAAATGCCCAATTTCATCACCGACTACGAACTACATTTTGAGTTTACAAAGAACTTATGATTTACATATTCTGTAACTAAATCACATAAATCACATACAATGCATCTCATGGACTAAGATAATGTCTCATTAGTTCATTTATAAATAGTCTCATATAATTAAACAATTTAATTATTTATGACATGCCAATAAATTGGATTTTAGGGCATAAACCCCAACATGTACAACATACACTAGTTAACTAAACCTTTTTCAAATGGGGTTTTGACATGTAGCCCACGTGAATGGGGTGTGGTCGTGTTGATTTCCTCTCAAGAGACAGTGGAGGTTCAACTGTTGTTACTCTTCCCAAGTCAAGGGTTTTACAATGGAGTTGCCGCTTATTTTATTTGAGAATATTGGAAACTAAAAGAATGGAAAAAGTACATCATTGTTATTGATGAATTGAAATTGAATGTACATCTCTTTGATAATAACCATATATTAAATTGCTTTGGTCTTTGATAATAACCAATCTTGAGGTGCCCCCCCTCAATCAAGATTGTTAGGACTTTTGATATAGGCATTTGAAGATCATCGAACACCCTCTTTTATGGTTGAACAAAAATAAGATTCACATTATTGAGAGCACCACCTAGGATGTCTACTTTCCAATGGAACAAAGCTCCCTAAAAAATTCTTTGTGGTTCAAAAGCTATGATCAAAACAGTGAGCAAAATTAATTTTTCAACATTGTTTTCAAAGAAATTTGGAGCACTTTTGAGTTGTAATTACTTCTGAACTATCAAAATAACTTTAATTACCCATTTTTGACATTTCAAGCTCATCATTGGGGTTGGGGACTAAAAGTTATTAACCGAGTACAAAGTGAGGTGTCTACACCCTAGGTTTATAGTTAAACATGTGCCATTGCTTGCCTCCTATAAGCCTTAGGTGTTGAATGCTCTACTATAATTAACAATTTTTTACTATGAGAATCAAAATGCTATTGAAACTACTTTCAATGGCATTATTTATAAGCGTATCAAACATATTTAGATTGATTGTCACTTCGTTCTTCACCAATTACTAAATATAATAACACTACAATTACAATTTGTCCCCCCTTTATATCTAAGATATTACCTCGAATCATTGATAAATATATATGTTGATCAAATAATTTAGAGAAAAATAACATTGCATCCACTATCCCACTTTCATGATATTATCTTCAAACTCAATTTGGTCTCTCACGAGTCAATACGAGTTTGAAGGTAGCTACTAGAATATAATAGGCGTAGCAGGTCCAAGAGCCTATGGCTAAGCAGTAAGCAGTAACCATCTTGGTTTAACGCAGCCTTTTTTTTTTTTTAGGAATGGTTTGATGTGTCCTTTAAATATAGTATATTACCCATATATTTTGTACTTCCATAATCATACTTCATCGACATGTGTGTGTCTAGTGTCCGCTGTTTATAACTCCAGTCTACAACAACAAAGATTAAGTCATTTTGTAGTTGTACTCTGGTTATGTAATGTATTATAAACTTGGTTTACAACACTAATATTACTATTTTCGTGTGTGTTCTAATAAGTATTATTGTTTACTCAAAAAAAAAAACTTGATTGATACATAGCTCTTGAAACATAAAAAAGGCTCAAGATTTTGATAAAAATTGAGAATTCCATTAAAAAATCACAATGAGACAAATAGAGCATTACATACAATGACAACTTGGTAAGTTCACACTAAAAAGAAAAAAGAAACACTACAATACTTTTACTAAAATAAATCCAAAATAGAGATTATTTCTAATCAATATATTTGTAATTGGAAAGTAAAAATGTGATAAGACAGATATTTCAATGATGCATGGCAAGATGGCATGAGATACATCAAGTTATCATGACTCCTCAAATCAAGGTAACGAGTCCATGTCAACCTTTTATCTTACAAATAAATCCATTAATTCCTATATATCTTGTATGACTCTCTTTCTTTTTTCTTTTTTTATTGAGAAACAAACACACACATATACAAGGCTAAGAAAATAAGTTCTAATATAAAGACACACCACAAAATCCACTCAAAAGCCATGGTAACTTTTAAGGGAGGGTGGGGTAAGTTATACTGTACACAACAGGCTCTTTAAAATTTCATTTACTTTTCAAATGTTATTCTAATCAAGTTTTTTCTCCTTAAAGTTCTCTTCAATTAATAGTTTAACCATGAGCTTCTTTAGATCAAAAGGCAACACCACAGTATGCCTTGATTGTACACAGATGCCTTTGGCCTTCATCAATGCTGTAGAAATGAAGAAATCCTTGATGATCAAAATGGCTTAAATTGTAGTGGGTTTTCATACTAGCTCTTTTGGTGTTTGAATTGTCCCGCTATTGAATGAGAACCGATAGGCCAAGAATGTATTGACCACTTATAATGAATTAACCAATTAATTAGCCAAATGAATTAATTAGGTTTAATTACATGCAATGAGCGTGGTAGCACAAAGAAATCACCAAATAACTAAATGCAGCAGAAATTAAATTTGACACGGTGATTTTTTTTATGAATGAAGAAAACCTCCGAGGCAAAAACTCCACCGGGTGATTTTAAGATCACCACTCTTGAGAATTCACTATTATCACAACAAGCAGTTACAAGTAAAGAAATCCCAGTACCTTATACCAACCTACAGTTGAACCCTTACCCCAATACACAATTGGACTTGTTCTATAGTGACAATCTCTCCTTTTCAATGCACATCTCCAAGTACATGACTAACCAATCGATGTGCGGATCCTAGTACGTGGCTTACTCCTTTGCATAAATCCCGGTACATGATTAACTCCTTTACACGAATCCCAGTACGTCACTCACTCACCAACATGAGGAAGAAGAATGTTAGCTGCAAAGTTCTTCACTTCATCACATGATGAAGATCAAGAAGCACTTGGTTACAAAACCCTAAGGCACAAAGACGCAGCAGCTTCTTTCAGAGAGAATTAGGCATTGGTCACCTTTTGAATGTGTTCTCCTTGTATTCTCTTATGTGATTGCCTTTAAAATAAGCCTTATCTAGAGTTGTGAGAAAAGAAACCCTACACATACATGTTAGCATGGGCCGAAAATCAAATCTGAAAATCTGAATTTTCATAATTCTTGATAGATATAGTATCTGTCAGCAGTTGTCAAGACCTCGATAGATAGAATCTGTCGAGAGCTGTCGAGACTCATTAAACCTCGATAGATAGCTATCTGTCAAGAGCTGTCGGGAATCTGTCCAGCTTTAATGAACATCCCTTCTTCACTTGATTCTTGGACAGATTTGCATGGTTTTAACACTAGAACTTTTAACCTTGTTTCTTGAAGCATTAAACACATCCTAGATCTACCCAATTACAAGTAAAGTGCGTTTTTTCAAAAGATTAGCCAATTACATAAAATATTAACATATGTTCCTAACATGAATCACATATGTCCTAACAATCTCCCCCTTTGGCAATCAATGAAAAAACCACAACAAATAAATGAACATATGAGAGAAGTCAAAAATCACTCAACTCATATTCACTTGTTAAGTACAATAAAATCTATTCTAACACAAACTCTTAAAAAACTTTGCAAGAAGAGAGTTCATAGCAAGAAGACTTTGACAACCTGTATTTCTAAACCACTTTGAACAAAACTCATCAAGGTATCTTAGTGTGAGATAGAGATAAAAGATTGCATACAATAAATAAGAAGCATGTGCATAAAGAGAGAAAAGAAACAACACATGAAGAGATAGGTGAATAAACTACAATAACAACCTCAACTGTATATATATCATCAACAAGTACAAGGTTTGCTATCACATAGTGATCACAAGATCAAAGGTACATGAACAATGTATCTAAAATAGAAAGAAAAGAAAAAGATACAAAAGTCCTCACTACACCCCTCAAAATATAAACACTCCTCCTAAAAAAAATCTCCTAACTACTAACACTCCCCCTATGTATATGACTACTCTCACATTCAAAACTACTCCCCCTTTTTGTCACGAGTGACAAAAGATAAGTACATCAAGTAGACATCTCATCATTGCTGAAAGAGCTAGCACCATCATCCTCAGCATCAGTAGCATCAGCATCATCATCGTCGTCCTCATCCTTAGAAGTCTCTAGAGATGGAGAAGGAGAAGCAACGAAGTCACCAAGGCGAGCCAATATTCATCTTGCAATACGACCAACACGGGTGTTCACTTGACACAACTCATCATTGAGAGTGTCGAGGCGAGCATCCATGCGCACAAGCTGTGCCATGATGTCCTTAAGAGACACACCGCCCGTAGAAGAAGAGGGAGCGGATGTGGATGGAGCTGTAGAAGTTGGAGGAATGCAGTCCCGGGCCATCTCGATCGTAACTGCGCCTTGCTCCATTTAACGGTAGTAGCTTCTATGGCACACATGATGTAGAACTGTTCAGAAACGGGAAAGGAGACAGAAAAATGGCAAAGAATCCTCGTGATAGATGAAGGAAAAATGAGCTTATCACGGGTCGCCGTATCCCTATAGACATCTATGAAGGATAGAATGATATGACAGGGGAAGTCTATAGTGAGATGCTCTAAGAGGAAAAGCAAAAATCGAGCACAGGGCTCTGTAATGGAGTTATAGTGAGACAGAGGATACAAAACAAAAGTCTTCACCATGTCAATGAACCTCGGACCTTTAGCAAAGGCTGAGCAAGGGGTGTACTGACTATCACCCCAATTAGAGGGATGCTCACAAAAAGCAGACATGAACTCGTCTTTAGACACAGTCTTAAGACGATCATAGCCGGGGTAGTCAGGATGCGCTACCCTCAAGACATGGAGCACGTCGGATACAATATCCATAGTGACCACGATGCGCGTACCTCGAACATGAGTAACAAAAAGAGGTACTGAATAATCAAAACCGTGCATGTTGGAGTAGAACTCATGTATGATCACTGATGGACAAGTGACTGGGACGCCACACAGTGACTCCCAACCCCTACTATGAATGATAGTGGGTAAGTCAGTATCAGAAAAGTCCAATATAATGACTTGGCATTCCGAATGAATGCGTCGTCTAGAAAAGTTCTCTGAAATGTCCTGTCGGGCTTTATCATCACGGAACCGAATGTGGGAAGTTGTAGGATCAGAAGAGGAAGCCCCGAAATGAAAAGGGTTGACGGAGTAGATTTTCGTTTAGGTGCCATAGAGCAACTAACCGAAAGATGGAGAGAGAGAGAGAGACAAAGACGCAGAAAAGTACCAACACAGATCAATATATAAGAATATAAAGACTTGAAGGTATGTTTGCATGAAAATGTCTGAACATGTGACATGCAAAAGTAAAAACATCATGAGCTCAGCCCAATCCAAACCTACCAGCACACAACATTTGCAACAAAGTAAACACACATCTAAAATACATGAAACATTGTTATAATGCAAATGTGATGCAATGCATGACACTTTAAAGATATTTTCACAAAGCCCATCCCAAAAATTTCACAAAAACTTCACCAATTTCGGAAACCCCCAAAAAATTTTCAAAACCCCAAAACCTAGGTCAAAACGTGTGAAATGCATGAAGAATGAGAGATAAAGATATCATACCAAGTTATTTAAGACAAGAAATTGCTGAAAAACACGTGGGTTGAAGGTCTTGAGTGAGAAGATTGTGTTTGGGAGGTAAAATGACTGAAAACAATTGAGAGAGATCGAGGAGAAATAAAGAAAAGTCGCGTGGATCCTATTTATAGACTCTTATAATTCTCAACAGGCCGAGAGGTGTCAAGCTTTAAATGTTAAGATTAGTGTCCTTAAATCCTATTGTATGATGTTATGTATGATATTATGTATGACTTAATATTGTAATTAATAAAGTTGTTTTATTATTATCTAAAATAATGGTAACATGAATATTGAGACATTATCATATAGTCTATGAGATGCATAGTATGTGATTTATGTGATTTAGTCACAGAAGATATAAGTCACAAGTTCTTCGTAAACTCAGAATTTATAGTTCGTAGTCGGTGATGAAATTGGGCATTTCATCTGCGAAGACTATAACGTATCAACTAAGATGATTTGTCTTGATTATGGAAGTGGAGACTTCTAGTTGATATGTTGATATATTTTAAAAGTTAAAACATATTGAACTAGACCGCTGTGAGATTTATTATTCTCCTAACGACTGTCAAATGAATAATAAATCTCATGACTTCTATTTGCATGAACTCTTAATCCTGAGAGAATAATGGACCTAATCATGACGTGTAGGTTGCTTTGATATATCAAAAGTGAGTAACGGTCAAAACCTCAGTATGTTGGGCAACCACATTTAGTATTGATGAAACATATATTTTCAAGATGGAATTCATAGTCTCTTGATGGAATTCATAGTCTCTTGATGGAGATATAAAATATTCCCTTGAGATAAGTTTAATGGGATCAGTTATTCAGAGAGTTAGGCCTAACCACTTTGGTAAGAAATTACTAAAGTATATATTTATGAAATTGGATTTCATAAATATGTGATGAATAACTTTAAAGGATTAAACCGGGTACTCAAGGATAAGATGTAGCAATTTACAAAGTGGTAGTCTACATTCATGACTTTGTGTTACTATGAATATTTTATGAAGGGGTTGCATGTATAATAAAGTCTTGGGGTATAATTTATTAATAAGACCTAGAGTGCAATTATATTTATATAATGGTATTAAATATAATTAATGGTAACTTTGGACTTGTCAAGAGTTGACGGAAAAGCCCAAGGCCCATTGGAGCTAGTGTCTTATTGGTCCCTTTTGGTCTCACTCTAAGCCACACACTAAAGCCCAATTGGAAATGCCTAATAGGCCAGCCCAATTAGATAATCAGTTAGTTATAAAGGGAGAAACATACAGAATTTTTATTAGTGATATAAGAAATGATGTGTATGTGAGAATGAGACACACTTTCATTCTCTCTTTGAAAACTGATTGAGAGACCACACATCTTGGGCGTAAAGTGGAATTGGAGTGAAGATTAAAAGTGTTCCCAAATGCTTCTAATCTTTGTTTTGAATCTCTCCACACCAAGGTACGCTATCTTGTTCTTAAATTCTGAAATTTACATAGTGCGTGTTATCAATCATGAATGAAATAGATCCTTATTTGTTGCTTCCGCTGTGTGTTTTGTATGAGATACATAACCAATTTTTTCCAACATTAAAGGCTTGAAGAGATACAGCTATCGAGCAGCTATCTAGAGGAGTCCACAGCACAAGGGGCTCGATGGATCGAGGAGCTATGGAGCATCTATCAAGGAGATAGAAACTTTCTTGATAGATCAAGGAGCTATCAAGAAGCTATCGAGATTGCAATGAAAAGAAGCTGAAGAGCTCGATAGATAGTCTAGCTGTCGAGATTGCTTAAAAACAGTTTTCAAAGAAGAGAAAAACACAGACATAAATGCGATCAAACATGCAACTCAACCAAGGATCCAACCAACATTTTAATCTCTCAAAACATCTCTCAATCAAGAAAAATGTCAAGCATTTAGATCCAGAACACACACACACACACACACTAAACACGTCTAACCAATTTTATATTTCAAAAAAAAGTCAAGACAGTTTATTGAACATACATTAACATAAGTAAACCTTGTGATGGCCAAATCACATTGTACCTGCACATGTATCAAAAGTAGCAAAGAATATTGGGTGTTGTGTGTGAAAAACATTGCAAGATTGCATAAGTGTCTACATGTTATGACGATTTGAGATATGAGTAAATCAATTTAACTCACACACTATCATAACTGATTGATGGAGACTATTACCTTCGAGGTACATCTTATAACTCCCACATTTCCTAGAATACACACTTGCAATCATGTTTTAAAGCATTTTGTTTCTTTTGCTTTAATTTTTCTTTACATATTTTTCTTTAATTAAAAATATCATGCATGGGCATATAAGAGAGAGAGAGAGAGAGAAAAGAAATAACCAATTATGTTAAGCTTTTTGACATTGCACTTTTGCTATGCCGAAGCATACCGATGTCATTTCATGATTGGCGGGCAACAGTGGTGAGATGGTTATTTATGCCATTCTCTTAGGATTTTTTAGTCCTTCCCGTCAAAAAGAGTGATACGAGTGTTAAGTACAAGAGATAACTTAATCTTACTCATCAAAAACAAGAGCCACAAAGCTCACTTGCTTAGTTGTGCATAAAGATGCTCATCTAAGCTACAAGAGATATAAAGTTAAGAAAACTTTGTTTCATTGGCCATTCAAGGTACACAAGTACCAATGTACACAAACACATACTATTTTTGTATTTTTTTATTTTTTTTTATTTTGAAAAACAGACAAAATAAAGACTAAAAGGTGCGTGGGATGTAGGGTTTTGTTTTCAAAGTCAAAACAAATAAATAAATATTGCTTTATTTTAAGATTCTCATGTATAAGGTACCAGTTATCTTATAACAACATTTGTACCTAGGGATAGATGGCAATGGGGCAAGGCGGGGCCGAAAGACCGGATTTTCACCCCTAACTCATGTTGCTTTGTCTTACTTTGTACCCACCCCGGCCCTAATGGCGGGGTGACATGCCTTGCCCCATCCCTACTCCTTGGGGCTTCGGGGGACCCTGCCCCTCTATCGATACTGTTTTTTGTCCGACCCCAATTACTGCATAAAAATAATGCCTTAAAGCTTAGAAAAGGATCAAAACCATGATTTTGAAAGCCAAAAGTGGGGAATAAATTAAAATTAACATAATTTACCCCAATCGGAAGATGATGCAAAAATGTGAAGTCCATGCATAAGCTATCACACTTAGAGGCGATGATTTTTTTTTTTTTTTATACAAAACGATACTAGGCTTTATTCAATCAATATCACGCTGTACAATGGGAAAGAGAAAAGAGGGGCATTCTTCTAACCAAACAATAGCCTCCTCATTCTCTTTTGCAACACTAGCTAGAACTAAACCAATACGGTTACATTTTAAAGGAACAGAAACAAAAGATATACTACCAAATTGTTCACATATAAGCTTAATATCCTCCAAAATACAAGCCACTTCTAGAGTGTAGATGCTATCTGAATTAATGAAGTCCACTAGCTCAACAAAGTTACTTTCAACAATGACCTTGGAAAAGCAAGTGTTTTGACAAAACAAAAGAGCCTTGCGCATGACAGCAGCTGCTGTCTAAAGAGAATGCAGCTTCTTCTTGACACGCTCACAAGATGCTGCCAAAACTTCCCCTTCTAAATTATGAATTATAAAACCCACACCAACCAAAGATTTAGACCTAGATTGTGAGAAAGCAAGGTTTGATTTGAAAACTGAATCTGAAGGAGGAGGAGACCATTTCCTGTCAGGTGCTCTCGGTAACCTAGAACCAATCTTATTAACCTCCATGAACTCCATCACATACACTGAAGCTCGAGACCACAAACCATCTGAACAAGGAGTTTTGTTTTTCCAAAGATTAATTTGTTCCGACAGTTCCATATCATCCAAAATGCCACACACCAAATTTCAAACTCTAGAGAGAGCAACTTGTGTATGGCAGCATCCATGATATCCATAAACTGGGTATGCAAGGGAAAATTGAAAGAGTTCCTAAAAGGAGCTTGAAACCAAACGGCTTAAGCAAAGGAACATTTCCAAAGTAGATGACTACAAGATTCCGCGGCATCGAAGCAAAGCACACAGGAGAAAGAGCTAGAGATACGTCTATCAAAAAGCTCAGTACGAAGAGGAAGACTGTCAGTACAAGCTCTCCAAATGAAAGATTTGATCTTCAGAGGGAACAATGAAGACCAGATGCTATTCCAAAAAGAATGCCTATGACCAGAATATGAAGAAGATGCCAAGTTTCCATAGGAAGCATTCTCCAACTCCCTTTGAAGAAAATAGGCGATACGAACTGTGAAATTTCTAGCCTTATTTTTTATCCAAAGCAACGAGTCAGGGGGAAATCTAAAATTCAAGGGGATAGATTTAATGATGTTAGCTTCAAAGGGATAGAAAACATAATCAATCAAGGTCCCTTTCCATCTCAACTGAAAGGAAGACGTGTCAATAAGATCTGCAACTCTAGCTTCTGCAGGAAGAATAGTTCGAGGTGAAATGACTTTCTGATTAAAGGCCATAGGCAGCCCCTTATCTTGCCATATATTGATCTTAGTTCCACTCCCCACCCTCCAACAACTTCCTTGAATTAAGAGAGTCCGACTCTGAGCAATACTCCTCCAAGCATAAGAAGAATGAGATGGGATTGGCGCATCCAAGAATGAAACATCTAAGAAGTATTTGGACTTAAACACTTTATAAAATAAAGAATCTTGACAGTATAGAAGTCTCCACCCCTGTATAGCAAGTAAGGCCAGATTAAAACTTCTCAGATCACGAAAACCCAACCCACTATCCTTCTAAGAGAAACAAAGTTGTTTCCAACTAAGCCAATGAAGTTTCTTTTCCTCCTGCTTTTGGCCCCACCAGAATTGCCCCATCATAGAGTTTATTTCATTATAGAATCCAGCTAGTAACATAAAGCAATTGATAGCATAAACCGGAATTGCTTACGCCAATTAAGGCACCTACCCTGGAAGGGCTTTTCAGTCCCCCAAGCACAAAACCTACTACAATCTAACCACTATCCACCTATTTAGGATGTTTTTGACCACCTTGGAGCAAAGATTCCTCTGTTTTAGCACTCACCGTAGTGCGCGGTTGGTCCAGCAGCGAACCGGATTGTCAAAAATTCTCACTCCGCATCCGACACTGCACAAATCATATACTAGGGCAGTTTATCTTTGTGCGTCTCGTTCAGCACTTACCAGCATTTGGCATGGTTTATGGAGTCGAGGCCATTTTCAACTAGTCTGCAGGCTTGGAACCCCGCAAAACCCTAAACTGGGGCAGTTTTATTTTGCGCAGTTCCGTCCACTTTATGCTAATCATTATTCAAGAATGGGTCCATCACTCCAGGAACCTTTCCTCTCATGTCAAAAATCGCACAAAACCTACACTGGGGCAGTTTTATTTTGCGCAGTTCCCTCTACCTAACCCAATACGCCAGAATGGGTCCGTCCTGCTAAGGATGTGTCCTTCATGTCAAGAATTGCATGAAACCCTAAACTTAGGCAGTTTATTTCATGCGATCACTCCATTCTCTCTCCCTCAGCGGGACAATCATTGTCAAAATTCACTGATAAACCTGTGAAACCGCGGTGCAATATGAATGAGTGTGACACAAGCCGATTCGAAACCTCCATCTGTGACAAAAATGTGAAAATGCATACATACAACAGCAGCCCTTTTAAAGGCAACATCTAGAATTGTACATGTAAGTCCTATCCAGAGGCATTGTTTCATGCATACAGGATCAGCCCTTGTAAAGGCGACATCCAAAATTGTACAGGTAAGTCCTACCTAGAGACATTGTCTTTCATATACATCAGCAGCCCTCTCAAAGGCGATTTTCCAGAACTATCCATGTAAGTCCTACTTAGAGGCATTGCTTTGCATGCATATCAGCAGCCTTCTCAAAGGCACTTTTCCTAAAGTCATACATCAACAGCCCTCTCAAAGCCAATATCCTGAATCATACATATAAGTCCTAATCAAAGGCATTGTTTCTCCTACATCAGCAGCCCTCTTAAAGGCAACATTTCTATGTTAACAGCCCTCTCAAAGGCAATGGTTCTATGTCAGCAGCCCTTTTAAAGGCGATATCTAGAATTATGCATGTAAGTCCTAAGCAAAGGCATCACTTTGCATGCATATCAGCAGCCCTCTCAAAGGCACTTTTCCTAAAATCTCACATCAATAGCCCTCTTTAAAGCGATATCCCTAATCATACATATAAGTCCTAATCAGAGGCATTGTTTCTCCTACATCGGCAGCCCTCTTAAAGGAGACATTTCTTTGTCAGAAACCCTCTCAAAGGCGATGTTTCTATGTCTACAACCCTCTCAAAGGTGGTTTCCAGAACTATGCATATAAGTCCTGACCACAAACATTGTTTTTCACACTTTTCAACAACCCTCTTAAAGGCGACGTTTCTATGGTAGCAGCCCTATCAAAAGCGATGTTTCTATGTCTACAGCCTTCTCAAAGGCGATTTTCTAGAGTTATGCATGTAAGTCCTACCCAGAGGCATTGTTTTTCACACTCGTTAGCAGCCCTCTTAAAGGCGACGTTTCTATGTCAACAACCCTCTCAAAGGTGATGTTTCTACGTCTACAACCCTCTTAAAGGAAGTTTTCAGAACTATGCATGTAAGTCTTGACCAGAGGCATCGTTTTTCACACTCATCAGCAGCCCTCTTAAACGCAACGTTTCAATGCCAGCAGCCCTCTCAAAGGCAATGTTTCTATGTCTATAGCCCTTTCAAAGACAGTTTTCTAGAGTCAAACATATAAGTCCTAATGAAAGGCATTGTTCCTCTTACATTTGGCAGCCCTCTCAAACGCGATGTTTCTATGTCAGCAGCTCTCTCAAAGGCAATTTTCTAGAGTTGAACGTATAAGTCCTACTCAGAGGCATTACACACACAATGGCAGCCCTTTCAAAGGCACTTTTCTTAAAAGTCATACATCAACCCTCTTAAAGGTAGTTTCCAAAATCATGCATATAATTCCTAACAATAGGCATTGTTTTATACATACATCATGAAGCAAAGAAAGGATATCATACATCAAGGCCCACTGTGGTGCAATATAATACACACATGTCTAGGCCTGTTAAGAGGCAATACAGTATATACATACATTGTTGGCCCACCATGGGGCAATGTCTACAATATACATGAAAAATACATACATGCCCACGTAGGGGCTACATCATGCTACAACAACTAAAAAGCTAAGCCTACGGGGAATCGTCATCCCTCAGGTACTGGTTGGTATCACCATCATCATCATCATCATCATCACTGTCACTATTGCCTACAAAAGGACTAATGGAAGGACCTGCTTCACTTGAAGTGCCTAGAGTGCACCCTGGGTCTTGAAGAGACCACAAAGCCTGAGCGAAAGAATCCCAACCACTTGGTGGGCTTGGCGGAGGCCGCTTGTACTCTGTCTTGCCCGGTGGGATAATATGCACCCGGCCTGACATGGAAGGTGAAGATGGGATACGGACTCGAAGTGCTCGCTACTCCCCTATCAAGACCCTGGCATAACCATAAAGCAAGGCTAACTCAATCTCAAGTTGGCCTTGCTCTCTCTCTCTATGGCAATAGCGGGGGCCGCTCTATCCCTCTGCCAAAGCTCCTGTTCCTAAGCTAATGCCCAAGCAGTCTCTTTTTGCATGTGCGCCTCCCTAGCGGCAGCAGCAGTCTCAAGCTCTGTCACTCTGGCCTACAAAGCCTCTGCCCGTGCTCTCCACTCCACTCTAGAAGGTACCTAGGCACAAGCAATGCCTCTTAGCACTCGGCCTCCACTCACAGGGATGTCCCCCATGATAGGTCCCGCAAAGGCCGCTGCAAACCAAGCGGCATGGTCTATGCTGGAATCCACATATGCATCAAAAAAGCCCGTCGCATAAGCCGAATCATCCATTACAATGGACTCAAATGATAAGTCGAGTGGGGGTGGATCTTTTGGTACTCCAAAGACCGGCATGATTTGGTGGAAGGTCCTCTCAACTAAAAAGAACTCCCAACTCATTAGGGCCCAAAACCAGCGTCGTACTCATAATTGGCCCATGGCAACAGTGAGCTCTAGCCTCACCAACAGTGATCCATCATAAGGGCGAACCATCATCTCGCCCCAAGTGATACAGTCCAACGCCGCAGAGATGGTGACCGACTACACCAGGACAACCCTGGTAATCATGCAGAGAGCCCAAGCATATGCTCGAGGGTACAAGGTTGTAGACAAACCCAAGAACTGAGGTCACAACACTAGGATTTACTCGTATACCCACCATGTCAGAATCTGTCAACATCCCTCCGAGCTCCTAAAATCCCACTGTGAAGCTTGCCTCAGGAAGGATATAAAAAAGCCATAAGTGACGGGCCCCTAGTCATAGCTCCTAACATCTAAAACTGCCCTCAAGGTCCACAACAATTAACAGGTCAATACCAATCGGTTGTTGCCAAGGAAGCAACTACCAAGGAAATACATGAAAAATTGGCAAAGATAGATGTCGGTCGATGCTACGCCCTAAGGGATACTGCCCTGTAGCCACTCAATACGAACCTGCGGCGATGTGGTAGGTCCAAAACAAGCTCTCGTACCCTCTGTCAGTGGAAAGGGGATGCCCAAGAGCTCGTAGGCCATCTCGAAGCTCATATCATCAGTCAAGATTAGGTGCCCACCGAATATAATGCCTAGTATGGCTTTACAGTCCAGAAGGAGAACTGCATATTCTTCACAGCCCAGATGAAAGGTGCATGTCTCGGCATGAAACCGCCGCACCAAAGCCTCCCCGATGCCATGCCTCATAGTGTATGAAGGGATCCTCAAGAAGTCCTCGAATCCCTGGTCCTGCAGGAAATCCACATAGCACTGGTAGGTCCCATAAACGGATAGTAAATGCAGGAAAGTAGACCAGGCGCCCGAACCACAAATCTTGTCGAACCCCTGCATTCAACACCAGAAGCTACTCGTTAGCACATGCATGTAAAGGTGACCACAGGTCGGGTTTGTGCCTAACCTGTGATCGAGCCGACCAAGTCAGGTTCCAAATTTTCAGACCCGCCGTTGATCGATTAGAAAAACAGATTGGATCGGACAGTTCTTGCCGAAAAGTGGTCGGGTCTTAATCAGGGTTGATTATTTGGAAAACAAAGAGAATTCGACCAAGAAAAAATGAAAAATGGCAGAAATCCGACGAGAAATTTTGAAAAACGGTAGAAATCAGACCAAGTCTCCCAAATCCAACGAGATCTTGGCCATTTTCGACAAGATCCTGGCTAGATCTAGCGAAATCTCACTGGAACTAGCTTAAATCTTCCTAAAAAAATCTCAAAACTCGCCGGATCTACACCTTCTCGCCAAAAAAATAATGGGTCGATCTAATCGGGTTTCTCGGATTTGAGAGGAGGAGATCCAATCTTCGACCCGTTGATCTCGAATTTTGGAGAATGAAATTCGTCACCAACTACCGGAGTAATCGGTTCGGTCAAAAGCGGGTTGGGTTTGATCGGCAACAGCGGGTGGGTCGATTCCGGCGAGTCGACAACCCTACATGCGTGCAACAGCAATCTAATTGACAGGAAATGAAGATGGCATACCTATCCCTTCCGCGCCTGAGTAGAAGGATGCCTCTTCAGCCCCCGCTAAAGATGAGTATCCCTGATGCTATCATCCACAGATCCAGTACAAGCATCAGCACTAGCCTGGTGTGGTGGAATCGGCCTCAAGCTGTGCCTTCGAGGGCCTAAATCCGGGTGAACCTTGTCTCCAGACAGATCATCTAAATTGATAGCAAGATCCTCAGCTCACGTCTCTACTCCAAAGGTCCCTCTCCCTGTGGGCGGCATGCGCCATGAGGAATACCGCTGATGGGTCTAGTGTCATCACCCCCATGATCGAAGTGGCTCTACAAGACTCGGGCCGCCTGCTCTCTACTGCATGCGGTCTCATCATCAGAGAAGGAAGCCCCCCCCCCCATCAAACACATAGACGGGGGCCTTCCCTCGATCTCCTTCTGATCTTGTCCTTCGTGACATAATCTTCAAAATAGCAAGAAAATCAAAGCACAATTAGTAAGCCCATAAGTTAAATGGCAACACAAGTAGACTAACACTATCTTCTAAAACATGCAGGTCTATACCCAACACACAATTGCGAAAGATATCTGAAATCAAGACTGATGTTCAGATATCCTATGTTCCTACTTGACGTTCATCGGGATTGCTATTCAGACACCCTTTGTTTTTACCCGGCCTAAAATTAGGACTCCTGTTCAAATATCATTTGTTCCTACCTGACGCTCAACGGGACTGCTATTCAGATATCCTCTGTTTCTACTTGGAAAAAATCGGGACTACTGTTTGGATATCCTCTGTTCCTACCTAATGCTCATCAAGACTGCTATTCAGATGCCTCTGTTTCTACCCAGCAAAGACCAAGAATGCTATTCAGATATCCTCTGTTTATACTTGGCAAAAATCAGGACTACTGTTCAGATATCCTCTGTTCCTACCTAGCACCAATAGGGACTGCTATTTAGATATCCTCTGTTTCTACTTGGCAAAAATCAAGACTGCTATCCAGATATCCTTCATTCCTACTTAACACCAATTGGAACTACTATTCAGATATCCTCTATTTTTACCCGGCCTAAGATCAAAACTGTGTTCCTTACCATTTTCACTATTCTTGACCACCAAGTAAGTCCCTTTACCTATGTCTCGCATTTTATTTTCAGCATTTAAATTGCTGCATCTTTGCAAACCCATATAACATAGACAAAAAGCAATATATATATATATATACACACACACACACACATATATTTGCATTTTTCTAAGATAGCATGGCATAAATCATGGCAAAAAAAATATAAATATATAAAAATTCCAAAAATAAAATAAGCACTAGCATGCATTTCTAGTAGTATTGCTACTAACATTTTACAAAAAAGAAGAAGAGAAGAAGAAAGATGGACACTGGCCTCAAGTGCAGATAAGACTGAAGCAATAGACTGAAAGCTGAAAAGCCGGACCCACTTAGTGCGCGAGTTGCTCCAGAAATTTTTTTGAAAGTGAGAAGTGAAAAACAAAATGAGAAATGAGGTCAAAATGATCCAAGTAGGGCATTTATAGGCCTTAGGCTGCCCGGCACCCCTTCTAGGGCCGCCGGTCAACGTTGACTAGTCAACCCAAAAAAAAAAGCCCATTTTCTCTCCTAGAGCTCAGAGCCATGTCTAGAAAACGTTTCAGAAGCAGCTGCAGCAGATCAGTCCAATTAGGTAAAGTCCGGTCTCGATCCGTGAGTAGTCTCCACACACAATTTGGGGGTGACAAAATTTGAAATCACGTTCTTCATCTAACAACTCTCATTGCACTCGAGATGTCAGATAAAGAAGGGGCAGCTATTGATACTGTATTTAGTCTGCCCTCGATTTGCGTGCCGGACCCCGAAAAATTTAAAAATATTGTTTTCTCTTTGTGGGGCTGCGAGAACATCCAGAATTATGTGGCACAACCTGTTCGGACACCGAAGCACTTAAAGTGCCTTTTCTAGCCAACGACTATTCATGGGTCGAAATCGGAGTTAGAACAGCTGAGATATCATGAAAACTGGGATAACATATCAATCAATGCACCACTAACTTCCCAGAGCCATAACTTTTGATCCAACCCTTGGATTTTCCAAGGGTATCAAGATCAACCCGATTAAAGGAGCTTTCAAGGTGGTGGCCCTTGAAGGGCTGCGACGGCCTCGAAAAGCATGCTCGGGGCTATAAATAGCCCCAGACCAAAAAGAAGAGAGATTTTCTAAGTTTGCTCTTTGTCTGCACGTTTTTCCTCTCTTCCAAACACAAAAAACACATCAAAAGCCTCTCGATTCTTCCATCTTCACCAAAAATACAAGGTATTGTCCTTATACCCAATCTTCTCCTCCTTGGTTCTGCACTTTGGATTTGGGGTTTAAGGGTGTGGGTCTAGCTAAGCTACATCCACACCCCTAACCCTCTAAATCTTTTTCTAACATTTATCTTGCACGTTTTGCCTTAATAACATGATTTATTGCTTTCCTTAGCAAGTTTCTTGCTTTATCTTGCTCCAAGCATGTTCTTAGCTTAGGTCCATGTTCTTCCATGCTTGTTCATATTTTATTTGTCTCGATTTACAAAGCATAGGAAAGCGTGGCATAAAGCATAAAGCATGATGTTGTTGGCTATGTCTTGCTTGGATCTACGTGTTTATATGCTTATTTCCATGCTATATGGTTAGATCCATGTCTTCACATGCTTATATGCTTGGATTCGTGTTCTTCCAAGTTTAGGTGATAGGATCTACATGTCTACATGCGTGTTGCTATGCCTACATGTCTCGATCTATGTTTTCACATGCCTACATGTTTAGAACCATTCTCTCTACATGATTTATGCTATATTCCATGTGCTTATGCGCTCCGTGCCATGTTTGTGCACCTAGACCCAGGCTATGTTTATCATCCTATGTGCTATTGTAGCCCTTTTTGTCACTTTTGTCTCTCTTTCTTGTGTTTTGGCCATCCGGTAGGATTTAGATCTTGACCCCTCATGGCCTTGGTCATCATCCATACACCTTGGCCCATATCAAAGGGTTTAGATCACCCCATTTGCATGTCTATGCTTGCTTGCGTCTATGCTTGCTTGCTTCTATGCTCTATCTTCCGTGTTAGCCTCTCTAGTTCTAGGCTTTGCCACGCTTGACGCCTTTAGTGGGTTTGTGGTTGTGTGGTTGCATCCAACGCCCTTGAGGCCTTGTTTGGGTGTAACCACTTGGGAGGCATCTCCAAATGTTGGGTTGCTCCGTGCGTACCCTTTCCTTTTCCACTCCGCGCGATGCTATGTTTACCATGCTTGTTTGCACCACTTGTTGGCTTTCTATGCATCTTTACACGCTTGCTTACATGTCCATGCATGAGTCTTGCCTGCCAGTGTGTTGTCCACGCTTCAATTCAATGAAGTTATGGACATTTGATCTAAACCTACATTTGTCCATCGCAGACACCACCTTTTGTTTGCTTTCTTGCTTGTTTGCTTGCTTTCTTGTTTCTTTGCTTGTCATGTCTCCTGCCACATGATATGCTTGCTTCGCTTGTATGCTTGTTTTCTTTTTTCCCATTACGCATTATCTATGCATCTTTTCTTTCATTTCTTGTCTGCCGGTTTCTTGTCTTTGCCTTTGCATGTACACACATGGAGCAAGGATGCATGGAGCTAGGGCATAGTCTTCTAGGCACAAGCAAAAAAGGCACAAATGTAAGCATGTATATGAGCCAAGCAGCTATGTTTAGTAGGTTTAAGGGTCTAGCCTCTGCCATTGGGTTATGTACTCTTTTAAAACCCCCTTCTTCCTTCCCTCCTTTCTCTTTTAGATGGTTTGTATTAGGTATATCATGTTGTGTACCATTCGTCCTCATCTCTAGAGTATGGAGACCCCTGTTTACTAAATTTTGGGCCATACTCTAGGGATGCAGGCTTTTACTTTCCTTCTCTATGTGCTAGCATTGTGCATGATGTATGTATATATATACCTGCTCCACCCCCTCCGGTGTGATCGTCGCGGTCCATGTCACCTAAGGCAAAGCAATGCCTAATTTTCGCAGCAAAAGTAAGGTGACGCATCGCTAGATTTTCGCCGTGGAAATCTAGTACTTTGCTTGAATGCCTTAAAAAGCATAGATTAGGACCACACCCATTCAAAAGCCAAACCTCAAAGCCCCCATGCATGCAAAGCCCCAAAAGCCAAATGCCAAAATCATGTTTTTCACTGCCAATCTCCAAAAATTAAGGTTTTATCGAAACAAAGGATTGTCCTTAGACAGGCATTGTGGGGTGCCTAACACCTTCCCCATACATAACCAAACTTTCGGACTCAAAAATCAAGATTTTCTGCCATCCATATTAGATTAGGAAAAATGCCATTTTTCTTAGCCTATGATTGGTAATAAAATCAACTAGAAATAGGTGACCAATCACACCTTAGAAAAAAACCCAATAATTGGTGGCGACTTTACTTACCTTTGGTGATTCCCTTAAAATTTGGCCAAGATTCCCGCCACACCTCCAAACGTAGACCTACCTTCCTCCACTAAGAGAGAGAGAGAGAGAGAGAGAGAGAGAGAGAGAGAGCACCAGAAGCTCCACACAAAACACACCATTATCATCATATAGAGAGGGGCCTCCAACGGGCCCCATGCAAGCAGGAGCGTCACCAAGGTTGGTGGTCGAACGAAGGCCCAACTACAGTTATCCGTCTCGAGGTTGGGCATCGATAGACATCCTCTCCATTTGAGTTCTAGCTTGACTAAGCTCAACCTCTAGATTCTTAACCTTCTCTTCTAATGAGGTGTTCTCCACAACAAGTCTCAACTAACCTTGTAGTCTCATCTAGTTTGATTAACAATTCAACTTTTTTTAGTTTTTACCTCATTAAGATCTTTTCTTCAAAGATAAGAAGTCTTTTTAGATTTTATTAATTTAGTGCATAGCTTATCATAGGTTTTTTGAAGGGTCAACTTCTTGGGTACTTCATCATCAGAAGAATCCTCATTGTCACTAGCACTCTCCATAATCACCTTATCAGTTGTGGCAACAAAAGCCATAAAGTGACCACATTCATCCACATACTCATCAGAAGAGTCATTCTCAGTATCACTCAAGATAGCAACCAACCCTTTACCTTTTGAATTCTTGGTCTTTTATTTCATAAGATAGTTTAGGCACTCTATTCTCATATGAAAAAACATTTGCACTCATGGCATTGGATGAGGGGTGTCTTATTCTTGCCCTTCCTAGAGGATTTAGATTTCCTTGGAAGTTTGTCCTTTTTCCTATATTGAAGAAGCTTGATAATCTCATTAGCTATGAATGTTAGATCCTCATCCTCATCTTCATCTTCATCTTCGCTTTCATTTTCGTCTTCAGAGTCACCAATCTCTTCCTCTATACCCTTAAGAGCCAAGTTTTTACTCTTTCCACATTTTCCCCTTAAACCTAATTCCATCTCATAGGTTTGAAGGTTCCCTACAAGCTCAGTCAAAGGAATTTGATCAATGTCCTTCACTTCTTCAATGACAGTGATCTTGGCATGGAATCTTTTAGGCAAGGACTTAAGGATTTTCCTAACAATTTTGGGTTCCGCAATAGATTCTCTAATATTGAAGGCAGAATTCACAATATCCTTGAGTTTAGCATAGAACTCATCCAAGGTCTCATCCTCCTCCATCCTTATTTCTTCAAAATTACTAGTGAGTCTTTGAAACTTCACAGTCTTTACTGCCTTGGTACCTTCATAGGTGGTCTCAAGAATGGTCCATACTTCCTTGGCAACTTCCGTGGATGATATTTTCTTGAATTCCTCATTGGTCACCCCACAAAACAAAGCATTCAAGGCCCTACTATTGAAATTTGCCACTTTAATTATTGCTCCATCCCAATCCACTGGCACTTCCTTTGGCTTACTCCAGCCAATTTTAATAGCTTGCCATACTTTTTCACCTAGATCCTATAAAAAAACTTTCATACAAACTTTCGAGTATGCATAATTAAGGCCATCAAATAAAGGAGGAATCAAAAGAGATTGTCCATGATCCATGAAAACGAGAGTCAAGGATCACACTCAAGAAATTAATCCAATCAGAGTGAACCTACTCTGATACCACTTGTTGGGAAATTTAGACCCCGATTGATAGAATTAACAAGTTTTAAACTCAAGTCGTTAATTAGATTTATTGTGAATAAACCTTGTTAAAACAAACAAACAAACATCAATATCATGTCAAAATCATGCACATCGAAAAAGTAAATAAGACAAGATATGATGACTTAGAAAACCAATGAAACAAACATGTTTTACAGTAAAAAAAACTGGGGGGGAACCTTCCCAAAAAGCAATCCACTATAATAAAGAGAAGTTTCAGATCTAGTACAAAACCTTTGTCCCTAGACTCTGCAATCCCCGTAGATGAACTTACAGTAGAAACCTTCTACCGCTTCAAAACCTCTGAACTCTTCAATATATGAGCGTCACCCTTTTGCACGGATTTCAGTACGTGACTAACCAATGATGCACGACTCCCAGTACATGACTAACTCTAGTAACTTGAAGAAGATGTTGTTAGCTGCAAAGTTCTTCACTTCATCAACAATGAAGATCAACTTGGTTACAAAACCCTAAGGCGCAAAAGACGCAGTAACTTCTTGCAGAGAGAATAAGGCACTCAGTCACTTTTTCATATGAACTCTATCTACATACCCACTGTGATGGCCTTTAAAATTAGTCTCATATATGTCTAGGGTTATGACAAAAGAAACCCTACACAAATATTTCAGCATGAGCCGAAAATCAGATCTGAAAATTCTGATTTC